>NC_052076.1:8468696-8768696 GCF_015852505.1 Tachyglossus aculeatus | reverse complement strand
AGCTCCATATTGATAAAGATGAAGTCATTCCAAGCTTTAGAGTTTGGGATTTGTTTCCTGTCACCAGCCATGTGGACATTTCTGGATGAGTGTTTGGGTTGCCCTCCCAGACCCAAGTCTTCCACTTCTGTTCGGTGCCGGGCAGGAACGGGGAGAATTGGATCAGCTGGAGAAGTTAGTGGAATCATTACAAATGTCTCCAGGCCAAGCAAAGAACTGAGGCAATGCCAGTTCTGAGGCACAGATTTCTCCAGCTGAGGAGGCCATGGAGAGGGATTTAATTGGGCCAAAGCTGATGAGTAATTAGCAGAAGCTTGGCAAAGATTGGCACCTGGAGCAGAGGGAAGGTAATAGAAAGGGGGGCCTGGTAGGGTATCTGAAGAAAGAGACTGAATTCTGGCTGAAGCTTAGGAGCAGAGCAGACAAGATTTCTGGCATGAAGATGCTACAAGGTAGCAGCCCTTTCACTTCAGCACATCAATAGCTCCTAATCCCTGGAAATTCTCTTGGCAAAAGGCTAAGTGAGCTCTTTCCTGGAGCCTCTGGTATCCATTTGCCTGGCTTGTTCCTGGTCTGGTGGTGTGGCTTCTGGCTTCAGCATGGCTTAGTAGAGAGAACAAGAACACAGGTCTAGGAATCAGGAGAACCTGGGTCCTAATCCTGACTCTGCCACTTGTATGCTGTGTGACTTTAGGCAAGCCACTTCACTTCTCTGTGCCTCTGTTACCTCATCTGTTAAATGGGGCTAAGACTTGGGAGCCCCATGTGGGACTGGGTCCAACCTAATTTGCTTGCATCTACCCCAGTGCTTGACTGATAGAAATTGCTTGACAAATTCTCTTAGGGGAAAAAAAGCCAACTGAGGGACCCAGGAGTTTATTGGGAAAGAGGAGCAAAATGCCAAGGCCAAACATTTTGACTCTTTTGGTAACTCCAAAAGCAGTGACTGACATCTAGTTTCATGTACCACTGTGCAGAAAATAGAGCGGCATGATTGAATTTTACTTTTGGCAACGCGGTTTGTATTCCCTGCTACTTTAGCTCTGTGTGTTTAACCCAAAGACCCCTATTAATCATTTATTTATGAAACAAGATTAGTGATTTGACTGGATTTAACATAGGGCATTTTTGTTTCCAAGTAAAAATAGTTGGAGTGGTGTGTGGAGAGAGGGGGTGGGAGAGAAGAGGTGGTAAGATTTCGCCATCATGTTGCCCCGGAAATGGGAGCTGGGCTGTTCTCAACAGCTGGATGGTGATGACTGAGGCAGGGAAGCTCTTCTTTCTTCCCTCCCGTTGTGGCTGTCCTTCTGTGACTATTGACATTCATTAAGCTGTGATCATATTTTTTCTATCTCCCCCTCTAACAGAGGGCCTGAAGCCCTGAGGGCCTCACACCCCCTTCCTTCTAAGTTTGAGAAAATGATCTGAAGCCAAAGGGGAGATTCAAGTCATTAAGCTCCTCTGATTAATAAGGAAGTTGTCTGTCTCTTCAACAGAGAGCAACCAGAAGATTTTATTTCTTCAGGCTTCAGGACCTGAAGATGTAGTATGAAGAGATCAAGCCAAAAAGTTTCTAGCCCTCTTTCAGAAAGGAAGGCTGTGCTGTGTAGGAATTCAACCCCACTGTGCTATTTATGAACCCATTTTTCTATAAGGAAAAGTCCTGGGAGAGCAGAACACAATGTGGGCCAGGGGAATATCTAGATCCCAGGAAAAGTTCCTGGCCTCAGAAGGTAGCTAGGGAAAGGGTGACCAGTTGTCCAATATTCAAGGGGCTTGTCTTCTGTCCATTCGTTCATTCATTCAATAGTATTTATTGTGCAGAGCACTGTACTAAGCACTTGGGAAGTACAAGTCAGCAACATATAGAGACAGTCCCTACCCAACAAGGGGCTCACAGTCTAGAAAGGGGAGACAGACAACAAAACAAAACATGTAGACAGGTGTCAAAATCACCAGAACAAATAGAATTAAAGCTATATGCACGTTAACAAAATAAATAGTAAATATGTATAAGTAAAATAGAGTAATAAATCTGTACAAATATATATACAGGTGCTGTGGGGAGGGGAAGGAGGTAGAGGAGGAGAGGAAAAAGGGGGCTCAGCCTGGGAAGGCCTCCTGGAGGAGGTGACCTCTCAGTAGTCCAGTATAGTTGTGGCACGGGTGCCTTCATCTCTGATAATTTTATTTTCAGCCAAGTCTCCTCTGCTGTGGTTCCTGCTGATGTTTCACAGCTGGGAAGCAACCTGGCATTCACAAGGCCCTGGGAAGGCAACATGATGATTCTGGACAAAGGCAGAAGGCTAGCCACGCCTTCCCACCACCCCCTATGAGAATATTCTAGATTTGGGTGACCCTGATAATGGTGGTGGTGATGATGATAACAATAATGCCATTTGTTAGGTGTTATTATGAGCTAAGCACTGCAGTAGATGTAATACAATCAGCTCAGATATAATCCGTGTCCCCCATGGGACTGGAAATGTAATTATAAATAAGTGTGGAGATTAGGAGACCGCCTCTTTACAGTGGAAAGGGATTGTGCCTATTTATTGCAATATTGTACTCACCCAAGCATTTAATACAGTGCTCTGCACACAGTAGGTGCTCAATAAATGCTAGTGAATAATTGAATTGAACATGGGGCTCATAATCTAAGGTGGGAGAACAGGAATTTCATCCCAATTTTACAGATGAGGAAACTGAGGCATCGGATAATTAAGAGACTTGTTTGGGGACACAGAGGGCAAATGGTGGTGCTAGGATTAGAACCCAGGTCTTCTGATTCCCAGCCCTGTGCTCTCTCCACTAGGACCACATTGATTCCCTGGACAAACTTCCACAAATTGGCAAATATTGATGTCATTCCATGACACTGCATACCTGGTATAATACATGTGACATTTAAAGTGGTTCTTTGTGGTTGTCTGTTGTCAGCCACCCTCACTGGGGAAGTGGATTTGTTGGTCGCTTCTTAATCATGAGTGCAGAGAGACGTTTGAAAGCAGAGTTGCAAACACTTTGATAAGATTGGTGTGGATCAAGTCCATTCTTTCTATTGGCTAGTTGGTTTGAAAATTTCAACCTTCCCTTGACTCTACTGCTCTAGAACTTGCTAAAATTGGATCTGAATTTTCGAGCTTGTGGCAGTACAGCCTACAGAGCCAAGCATGGAGTTAGAGGACTTTACCAGTTCCTGACTTTATTAACTTTCTTGTCTAAGTCGACTGGTCTTTTTAGGGTCGAGAATCCAGGAATCGGTCACACTTTGGAAAACCTTTCCTTGTTCTGTTTAACTTCTTTTACACCAAGGCTGAAATCACTGTGGAAAGCACTGCTATAAATTGTTGTGTGGAGGCATACTGTGGGTGATTTCCTGGTGGGGAGTTCTTTAATTTGTAGTAAACGTTGAGTGAAATTTGGGCTCAACTTGATGGTTGAAGAAGAGATTTGGGGTGGGAGCTGGGATTTGACCCCAGGTCCTCTGGCTCCCAGACCCATGCTCCTTCCAGTTCGGTGCATTCAAATGTGGGGATCTGAAAGAAGGATGGAAAATGGTTTTAAAGACACAGTGCAGCAAAACTTAAGGATTTTCTTCCCGTGGAGGCTTTAAGAAGATCAGGGCACTGAGGTATACGAAAATGCTACTGAGGTACTACAGGTAGCCATCAATTGATCAGTAATAGCTTTTGAGTGCTTAATCTGTTCAGAGCACTGTACTAAGCGCTCATGAAAATTCAGTAGTGTAGGCATGATCCCTAGACTAAACCTATTGTTAAGCAGGAACCGTCTCTATATGTTGCTGACTTGTACTTCCCAAGTGCTTAGTACAGTGCTCTGCACACAGTAAGTGCTCAATAAATACAAATGAATGAATGAGCTTGCAGATAACAAGGAGGAATAATGGTAAGTCTTCTCTCTCTCTCTCTCTCTCTCTCTCTCTCTCTCTCTCTCTCTCTTTCACACACACACACACTCTCAAACATACACACCTACCTTCAAACCCAGCAATTCAACTGTCAATACTTGTTCATGACCAGCACACTGTGGTGATTAGAAATTCAGATCGTTTTCGAGGGGAAACTTAGTCCAGGACATTTTGGGCAGTCAAACTGCCCAGGAACTTTGTAACATAGCCAGGAACTCAAGTGTATTGTCCTTTTCCAGTGAGTCTGTCTCTCTGACATCAAGACTTGCACTGAACTGGTTGGGGAGGGCAAGTAACAAGGAGATACTTCTAGAAAAGCTTTTTTGTCATGGAATTTTTCTTCTTCTGTTTAATATTTTATACCAAATTTCCTGGACTTTTGAGAGTTCCAGTCCAGCTATTTGAACATATTTTTTTGGTTTAAAATTCTTCAAAACACCATATGATTTCACTGATCTTACCAGAAACCAATAAAAACACATTACTTTAAAAATAACTCCAATAAAACCTCTTACTTGTGAAAGGCTTTCATTCTAATAAAATTGGAGCTAACCAAAACCTTTTAAAACTGCTTGCAGGCATACATGGAACTTGGCATGTCAGAATTTTATTACTTTCAGTGATGATGATGATACCAGATCTCTAACACGTCTGTATCAGAGTAGTTCCAAAATAAACTGCCTCACCTTTAAGAGAAAGTCTAATGGCAACTGGCATTAGAGAAGGGAATTTGCCAAATGTGTTATTGGGTGCCTTCCATCTGGTCAATCCTTTATGGGCTGCCCCTGGTAGTAGCTTCTCTTTAGGGTTTCTAGGGAGAACAAATGGATGTGAGGGACAGCAAATGGAGATGTATTAGCAACAGGGGGGCAAAAACAAACTTTCCTTTGGTTCCTAGATTCCTTCTGAAGGCCAGGTGCTAGCTAAAGTTGATGCAAAGAAGTGTCTTAACATTGAAATCCTGAAGAGGAACACTGCTATTATGTACAATGAAGGCAGACAGACTGGGGAGGGTGAAAGGGAAAACCCATCCCCTAGCTCCCACATAAAGTTCGGGGTGACACAAATGAATTGAAATGGAAAGACAAATGACGACAAATGAATCTGTGTTCTGAATTACAGGCAGGATTGTTCAGGTTTTAAAAGGAACTAAAGCACTTTATATCTCCAAGTCAGCAGATTATTTCACCCACTCTACTACTACTACTACTAATAATAATAATATCAATGGTGTTTAAGTGCTTACTATGTGACAAGCACTGTTCTAAGCCCTGGGGTAGATACAAGTTAATTGGGTTGCACATAGTCCCTGTCCCACATAGGGCTCACAGGCCTAATTCCCATTTTACAGATGAAGGAACTGAGGCCAAGATAAGTTAAGTGACTTGCCCAAGGTCACACAGCAGACATTTGGTGGAGCCAGGATTAGAACCCATGTCCTCTGAGTCCCAGGCCCATGCTCTATCTCCTAAGCCAGACTGCTTCTCTAGACTGTAAACTCGTTATGGGCAGGGAATGTCTCTGCTAATTCTGTTGTACTATACTCTCCCAAGTGCTTAGTACAGTGCTCAGCACACAGTAATCATTCAATAAATACCATTGATTGATCTTAACACTTTACTTCCTGTGGTCTATGTAGATATGCTCTGATGTGCCAATCAGCCCATATTCTAGTGGGAGTTTCAGCTTGCCCTGAGAAAGGAGTGAGAGATATAGGGGTCTGGGGTCCCATATGTGCTTCATGATGATCTCTTGTTCCCAGCAGAGGGGAAGAAAAAAGACATTCTTTCATGTTTCAAATGGACAAGGCTGCAGCATCAAACCAGTGGAGAGTTCTCTGTTTTCCTTGAACAAGAGCATTCTCATTTTACTAGGTTTCTTTTAATGGTAGAGCCTGTCAATCAGAAAGTTTCTGAAATGTCACCCACACCCCCACACAACTGCAGCTGAGCAACCAGCAGGCTTTAGGCACCATACCTCAAAATGGATTCGTGGTTCCCAGTGCCTCTGCCCGAACAGGAAATGTGAGAGTCCCGGATAAAGCAAAAACTAGATAGATTCCATTTTTATGAAAGGGGCATTGCTTTTTATTAGCTCTTCACTGACGTGAACTGAAAGTGTCAGCAAGAAAGAAATCTGACTGCAGATTGTGGCTGCCAGCTGAGGTGTTCTAAGGACTGTCTTTTTCTCCTCCTCCTTAAATGCTGGTGATAAGGTCAGAATACTCAGCTGCCCAAGGGCAAGCAGACATGTCACATCAGGCCAAACCATTACTCTCCCTGGGGGACTTCTTGTCCCTGTCACTACTGGAGGAGGACTAGGGACACTTGGTTGAGCAAGCTGGCCTGAAAGAACACTTCATCAGTTCAAGAAGCTATTCTGTAAAACTTCTGTGAGCTTTCTAGATTTGTGAAAGAAAACCCAGCAAGAAAACAAAATTCTGTCTTTTCATTGTGAGGTGAACTTTAAGTAACTCATCCCTCACCTAAATTCTGAAAATGTGCCTTCTCCCAAGATGATTGTGACAATTGTTGTATTTGGTACTTACCATGAGTCAAGCACTGTACTAAGTGCTGAGGTAGATAGAAAATAATCAGGCTACACATGGTCCCACGGAGGGCTCACAGTCTAATTCATTCATACAGTCGCATTTATTGAGGGCTTATGGTGTGTAAAGAACCATACTAAGTGCTTGAGAGAACGCGCTTGGAAGCAGCGTGGCTCAGTGGAAAGAGCGTGGGCTTGGGAGTCAGAGGTTGTGGTTTCTAATTCCGACTCTGCCACCGTCAGCTGTGTGACTTTCGGCAAGTCACTTCACTTCTCAGTTTCCTCCTCTGTAAAATGGGGATTAAGACTGTGAGCGCTACGTGGGACAATCTGATTCTTACATTTACCCCAGTGTTTAGAACTGTGCTTGGCACATAGTAAGTACTTAATATCATCATCATTATTATTATTATTATTATTATCTATCCCAGCTCTTGGGACAGTGCTTGACATACAGTAAGTGCTTAACAAGTACTATAATTAATTATTATTATTATTATTATAGAAACAGCGTGTCTTAGTGGAAAGAGCATGGGCTTGGGAGTCAGAGGTCATGGGTTCTAATCCTCTGTCTGCCACGTCATCTGTGTGACCTTGGGCAAGTCACCTAATGTTTCTGTGTCTGTTACCTCATCTGTAAAATGGGGATTAAAATTGTGAGCCCCACATGGGACAACCTGATTACATTGTATCGCCCCCTCCCCCAGTGCTTAGAACAGTGCTTGGCATGTAATAAGTGCTTAACAAATTCCATTGTTATTATTATTATTACAATATAACAATAAACAGACACATTCCCTGCCCACAATGAATTTATAGTCCAAGTTTACAGATGAGAAAACTGGAGCAAAGAGAAGTTGTGATGACTAAGAACACATAGCAAGCAAGAAGCAGAACCAGGATTAGAAACCAGGTCCTCTGACTCTGAAATCTACCTTCTTTTTGCTTGACCAGGATGCATCTCTAAAGTCCCTCTCTGACAGGTTCAACTCTTACTTGATTCTTTGAGGGATAAGGGAGATGGGATTAGCATGAGAGACAGAGAGATTTGGCCAGATATCCTACGGAGATAAGCTTATCTTCTATTTTACTGTTTGGTCTCAATGTCTCAGGTCTGAATGGAAGGGAAACAGAATTGGCTGTTTAGAAGAAGATGAAACCACTGCTCTTCAGGGATGCAGGGCCCGGGAAGCCAGGCTGCAGCTAGGATCTCATGGTGACCAAATGGAAATCCAGTCACTTAGGCAAGGAACACATTTCATCTGTCTCCTGAACATCTCTACAGTGGTCCATGTGGAATTTAAAGAACCGGTGGCATTTGTGTTTTGCAAAGAGCTGTGGTGATTTTAGCCAACTTTCATGCTCAATACAAACAAGTCCAATTTCCAAGGCAGAGTGTCGTTGCTATTTTCGGAGCATAATGGCTTCTCTAATTGCCTACACAGACCCTGCGATACCAGGCGATAATTCAAGGCTTTGTAAAAGTCTTTGGAAGGGAGCAATCATGTTAATTCACTTAGATGCAGGTTTTTAACTCAAAGAAAAAAAATTGCTTGAGGACATCAAACCTAAAAAGTCTCTAAAGGCAACTGATTGTCTCTAAAGGCAAGTTCTTCTTGAGTGGACACTGACAACTTGGAATGCAGTCAACCAATTGATTTTTCCCCCAGGGTTTGATATAAAGGGTTATCCTGCTGCACCTTGCTTAGTTCCCTGTTTGGGGCACTTTCCCTCATCTCCAAGGAATTCTGAAGGCAGAGATGGTAATGAGTAGTAGGAATATAGCCTCAGTTTCCTCAACTGCGAAGTGGGGCTTCAATACCTATATTTTTTGTGGTATTTGTTAATAATAATGTTGGCATTTGTTAAGCACTAACTATGAACTATTAATAATAATTGTGATATTTAAGCACTTACTATGTGCCAGGTACTGTTCTAAGCACTGGGGTAGATACAAGGAAATCAGGTTAGACACAGTTCCTGTCCCGAGTGATGCTCAGTCTCAATCCCCATTTTACAGGTAAGGTAACTGAGGCACAGAGAAGTAAAGTGACTTGCCCAAGGTCACAACAGAAAAGAGGCAGAGCTAGGATTAGAACTCATGACCTTCTGAGTCCCAGGCCTGTGCTCAGTCTACTATGACATGCTGCTTCTCTGTGTGCCAGCCACTGTACTTAACACTGTGATGGTTACAAGCTAATCAGGGTAGACATAGTTTATGTTTCACATGGGACTCACAGTCCTAATCCCCTCTTTGCAGATGAGGTAACTGAGGCATGGAGACATTCAGTGACTTTCCCCAAGGTCACAAAGCAGACAAGTGGCAGAGCCAGGATTAGTATCCAGGTCTTTCTGACTCCTAGGCCTGTGCTCTATCCACTAGGCCATGCTACTTCTCTGTTCCTCCTTCTACTTAGACTGTGAGACCCATGTGGGACAGGGACTGTGTACAACTTGTATCCACCCCAGCACTTAGAACAATGCTTGACAAACAGTAAGGGCTTAACAAATACCATAAAATTATGTATAGCACTAGATTGTAATATCCCAGTGGGCAGGGAGTGTGTTTACCAACTCTACTGTACTCTCTCAAGGGCTTAGAATGGTAATCTGTCCAGAATAAACGCTCAATAAACACTGAATTGACTGAGCACCCATTGAATGTGCAGCCCTGCACTAAGCATTTGGGGAATCAATCATTGATATTTACTGATTGCTTACAGGACATAGAGCACTGTACTAAGCACTTTGAGAAATACAACAGAGTTAATAGACATGTTCCCTGACCACAGTGAGTTTACAGTCTAGAAAGGGAGACAGATATTAAAATAATGGGAAAATGGCCCAGTGGAGTAACAATAATAGTATTTGTTAAATGCTTGCTGTGTAAGTACTTTAAGTGCTGGGGAAGATACAAGATAATCAGGACAGATACAGTCCCTTCCCCACACAGGGTTCATAATCTAAGTAAAGTGGGGATTAAGACTGTGAGCCCTATAAGGGACAAGGACTGTGTCTAACCTGATTATCTTGTATCTATATCCGAGCCTAGTACAGTTCCTGGCATGTAGAAAATGCTGAACAAATATCATTTAAAAAAAAAGGATGAAGGAGAACAGGTCATTCCCGTTTGACTGATGAGGTAAATGAGGCACAGAGAAGTTGAATGACTTATTCAAGTTCACACAGCAGGCACGTGGAGGAGTGACTCCAAAGCCCATGCCGTTTCCACTAGGCCACACTAGAAAGAATACAGGTCCAGGAAGTCACTAAACCTCTCCATCTCAGTTTTCTTATATATAAAATTGAGTTGAAATACCCATTCTCCCTCCCTGCCTTATACTGAAAGCATCTTGTGGGACATGGAGTGTATCTGACCTGGCTATCTTATATCTAACCCAGCTCTCAGGACAATGTTCATCACATAGTAAGCACTTCACAAACACCAAAATTGCTATTATTAAACAACCCATTCTTCTCCCTTCAAGAAATTTAACAATCCAGCAGGCGAGGTGGACACAAAACTACTTTCAGATAGTGGAAACAGAAAAGATCACTGAATGTGCAATTGACTGTACTTCTTGATACATGCCATTTTAGTGGCAAGCTTACAACCAAAACTGAGCAATAACTTTGTTGAATCATTCAGTGGCATTCCCAGATCAAGCTTCTGGACACGGACTGCTTCTGAGACCTTTTCTTTGGATGTTAATGTAGAATTCAAGCCCCATTAAAAAACCATCCCGAATGTATTTCTCATTCTCAACAAAGCTTTTCAAATGACTGTATTATTTATTCATTAGAATTAGATCCAAAGTGCTGTTTCTCTTGTTACTGGGTGAAATAAATGAAAGAAAAGCAATATCACTCTAAAGCTCCAATTTACAGCTCTTGCAAAAACTGCAACAGCTATATCGTAAAGCGCTCACAATCTCCCTCTCTCTCCTCTCTCTTTCTCTCTCTCTCCTTCTGTTCCAGTGAAGGCTGAGTGTCTCCCTCCAGCGTTTATCTGTCTATTTATCTCTCAATATGTCTCAGTTGGGCCAACCTAACAGTTCTGTGGGCTCAACAAATATCCCCATCTATTTTGCAAATGTTTTCAGTTTGGCAAAACCTAAAACACATTTTGCTCACTGCTTTTCCCCTTAATTTTTAAACTCGTATATTTTAAGGAAAATTTGGTCCATATGTTTCTGATTCATTTTCACTTAACCCATCAAAATGTTGTTTTGTAAGAGCCGTTTGCTTTCCAAGAAGACTTCTGAACTTTTTTACATTAAGTCTTTTTGTTAAGCACACTTTCTTAGACACAGGAAGTTGCCTTTTGCCAGAGACAGATTCATTGGCACTTGGTTGGGAAGCAGAGCTTTGGACGGACTGTGCAGTCATGAATGTTTGCTGGGATGGAGGCGATCACAACTTCAGTTAAGTATCAGTTTCACACAGAAGCTTGAGTTGTTCTCCACAAGGGCAAAATCTCTCTCTCTCTCTCTCTCCCTCTCCTTCAATTCTCTCTCCTTCCCTCTCCTTCAATTCTCTCTCCCTCCCTTCCTTCCTCCCTCCCTCTCTTCTCTCTCCTCCCTTCTCTTTCCCATTCCCTTTCCCCCATTCCCTTTCCCCCATTCCCTCTCCCCCATCATGCTCACTTCTCTCTCTCTCTCTCTCTCTCTCTCTCTCTCTCTCCCCCTCCCTCTCTCCCTCCCTACCTCCCTCCCTCTCCCCCACCCACTCTCTCTCCTCCTCCCTCTCTCCCATCTCTTTTTCACCTTCTCTTCCTTTCCCACATCTGCTTTCCCTCCTTCCCTCTCCCTCTCTCTTTCTGACTAGATAGAAGGGAAGTATTGAATCCAATGCTACCTCTACCTTCTCATCCTGTTACACAGAATTGCAGGTCAGGATAAGGTGTGTAGCATGCAGGAAAGGAAGTAGAACAGGTCTTTTGGGGAGGCTTCTAGGAGGAGGTGATTTTATCAGGATCCTGATTGGGTGGGAGGAGCCCCACTTGGGCACAGGATATGCAGCGACTTGGAAGTTATAGAGTCATGGGTGGGGGAAGATGGGCAGGGTAGTTAGAGTGAGAGAAGAGGACAGAAGGGTGGGGTAACCCTTTGGAGGGCACAGTACAATGCTTTGCATATAGTAAGCATTCAATAAATAGGATTGATTGAAAGCTTTGAAATCTTGTTCAAGAGTTTGAATCTTCAAATGGCAAAGGGGAACCCATGTAGATTGTTGGGGAGAGGAAGAGTCCCTCTAGACTGTAAGCTTCGCTTGGGCAGGGAACATGACTATCAAATCTGTTACATTGTACCTTCTCAAGTGCTTAGCACAGTGCTCTGCACACTGTAAGTGCTCAGTAAATACCATTAATCAATTGAATAGTTCACTTTGATCACCTTTTCACTATAAACTAGGTTAACCCTAATGTAGCTGCTCCTACGACTCTTACAGGATGATTTTAGGGCTCCCCATTCCCAGCTTCCCTGGTTTGATAGAGGGCCGCAGCAGTGAGCAGTCTCCTGTTGGAGACCAGTGAGGACTATTTACGGTGCCCAATGTCGAGAGAGACATGACAGCAACTTCTTAGAGAAGAAATATGGCCTAGTGAATAGAGCATGGGCCTGGGAGTCAGAAGGACCTGGGTTCTAATCCTCATTTCATCACTTGTCTGCTGTGTGAAATTGGTCGTCACATCACTCTGCTGTCCTCAGTAATCCAATCTGTAAGATGGTGACT
Source organism: Tachyglossus aculeatus (assembly GCF_015852505.1). Classification (NCBI taxonomy): domain Eukaryota; kingdom Metazoa; phylum Chordata; class Mammalia; order Monotremata; family Tachyglossidae; genus Tachyglossus; species Tachyglossus aculeatus. The sequence continues at coordinate 8,756,482 of NC_052076.1, read as the reverse complement.
TAGACTGTGAGCCCCGTGTGAAACAGGGACCATATCCAACTGATTGCCTTGCATCTACCCAGCTCCTGTCCTATCAAGACATTTTCCCTGCCCTTGAGGAGCTTACATTCTAATGGGAGCCAGACATGAAAAGATTTACCAGTAGAGGAATCAGAATAAATGATTGAATGTACAGTCTAGACTGAAAGCTTCTAGAGGACAGGGATTGTATTGTTGTATTGTAATAATAGTGAATGATTATACTATTTAAGTGCTTATTTTGTGCCAGGCACTGTACTCTCCTAAGCATTTGAGTGCTGTGCATACAGGTGTGCAATAAATACCACTGATTAATTGACTAATATGAATACACATGGGCTGAGGCTGTCTAAATAAATTTGGAAGCACTCACCCAGAAAAGGTTAAATTCAGTGGGTCACCCCCTCCGCCTTCCTGGGCAAGATACTTGTTCTCCCTTTTCCTTAGATTATGAGCCCCAAATGAAGCAGGGACTGTGGCCAAAACGTGTATCTTGGATCTATCCCAGCGTTCGGTGCAATGTTTGGCAGAGAGTAAGTGCTTAGCAAATACCAAAGCTATTACATCGATTAAGGCTCCAAAGTCCAAAATGCTGGTGAACGCTGAAAGTAGATGATCACCTCACACTCTACCAGGTATTGTTTCAATTAAGAAGACTTTCCCAGCTTAATTGACACATGAAATGAAGCTTGGTCCTTGCCTAGGACATAATTTTAGGTTAAAAGAAAAGAGGGTGTGTTTCATCATGGTCCATCATAACTGGCTCTTTTGTTTGGCAATGTATTTGCATACTTAAAGGGAGGAGGCCCCTAATTCCTTCCCCCTTTCTCCTAATCAGCTGAGTCCCATTAAGAAGTATTCCGTATGCTGTAATCAGAGGATTTATCCAGTGTGCACCCTTAGGCTACAGTCATCATAAGCAAGCTGGAAAAATCCTTTGCAGTGAATGATGAACATGGGGACACACTATCCATAATTCATTTTTTTCCCCCTAATTCATGTTTGGTGGGCAGATGGTCTCAAGGTCTCCACCTGGACTCTTGCCCACCTCTTTCCTGGGAGAGAACAGCATGGCTTACGGGCTGTTGGGATTACTCACTTCATGTTCCTATTATGAGAAGCAGCATGGCTCAATGGAAAGAACATGGGCTTGGGAGTCAGAGGTCATGAGTTCAAATCCCAGCTCTGCCAATTGTCAGCTCTGTGACTTTGGGCAAGTCACTTAACTTCTCTGTGCCTCAGTTACATTTGTAAAATGGGGATTATGACTTTGAGCTCCACATGGGACAACCTCATCAACTTGTATCCTCCCCAGTGCTTAGAACAGTGCTTTGCACATAGTAAGCACGCACTTAACAAATGCCATTCTTATTATTTACTATGAAGTGGCCTCTTCCGTTCTCTTCATCAAAAGTCTCACTGTGGCTAGCAGCCAGAAGGCATGGGCTCTCAGAACTTGGGGAAACTGTCCTCTAAAGAGTCCTTGCTGGATTTCTCAGTGGGACCAGAAATCTGGCCTGCAGATATTTAGTTGTCCTGAGGTGGGGATAAATTTGCTGTCCCTCCTGCTCTGCCTCATGTCATCATATAACACTGAAAGAGTGGGCCTCTTTCTGTATGATGTCATCACGTTATACTGCAAGTATTCTTGTGTGATGCAATGAGGTCTGTTCAGTCTTGGGGCCCGGGAGTGTTTCTACAGAAGAACTCCTGATTCACCGCATCCCTAGCTCCAGAGTCATTGGTTTTCCCTGTCAAAGCTCTGTTAATCCAGTAGTAATCATGATCAGAATCATCATATTTCTTAAGCATGTATATTCCAAACACTGTGCTAATTGCTATGGTTGATTGTTCTACCAGTGCCTGGCAAAGTGAGCAAACTTTTCTTCCATGGGAAACCCATTGGATGCAACATCCCGGGTTTCAGATTACTGTGAGAAGGCCAGGGTGGGTGAAAACAGGCGAAAATAGCCAAGGGGAAATAGCTTGGGTTTGGAAGTCAGAGTAGCTGGATTCTAATCCAGGCTCTGCCACTTGCCTGTTGTGTGAGTTTAGGCAAGTCACTTAACTTCTCTGTGCCTCAGTTATCTCATCTGTAGAAGAGGGATTAGGACTGCAGGCCACATGTGGGCCACAGACTATGTCCATCCTGATTAACCTGTATCTACCCCAGAGCTTAGTACAGTGCCAGACACATAATGGGCGCTTAACAAATACCATTAAAAATGCAGGTGATTGGGTGGGGGAGGCAGAAAAGGATGAAACCTTTGGCCAGTGGGGTAGTCAAAGAAGGTATGACCTCTTGGGATGCCACATCTAGCATGCTATATCTTGGACTACAATTCTTCAGGGTCACATTCTCTCGAGGAACTATTTTCAGTTTAGGAGGAAGCTACCGTGACATTTCCAATGAAAAAAGAACCAGAGGAAATGAGATTCAATATCAAGAGAAGGAGTTTGTGGTAGTTTTAAGAAAGAACTTTCTGACCACTGTGTTTGGCATGGCATAGTGGATAAAGCACAGGCCTGGGAGTAAAGAGGTCTGAATTCTAATTTCAGCTCCACTGCTTGTCTTCTGTGTGACCGTGGGCAAGTTACTTCACTTCTCTGAACCTCAGTTACCTCATTCATAAAATGGGGATTGAGACTGTGAGCCCCTCATGAGACAAGGACTGTGTCCAACTTAATTTGCTTGACCCCACCCTGGCGCTCAGTACAGTGCCTTGAACATAATAAGTGCTGAACACATATCATAATCATCTTCATCATTCAAAACTGGAATGACTGACTGAAGGAAGTTATGGAGTTGGGTGCCTTGAAAATCTGGAAGAGTTGGGAAGACAGACATTTACTTGATGACCTGGAGAGTATTTCTGCCTGGAGGCAGATGGCTGCACTAAATGACATGACCGCATCTTCAGGCTAGGGATTTTCTACATGTAAACTGCCATTTCTAGTCCACTTTAGGAAGAATCACCAGATCATTGTGCAGGTGACTTTTTGCTATCCAGATGTATTTGTGTGTTATAATAATAATAACAATGGAATTAAAAGTGCTTACTGTGTGTCAAGCACAGAGCTAAGAGCTGGGGTAGATACAAGATAATTAGGTAGGACACAATCCCTGTCCCACAAGGAGCTCTCAGTCTAAGTAGGAGAGAAAACAGATATTGAATTTCCATTTTACAGATGAGGAAATTATGTGTTTGTACATCTATCTGCTCTCTGGGGTCGGCTGAGAAGCATAATCCACAAGAACACTAGTGGTATTTATTAAGCACTCACTATGTGTCAAACAATTATGCTAACCACTGGGGTAGGTATAAGATAACCAAGTCAGAAGCAGTTCCTGTCCTAAATAGGGCTCACAGTCTAAAGGGAAGGGAGAACAGGCACTGAATCCCCATTTTACAGATGAGTAACCTGAGGCACAGAGAAGTTAAGTGATTTGTCCAAGGTCACACAGCAACCAAGTGGTAGAGTTGGATTTAGAACCCAGGTTGCCCGACTCCCAGGCCTGTGCTCTTTCTACTAAGCAACACTGTCTCTCCAACCATTTCAGAGCCATTCTGTTATCAGGGGACGAAAGAAAAAAGAAATTTCCATATTCAGTTATGGTTTTCGTTACTATTTTAAGTCTATTGTAAAAGTTCTACTTATCTAAGGGTTTGGAGGAGGCTGTTTAAAATTAGTCAGATCCATTCACTGAATCTCTCTCCTCCTGTCGCCTCCACTCTCCGACTCTTGACTCTCCCCTGCTTCTAGAAAGCTTCCAGTGTGGCCAAGTGGCAACAGTTCATGGGCTATAAATCAGAGGGTCGAATTTCAATTCACAATTCTGCCACTGGTCTGATGTATGACCTTGAGCAAGCCAATTGACCTCTCTGAGCCTCAGTTTCCTCACCTGCAAAATGGGCATAAGATAGCTGCTCTCCTTACCTCTTAGACTGTGAGTGCCAGGTGGAACAGGGACTGTATACTTGCTGAGTATCTTGGTTCAGTCGTTTGCACAGTACTTGGAACCTAGTAAAATAATAATAATGGTATTTGCTAAGCGCTAGGTGCCAGGCACTGTACTAAGCACTAGGGTGGATACAAGCAAATCAGGTTGGACATAGTCCCTTGTCACATGTGGGGCTCACAGTCTCAATCCCCATTTTATGGATGAAGTAACTGAGTTGTGACATGCCCAAAGTCACACAGCAGACAAGTGGAGGAGTCAGAATTAGAACCCATGACCTTCTGACTCCCAGGCTCCAGCTTTATACACTGTGCCATGCTGCTTCCCTAATTATATAAAGCTAGAAAGTAATGTAGCCAGCTCTCATGAGGGAAGGGTTTGTGTCTACTAACTCTATGGAGTTCTTCCAAGCATTTACAAGCAGAGTGGTCAACACAGACTAAATGCTGAGTAAATACCACTGACTGACTGATGGATGGATTGATCCATCCAAACTTCAGATCAGATCTTCCAAACTAAGCCAACAGGGTTGTCAGGTCAGAACAAAGCCTGATGCCTTCATGGATAGGAGTGTATGTAGCCTGGTTTTGCTCATGACCTCTTTCTAGGATTTAAGCACTTACTCTGTGCCCTCCACTGTCCTTAGCACTGAGGTAATACAACATAATCAAGTCAGGCCTAGTCCCTGTCCCGTATGAGGCTCATAGTCCACATAAAGAGGGAGAACAGGTATTGAATTCCTATTTTACAGGTGAGGAAACTGAGGAACAGAGAAACAAAGCAGCTTGCTCAAGGTCACAGCAGGCAGGTGGCATTCACTCATTCATTCATTCATTCAATCATATTTATTGAGCGCTTACTGTGTGCAGAGCACTGTATTAAGCGCTTGGTAAGTACAAGTTGGCAGAACTGGGATTAGAACCCAAGTCCTCTGACTCCCAGGTAGATGTGTGTGCGTGTATGTGTGTGTGTGTGCGCATGCATGCACACACATGTGCATAACTTTAACCAGTCCCCAGGCACTTAGCACAAATGCTGTTGTATGTCCTGCAGCTTGAGAAATAAATAATCGGCTTCCTCTGCCTGTGTAGAAACAGACTCTGTGAGGAGAAGGTGATAGATCAAACCGGTTTTATTGTGTTCTGTTCAGCTGCATGATAATGGTTCAATTAACACATGTCACTAAGGCACAGCAGAGAGTAAAACCAAATCTAAACTAATAACTGCTCACAAAGGAGCTGGGTTGTATTTTAAACCAACAGAGCTCAAATGCACAGGGTCTATTGTTTCTTGTCAATTAGTTAATTTTTACATAATGCCTTCCATGGGAATATGAACCCTCCCACTTATCTAATTTTCTTTTGACATTTTCACTTTGCTCTACTTTCTGCTGCAGCAAAAAATCAGAGTGGAGGAAGTCCAGATGGGAACAGCCGAGACTTTAGGTCCTTTAGAGCAATATGTATTTATGATTCCCAGAGACAATATTCTTTTGCAACAATAAGTTGCCTGCAGTTCCTTCAGGGAGAATTAGGAGGTGGCCCAGAAGTCAACGTTGGAGATAACTGAAGGTTTAGAAGCAGTTGGGTCTGTACCCTATAAACACTTTATATTCACCCTGCCCTCAGCCCCATGGCACTTAGGTACGTTTCCATAATTTATTTTAGTCTATGTCTCCCCTTCTGGACTGCAAGCTCCTTGTGGGCAGGGAACGTGCTTACCAAATCTGTTGCATTGTACTCTCCCAAGCACTTAGTATAGTGTTCTGCACAGAGTGCTCAATAAATACCATAGATTCTCTGCCCTTCCCCCCACTGCGTTTCCATCTCTTTCCTCTCTCTCTCCTTCCTCTCTCACTACTGCCTTCCTCCCTTCCTTCCTCCCTACTACTCTCCTCTCCTTTTTCCCTTCTCTCCCCCCTTTCTTCCTTTTCTCTCTTCCCCTCCTCTTCCTGCCTCTCTTGCCCTCCAGCTTCTCTTTCTCACCTCTCGTTTATTCTCTCTTCCTTCTCTCTGCCAATGAGGATAGCATATGATGCCATAAAGTAGCATATCTCCTCAGCTCTGTGATTAGATTTTGTGGCCAGGGAGAAAGGCATGAACTATACAAAAGGATTCCTTCAATTCACAACCTTCTTCGGTGAAGCAGAGGTTGATCAAAATCAGTGGCTGGGTATCCAGCTCATCATCATCACCATAATCATCATCAGTATTTTTCGTGCCCCTCCTCCGTTCAGAGTACTGAACCAGTTAATCAGTAGTTTTTCTTGGGTAGAAGACATTGTGGATCTGTGCCCTGACCACTTCTGCTCTCTCTTGGCAAGCATCAGAACTTTCTGACAGGAGAAGCAGGGTGGCCTGATGGAAAGAGCACAGGACTCAGTGACAGAGGGACTGGGTTCTAATCTCAGCCCTTTTACCCACTTCCTGTGTGACCTTGGCTAAGTCATTTAACTTCTCTGTACCTCAGCTTCCTCTTCAGCAAAACAGGCATTCAATAACTGTCCCTCTTTGTGAGCAGGGAAAATGTCTACCAACTCTGTTATATTGTACTCTCCAAAGTGCTTAGTACAGTGCTCTGCACACAGTAAGCACTCAACAAATGTAATTGTTTGATTGATGGATTGATTGAATAGATATTTCTCTTCTCTACTTCCGAAAACACAATCACTTCTGTCCCTTAGATGGTGGGAGGATCTCCTAACTTTCCTGAGTTAAAAACACTTTCCACATGATTAACCACCATGTGCCAGATGCCAATCACTCACTCAACATTTAACGAGATTTTAGAAAGGGATGGGTTTAGCAGACACAGAGTATTATTTGTGGCTCTTTTAAGAGCGTCCACCTACCTGCACAAATAAAAAAAAATGGGAAAGAATTGAAAGCCACAGATTCCCAGCTTGGAGTGGGTGCTGATCCAAAGGATGTTGGAAGACTGCTGAATGGAAGTTGGACCCTGTTTATATCTGCTTATCCACCCATTCTATTGTAAGCTCCCTGAGGGCAGGGGATGTAAGACTTGCTTCTCTTGTCCTCTCTCTAGCACTTTACATCAATCAATCAATTTTATTTAACAATAATGATGGTATTTGTCAAGTGCTTACTATGTGCCAAGCACTGTTCTAAGTGCTGGGGTAGATACAAGGTGATGAGGTTGTCCCATGTGGGACTCCCAGTCTTAATCCCCATTTTACAGATGAGGTAACTGAGGCACAGAGAAAATAAGTGACTTGCCCAAAGTCACACAGCTGACAAGTAACGGAGGCAGTATTAGAACCCATGACCTAGAATCAGTGTCAGAATCAGAATAGAATCAGTGTCTATTGCATCATAATTTTCCAAATGCTCAGTACAGTGCGCTGTACCCAGTAATCATTCAATAAGTACAGGAGAAGCAGTGTGGCTCAGTGGAAAGAGCCCAGGCTTCGGAGTCAGAGGGCAGGGGTTCAAATCCCGGCTCCACCAACTGTCAGTTGTGTGACTTTGGGCAAGTCACTTCACTTCTCTGGGCCTCAGTTCCCTCATCTGGAAAATGGAGATTAAGACTGTGAGCCCCCTGTGGGACAACCCGATCACCTTGTAACCTCCCCAGCGCTTAGAACAGTGCTTTGCACATAGTAAGCACTTAATAAATGCCATTATTATTATTATTATTATCATTATGACCTCTGATGCCCAAGCCCATACTTTTTCTACTAAGCCACGCTGCTTCCTGTGTACTTATTTAGTCATTACTAAATAAGTACATTTAACAGTATTTTTAACAGTATTTAACAGTACTTAACAGTACTTCATGCTGCTGCCCGGATTATCTTTGTCCAGAAACGCTCTGGGCATATTACTCCCCTCCTCAAAAATCTCCAGTGGCTACCAGTCAATCTGCGCATCAGGCAGAAACTCCTCACCCTGGGCTTCAAGGCTCTCCATCACCTCGCCCCCTCCTACCTCACCTCCCTTCTCTCCTTCTACAGCCCAGCCCGCACCTTCCGCTCCTCCGCTGCTAATCTCCTCACCGTACCTCGTTCACGCCTGTCCTGCCATTGACCCCCGGCCCACGTCATCCCCCGGGCCTGGAATGCCCTCCCTCTGCCCATCCGCCAAGCTAGCTCTCTTCCTCCCCTCAAGGCCCTGCTGAGAGCTCACCTCCTCCAGGAGGCCTTCCCAGACTGAGCCCCTTCCTTCCTCTCCCCCCCGTCCCCCTTTCCATCCCCCATCTTACCTAATTCCCTTCCCCACAGCACCTGTATATATGTATATATGTTTGTACATATTTATTACTCTATTTATTTATTTTACTTGTACATATCTATTCTATTTATTTAATTTTGTTAGTATGGTTTTGTTCTCTGTCTCCCCCTTTTAGGCTGTGAGCCCACTGTTGGGTAGGGACTGTCTCTATATGTTGCCAATTTGTACTTCCCAAGCGCTTAGTACAGTGCTCTGCACATAGTAAGCGCTCAATAAATACGATTGATGATGATGATGATGATGATGATGATTACTGTGTAAGCGCACTGTACTAAGCATTTGGAAAACTACGATGCAATAGACACTGATTAGTTGGAGATAATGCCAGGACTATGGGCATGTTTAACAGGAAAGGTGCTAGTGATACCTACAGTTGCAAGAAAGTTGGGGGAGGACAGGGTTTGGGTGGGAAGATAGGGATTTCTGTTTTGGATATGCTAAGTTTTAAAGTGCTGGCAGGACATCTAAATAGAGATGTCCTGGTGATGTCATTGTTATCATCTTCCTTTTTTCTTTCTCTAGTTCCTCATCCTCCACCTTCTCCCCTTCTCTTTCTCCTCTTTCTCCTCCTCTTCCTGCTTTTCTTCCTCCTCCTCCTCCTTTTTCTCTTCCTCATCCTCCTCCTTTTTCTCTTCCTCATCCTCCTCCTTGTCCTCTTCCTCATCCTCCTCCTTGTCCTCATCCTCATTGTTCTCACCCTTGACCTTCTCCCCACTGCCCCTCTCTCTATACCCCAGGAGCCTCTCACGACCCACAGAGAGATGTTGGGATGACTGGTGCCAGTGACTTTGAACCAAGGGACTTCCTTTAACACTGGGCCCTGAATGACAAGCCAGGAACAGGAAGCAGGGAAGCCCAGTACACACCTCGGCCAGCTCAGGAGGTGTGTGGGGAATGCCACCATCATCGTCACCCTCAGTTTTCCCTTGAGCAAATGGTTCCGGGTGGCATTAATGGGGTGGGGGCCTGGAAGTCCTGATTAAGCCTGTCAGCCTGAGGTGGGGCCCGGAGCTGGCCTGGGGCAGCGGTCTCTGCTCTGTAATCTAAGCCAGTGTTGTCAGGCCAGAGCCTGGGCTGGGGAAACCAAGGCTGGACCATAACTCCAGCCCGCTAACTGCTTTCTGTCTTCACATATTTGCTGCGGTGCAGTGGGGCTTCTGGTTTTTTCATTGCTGGGGGGAGGGAGGAGGCCAGGGGCCGGGAACGACTTAGGCCAGGAGCTTAGCAGCCCGCTCTGAAGCAGGCTGGGGCTCCAGGTTTAATTCTCTGCAGGGTTATTGCCCTTCCAGATCTGAGGCCCCCGAGAGGCCTTCCATGTGGCGTCCTGGTCTTTGTAAGCACGGTCATAAATGCCTTGATTTGTTCTGGCACCACTCTGCCCCAGAGCCCCTGAGAACGTTGCCTCTGTGCTCTCCCTCATCCGTGGCTCCACTCCGGGGGGGCGGGAGGGGTGACAGACCCAGGGAGGTGTCCCCAGGCCCTAGAAAAAGAGACCAGGTGAAATAATTTCTCTCCCGGAGCCCTATACTTGGGGTGACCAATCTTCTGCTTTATCCAGAGGAATCCAGCTTAGTTCATAATAATAGCTATGGTATTTGTTGAGCACTTACTCTGTGCCAAGCACTGTGCTAGGCTCTGGGGTAGATATAATACTACAACCCTGTCAGACACAGTCCCTCTCCCACAGAGGGCTCACAGTCTAAGGGGAAAGATGAGCAATAGATCATTCAATCAGTTGTATTTATTGAGCACTGTACTAAGCACTTGGGAGAATACACTACAACAGTGAACATACTCATTCCCTTCCCTCAATGAGCTTACAGTCAAGGGCAGGGGGAGACAGACATTAAATAAATAAATAAATGAATTACAGCTATGTACAATCAAAGGTTATTTATTGAGTTCTCACTGAGTGCAAAGCACTGCACTAAGCCCTAAGCCCTCCTCTCCTCTTCTCCCACTCACTTCTGCATCACCCTGACTTGTCCTTTTGTTCATCCTCCTTCCATCTCCACAGCACATATGTATATATCTATATATATCTATAATTCATTTGTTTATTTATGTATATTAATGTCTGCCTTCCCCCCACCCCAGACTGTGAGCTCATTATGGGCAGGGAATGTGTCCATTTGTTGTTGCGTTGTACTCTCCCAAGCACTTAGTACAGTGCTTTGCACACAGTAAGAGCTCAATAAATACTCTTGAATGAATGAATGCACTAAGCATTTGGAAGAGTTCAATATAACAGGGTTGGCAGACATGATCCCTGACCACAAAGAGGTTACAGTCTAAAGGGACAGAAATTGAATCCCCATTTTACGGAAGAGGAAACTGAGGCACAGAGAAGTTAAATGACTTCTCAAGGTCACAGAGCAAGCAGGTGGCAGGAGTGAAAGTAGAACCCAGGCCCTCCGACTTCCAGTCCTGTGCTCTTTCCAATAGACCGTGCTGTTTCTCCAGTTTGTCCCCTGATAGGAACTGGACTCTGGAAGTCTTTTTCTGTTTTCGAGAGCCTTCCTTTGTCGAGGCTTCTGCCACTGAGATCCAGAGGTCAAGTCATATGGATCTGGGAGAGGAACACTAAGGTTCTGGAGCCCAAGGCGGGCTTCAGGGGACCCTGAAGAACTATTCTAGGATCACACAAAATCAGCTTGCTTCTGCACGGTGTCACCTGTGACATCAATGGCTCTGTAATGTGCATCCCGTGTAATGTGTGTGACATCAAGTGTGTCAGCTTGTCGTCTGTTCATGATGGTTGTCAGTACCCCTCCCCGCTAGATTCACTGCCTTCCCAGAAAGCCTTAAGAATGCTGGAGTTTGCCATCCTCTGGAGAGATGAGGTGGGAGAGGATGGGGAAAGGGGGCACGTTGCCTTATTAAACGCTTCTCATGTGCCAAGCACTGTTCTAAGTGCTGGAGTTGATACAAGTTAATAAGGTTGGACACAGTCCCTGTCCTACATGGAGCTCACACTCTTATCCCCGTTTTACAGATGAGGTAACTGAGGCTCAGAGAAATAAAGTGACTTGCCCAAGGTCACACATTAGATGTGTGGCAGAGCTGGGATTAGAACCTAGGTCCTTCTGACTCCCAGGCCCGTGCTTTAAACACTAAGCCACGCTGCTTCCTTTGCCGTTGCCCTTAGAGGTGCTAAACCTAGAGGGGCTAAGGCTGAGGTTTTCCGTGAAGTTTATCGGAATCAAAGGGGATTTCCTGGAGGGTTTTTCCTTCTAAATTTCATATTTCTTCTCATTAAGATCCTCTGGGAAAGAAGCTATACTGGGAAAAGCAAATGATATCACTTCCTGCTCTCCCATCCTGGTCAAGTTGGCTGCGGAGCTGGGAGGGCACAGGATAGACAGCTGTTCTAGGGTGAGGGTCTGTCAAGAATATCACTGGCTTTTCTGGATCTTCATGCCCTGGCTCCTGTCCCCCATCTAAAACTTAGATTTACAACTGCTCATTGTGAGTGGGGAACACATCTACCAGTTCTCCCAAGTACAGTGCTCCGCATACAGTAAGTGCTCAATAAATACTATTGATTTATTGAAATAGGAGCACCTTGTCTGCTGTCAGAGACTGAGGGGTAACCACTCTTAGGAAAGCCTAAAAGAAGGACTTTGAGGAGGCAGGATGCCTTAGAGGAGAGGGCTCTGGTCTCTGGATTGCTGTAACACTTTGGGCAAGTCACTTAGCCTCTCTGGAACCTCAGTTTCTTTCTCTATAAATAGGAACAAGATACCTCCTTGCTCTACCCCTGGGTGGAACAGGGCCTATACCTGCTATAATTATCTTCAATCGAGCCCAGCGCTTAGCATAGTACTTGATGCCTAGTAAGCAGTTAGGCCTTCCCATACTAAGTCCCACTTTTCTTCATCTCCCACTATCTTCCGTATTGTCCTGACTTGCTCCCTTTGCTCTTATCCCAGCCCTACAGCACTTATGTATATATCTGTAATTTTATTTATTTGTTGTGATGTCTGTCTCCCCACCTTCTAGACTGTAAGCTGGTTATGGGCTGAGAATATCACTGTTTATTGTTGTATCATACTTTCCCAAGCACTTAGTACAGTGCTCTGCACACAGTAAGGGCTCAGTAAATACGCTTGCTGGCTGACTGAATGAATAAAAAATGCCAACACTGGGAATGGGTTTGGTCAGCCACATTGGAACAACTGATTCAGCTGATCTAAACATACTTTCCCCAGATGAGGCCATTGTCCATCACACGTCAATTAAGAAATTAGTTCAGTGAATGACTCTTGGGGGGAATCTTCGGCCAGACCTTGGTCTGAACCAGGCTTTCATGTGTAAGATCTGAGTTTTTACAAGCCTCCTGGAGACATGAGACTGGATCTCTGGTTCCCACACCACACTGAGCCCAATATTAAGCTTTCGCAGCTTTGCTTTTCTATCATCCTGCACCGTGTCAATCTGCAAGAGAAGAAGGGTAGGCCAAGAGGTTTCTTGGCTGGATAGTGGGGGCTCGCTTCCTTGGTTACCCAACACCCCTCAGGGACTCTTGAGCTTGGCATATGAGATGGCCAGGGGCTGTAGGCTGTTCCCCCTGGAGGATGGGGCTGTCTGAAGGTGGGTTGTCCTTTATCACACAAGCAGAGTAGATGGTGGACTGCAATGACCTTGTAAAGACACCAAAACTGGACCCTCCCTTGTATCCCCCCCAGTGCTTAGAACAGTGCTTGGCACATAGTAAGCGCTTAACATATACCAACAACAACAGAAAAGCCCTTGTCAACACCTGGGGAAACTCCTACAGGCCTGCACAGAATTCTGGGAGAGTCATCAGGGAACTCATTCATTCATTCAATCGTATTTATTGAGCTCTTACTGTGTGCAGAACACTGTACTAAGCACTTGGGAATTACAAGTAGGCAACATATAGAGATGGTCCCTACCCAACAATGGGCTTACAATCTAGAACAGGGAGACAGACAACCAAACAAAACACGTAGACAGGGTTCTAAATCATCAGAATAAATGGAATTATAGCTATATGCACATAATTAACAAAATAAATAGAATAGTAAAATATTTATTTTATAAGTAAAATAGAGTAATAAATCTGTACGAATATATGTACAATGGCATCTATGGGTCACAGAGCTCCTCCCCTCAAGACTTTGGCCTGACGGAAAGCCCAGGACAGTCCATCTCTCGAGATAGAGAAACAGAGCATGAAAAGCTGTGTGGGTATTTAGTGTGTGATGCCCTCCGCAAGAATTTAACAGGGTGTGAATACTGACAGTATGTGTTGACCTAGGGAGAGTGCATACAGTAAGGGGGAGGTTGAGATACCCTCTCTTTCCTCCCCCTTTCTTGTCTTGCTGCAGCTTAGATATCTGTTCTAGGGGCCACTCTGCATGGGAAACCTGCTTTTTCCTAACCCCGAGTCTCCCAAGTTGATCACTAAACCTTACTGAAACCCATCTGGGACCACTGCTTATTGAATCCGAATACTGGGGAGGCTGAAAGTCGGGGAGTCCTTCACAGAGAAGCAGTGGGAACTAGTGGATAAATTGCGGGCCTGTGAGTCAGGGGATCTGGGTGTCTGTGTGACCTTGGGAAAGTCATTTATCTTCTCTGGGCCTCTGTTTCCTCTTCTGTAAAGTGGGGATTAAATACCTGTTCATCCCTCCACTAGTCCGTGATCTTTGACCAGATAATCTTGTCTTTACCCCAGTGCTTCATACAGGGTTTGGTGCTTAACAAATACCACAATCATGACTATTCTGCAGCAGGCAGTGCCCTCATCCTGTCACTTGCCATCAGAGGAGCTGGACTGCTTTGTAGAGGGACACAGAAGTAGTGGGTAAACCCAGTCGTATGTGATGTGCAAGCCCCCTCCCCCTCCTCCTCCTCCTCCTGCTTGGGGTTTGGCAAGACTCAAGATGCCTCTGGCTCCAGGCTCTTTCCTCCTTTATGTTGAAGCCCGCGTGTATTTTAAGGGGAATTTAATCCACATGGTTTTTATTCATTTGCATTTAACTCATAAAAGTGTTGTTCCTAAGAGCCAGTTGCTGTCCAAGGGCTCTTTCCCAATAAATTCTCTTTCTTAGAAACAGAAGGCTTTTATTTTTTCTTTTCTATGCATAAACTGTCTAGGAGAGCTGTCCTCCAGTTTGAAGAGTATATAGTTGAGAGAGTGAGTCTGTGTCCATGAGGGTGAGTGTCGTTGAGAGAGAATCTCTAGGGCAAGCACTGAGTCCATGAATATTCAGTCCGTTGATGTTTTCTGGGCACTTAGCTTTTGAGGGAGCATTGCTTAGACCTCTGTGGTTAAAAGGGGGAAGGCCTATCTCACTGTAAGGAGGAACTGAGCCTGAGTGGTATTTCCTATAGTGATGAAAGTTAGCCCTAAATCACCCACACTTTCACCCCTCCATTCCCTAGTGCTTGGCATCACATATGGTGAGATGGCTGGGTGGGAGATGGCCATGTTCTAAGTTACCAGAACAAAATATCAGCTCACCACCTCCTCTCTTACCTTACTTATTTCCTACTATGGCCCAGGCCCCAACACTTCTCTCACCTAGAGTGGGCCTATTCACTCAACCTTGACCTTGTCTATCTTGCCACTGACCCCTTTCCCATGTCTTGCCTCTAACCTGGAACTTCCTTCACCTTCCAAATACGAAAGCCCACTGCTCTCCCCACTTTCAAAGCCTTATTAAGATCACATAATAAGTAATAATAAGGATGGCATTTGTTCAGCACTTACTATGTGCAAAACACTGTTCTAAGCACTGGGGGGGATACAAGGTGATAATGTTGTCCCTCGTGGGGCTTATAGTCTTAATCCCCATTTTACAGATGAGGTAACTGAAGCCCAGAGAAGTTAAGTGACTTGCCCAATGTCACACAGCTGACAAGTGGCAGAGCCTGGATAATAATAATAATAATAATAATAATAATAATAATAATAATAATAATAATAATAACAACAACATTTATTAAGCACTTACTATGTGCAAAACATTGTTCTAAGTGCTGGGGAGGTTACAACGTGATCAGGTTGCCCCATCAGGGGCTCACAGTCTTAATCCCCATTTTACAGATGAGTTAACTGGGGCACAGAGAAGTTAAGTGACTTGACCAAAGTCACACAGCTGACAGTTGGCAGAGCTGGGATTTGAACCCATGACCTCTGGCTCCCAAGCCCGGGCTCTTTCCACTGAGCCATGCCCACATCTCCTCTTAGAGTCCTTCCCCGATTAATCCCTCTTTCCCCCATTCCCTCTCCTTTCTACATCACCTATGCACATAAATTTGAACTCTTTAAGCACTTAGTATTCACAGCACCTTTAGCCCCACTGTACTTGAGTACATATATGAAATTAATTAATTTGTATTAATGTCTGCTTCCTCCTCTAGACTGTCAGTGCCTTGTGGGCAGGGAACGTGACTACCAACTCTGTTGATTTGTACTCTCCCAAGTGCTCAGTACACTGCTCTGCATGTGGTAAGTGCTCATCGGTGAATGAATGAATACCATTGTTTGACTGATTAATAGGAGATAGCAATGTGTCCTCACCCATTTTATGTGGTCACAGTGCTCTTTGGTTTGGGGATGTGGGACTCTGAGAGTGGACCGACTGTGACCATGGAAGCTCAATCCATACCACCCTTTTCTCTGCAGGTACCTGAGTGCCTCTTCCCTGGACTTCATTAGTAATAATAATAATAATAATAATGATAGTGATATTTATTATGGTATTTGTTAAGCACTTACTTTGTGCCAGGCTCTGTACTAAGCGCTGGGGTGGATACAAGCAAATCAGTTTGGACACAGTCCCTGTCATTCATTCATTCATTCAATCATATTTATTGAGTGCTTACTGTATGCAGAGCACTGTACTAAGCTCTTGGGAAGTACAAATCGGCAACATTTGTCCCATGTAGGACTTCCAGTCTCAATCTCCATTTTACAGATGAGATAACCGAGGCAAAGGGAAGTGAAGCGACTTGCCCAAGGTCACACAGCAGATATGTGGCAGAGCCGGGATTAGAATCCATGACCTCCTGATTCCCAGGCCCATGCTCTATCCACTACACCGTGCTGCTTCTATTTGTAAAGTGCTTACTATGTGTTAGGTACTATTCTAAGAGCTGGGGTGGATATAAACAAATTATGTTAGACACAGTCCCTGTCTCGCATGGGACTCGCAGTCTTAATCTCCATTTTACAGGTGAGGGAACTGAGGAACAGAGAAGTGAAGTGACTTGCCCAAGGTCACATAGCGGACATGTGACGGGGCCGGGATTAGAACACAGATCGTTTTGACTCCCAGGCCCATGCTCTACTCATTAGGCCATGCTGCTTCTCAGGGGTGGAAGACAATCCCTGAATTACAAGGAATTTACAGTCTAACGGAAGGTAGACAGTAATTTTGAGACAGGAGAAAGTGTTTAAGCAGCAGAGCAAGTACTATATTTACTTGCACAGTTGCCACCACGGCATAATTGCCCCAGCCTGGTTTTTGAGGAGGAAGTATCTTTTTTCGTACCACATAATTTTAAGTGTGATAGTCGCAAATGCTACGTGAGGAGGAGAGAAAG
This sequence comes from Tachyglossus aculeatus, assembly GCF_015852505.1. Taxonomy (NCBI): domain Eukaryota; kingdom Metazoa; phylum Chordata; class Mammalia; order Monotremata; family Tachyglossidae; genus Tachyglossus; species Tachyglossus aculeatus. Next base: position 8,739,673 of record NC_052076.1, on the reverse strand, counting down.
GAGAGAACTGGAGAACACAGTAGGTAGGGATTTCATTTCCTCAGTACCCATTGTATGGAGCATTTGGGAGAGTGCAAGAAGTAAGACTGTGAGCCAGCTGTTGGGTAGGGACACTCTCTATATGTTGCCAACTTGTACTTCCCAAGTGCTTAGTACAGTGCGCTGTACACAGTAAGCACTCAATAAATAGGAATGAATGAATGAAAGTAAGAGATTTAGGTCCATGTGTCTTCTTACTTTCCTCTTCCTTTTCCCCTCCTTTTTTTTCCTTCTCTTTTTTCTTCTCTTCTCAATATTACCTCTCCCTGTTTCAATGCCACAGGAATTAGGCCATAAAGTGGGGCAATTATTCAAGACATGTCTTGAATGTCTCCCAGGAGCATCCCAGAGCTGTCCAAGCTTCCAGCATCTCTTCTTGAGGATAGGTGGACTTGGGAGTCACATCCCAACATTGGGCACATTTGCTCTCCCCACCTCCTGCCATCTTTCAGCTTGCTCTTCAGGAGACAGAGTGTGTGTAGGACACAGGCAGGTTGGGGAGGTGTCTAATGAGCCCGACAACTTGAAAAACCCTTTTTTACCCTCCTGGAAAAGCACGTTGGATCCTTTGTCATCATCCTTTTAACTCACAAAGTGACATTATGCCAAAGAGAAGGAATTCATAAATTAGAGCCGATTTAGAAAGTTTTCTAGCCATTGTATAAGTGACAGATCACTCAAAGTCTGAAAATGAAACTCAAAAAAATTCTATGTTTTTATGGCAGGTTTCTATTTAAAAAAAACACCTCAGAGTGGAATGGGGATTAAGGAACCTGTGGAGCCGGAGACTGAATGGGCCTGGCTGTGGAAAGCTTGAAGAGAAGCAGCGTGGCTCAGTGGAAGGAGTACGGGCTTGGGAGTCAGAGGTCATGGGTTCTAATTCCGACTCCACCACTTGTCTGTTTTGTGACTTTGGACAAGTCACTTAACTTCTCTGTGCCTCAGTTACCTCATATGTAAAATGGGGATTAAGACTGTGAGCCCCATGTGGGACAACCTAATCACCTTGTATCCCCCCCAGGGCTTAGAACAGTGCTCCCCACATAGTAAGCACTTAACAAATACCATTATTATTATCATCACAATAAAACTTTTCACTGGAGGCTTTAATGTAGTCTAAGAAGCCTCTGGGGTTGGAGGCGGTGAGGATAGGAAGACACACCTCACAGACACCTGCTTCTTCTGACTGTGCTTCCTGAGTCCACTGCTGGCTCCTCCAGATGCTTGGAGTGTGTACATGCCCAATTGGCTGGCATAGTGCCTCCAAGTGGAGACAAGGGACTTTGGTTTCATAGCTGCAGTGGTACCCACTCATGTTCCCTTGTCTCTGCTGAGCCCCAGCTGGGTGTTGAGAGGGAAAGGCAGACCCTGAGGATGTGTGTGTGTGTGTGTGTGCTTGTGTAGAGAATAATAATAATCAACAATTGTAGTATTTAAGCACTTATTATGTGCCAAACACTGTACTAAGTGCTGGGGTGGATACTAACAAATTGGGTTGGACAAAGTTCCCATCCCTCATGGGGCTCACAGGCTTAATCCCATTTTCAGTTGAAGGAACTGAGGCAAAAAGAAGTTGTGACTTGCCCAAAGTCACACAGCAGACGAGTGGCAGAGTGGGGATTAGTACCCAGGTTCTTTTGACTCCCAGGCTTGTGCTCTATCCACTAGGTCATGAAGGGGGAGATACTTGGGGCCACCCTACTTTTATTGCACTTCCTGGACTCTGTGGGCACAGTTGGTGGCACAGGATGTGGCATGGGAGCAGGGGCTGTACAAGGCATCCTAGGAGGGCACAACTGGACACTTAGGTTCTAATGGCACTCTGGGGCCCTCTTCAGCTTCCGCCTCACTGGGACTGGCCATGGGGCCCCCAGGCTTGCTGGCCGGAAAGGAAGATGGGGCTGAGGATTCCTGGAGATGGGCTCCCTCAGGCACATGTCTCAATTCTGGGTGGCTCCAATCTCCATGGCTCAGCTCATGGTCAATTCATTTATTGTGGTCCCATTCATCCTAGCTCTTTTCATCATGATCCCATTCACAGTGGTGTCACTCATCGTGGATCCATTCACCGTGGCTCTGTGGACAACGGTTCTTGACTCAGTGATTGATGTTGTTGACTTTTAATGCCAAGATTGATCATTCAATCTATTTCCATGTTTTACAATATTGGTTTTCCTAACCTGAAGATTCTTGCTCTCTCAGAATGAAATTACGGCTCTTGATTGGTAATAGAAGCTTGTTGTGGACAGGGAATGTATCTGTTTATTGTTATGTGGTACTCTCCCAAGCACTTAGTATAGTGCTTTGCATACAATTAGCGCTCAGTAAATACAGCTGAATGAATAGGAGACAATCCATTAGGAAAAATTCAACTTTGCAGAGAAAAAAAAAACAATAGCTAAATCTGCAGGAGTATAGTAAAAATATCATGAGAAGGAATTAGTCAATGTCATATTTCTTGAGCACTTACTGTGTGCAGAGCACTGTACTAAGTGCTTGGGAAGTACAAATTGTCAACATATAGAGACGGTCCCTACCCAACAGTGGGCTCACAGTCTAGAAGACTGTTAGTCCCCAGTTTCTAGAGGATATGGAATTTCAGAAGCTCCCTAGTATCCCATCCTCTCCCCATTCCTCCCAAATCTTTGACTGTTTTCTGAGCTTACAATTTAAGATACAATCCAACCCCTTTAAACCTGCTATAACTAATTCCTTTTTAACAACACCTCCATATAACAATATTTTCCACTGGTACCATCAATCCCACAATAAATTGAATGGAAAGAACTCCCTTTAGTCAAACACCCTCCCAAAGAAGTTACCTTTTTAATATATTTTAATAATGAGATCATACTATAGCTAGAGGCACCTTCACCTGCTCAACAGCCCTTGTGTGGGATTCAGGATGGTAAAAGGTGACATTCCAGGACTTTTTATGGAATGCACCTGTGGACTTGGAATTTTGAATTTTTTGGTTGTCAGCCTCGGGTGCAACCTTCTAGTGATTTAGGATCAGTTCCAGGCTCCCTACATGACCTTCCCTACAATTTGTTGTTAACTTCTAGAATGGGTTCTGGACCCAGCTGGGCTCAGTGAAGGGTAGTCCCCTTCATCTGGCACCACACACCCAGGATTGCCTCAGTCATAATTATACTACTTATTAAGTGTTTACTATGTACCAAGCACTGAGGTAGTACAAGATCATCAAACCAGTTTCAGTCCCTGTCCCTCATGGACCTTAACAGTCTAACCAACTCTATAGTATTATTTTAATGGTATTTGTTAGGCTCTTACTATGTGTCAAGCACTGTTCTCAGTGCTGGGATAGATAGAAATTCATCAAACCGGATGCAGTCCCTGTCCCACATGGGGTTTACAGTCTAACTAACTCTACTATATTATTTTAATGGCATTTGTTAAGCGCTTACTATGTGTTGAGCACTGTTCTAAGCACTAGGGTAGATATACGTTCATCAAACCGTATACAGTCCCTGTCCCATATGAGGCTCACAGTCTAAGAAGGAGGGAGAACAAGTATTGAATCCTCATTTTGCAGAAGAGGGAATTGACGCACGGAGAAGTTAGGTAACTTGCTTTAGGTCAGAGAGCAGACAAGTGTCAGAGACAGAATTAAAACCAGGGCCTCCTGATTTTTCATGCAGTGCTCTTCCCACTAGGCCACACTACCTCTCTGTTTTGTTGTAAAAAGAAAACAAAATCCATGAGCACTTGTACCTTCTTCATCATAAATCCTTATCCAGGGTGGTCCATAGTAAGCAGTTTCCCCTGTCATCTTCCCTTTAGAAAGTTTATAAAGGCACCAGTGTTAAATCTGAGTTTGGGGAGCAACTGGACTCAATAGTTGCCAAGGGCTTTGATTCCCTTCCTTGAGAAGGAGCACGTGGTTATGGGCTTCGATCAGGTTTCAATCGGCAGAACTGGGGTGGATTTCATTTAAAACCGGATTTGCCCCACCCTGGAAGATGGCAGCATCAGAGGAGGAAGCGGTCCCCTGGATAAAGATGTCTTTCCCCCTCACTGAGTCCCACAGGCATCAGCGGCTCCCTGTGAACGGCATTACACTGGCACCAGCTGGAGGCATTCTGAGTGGGTGAGTCCTGGGCACAATGCCTGTCTCCTGTAGGGGCTGGGAAAGCCCTGGGGGGCGAAGGGGAGGGGCGTTGAGTCAGCTTGAAGCAGGGTGTGAAGGGTGACCTGATCCACGTGGACTGGTGGGTGGGCTGGCTGGGCCCCACCACGGTTCCCTCGACTAGTCACGTTCCAGGGCCCAGTCCACTGAGGACCAGCGGTCATTCTCTTCCACCACCCACCCTCGCCACCCTCACCTGGCCAGACAGGCCCGGAAACACACCTCAGCGAGAAAAGCAGGATCCTTCGGTTTATCTCTCCCTGGATCCATCCGTGTCTGCTTAATTGTCAGATGTTTCACGATTCGGCAAGGGAGAAAGAGGTGCGGGCGGGCCGGGGAGGGGGGTGAGTTATCATGGAGCTCAAGCTATTTGTGTAACTTATAATTGTAGCAAAAGCGTCTAAACAGCATGTTTGTGTTAGTGGTCTGTGGGTTAATTAGTAGGTGCATGTTTGCTTCTGTGGAAATTGGATCTTATTATCCTGTCTTTTTTATTTCTAGACTGACATTTATGAAAGGTTAACAGATATCTAATCTGTGGAGGAGCGAGCAGCAGCAGGGCTCCGTATGACAGAACATTTTTCCTATTGTTTATTTTCCTGGGATCACGCTCACTGTTTGCCTTTCTGCAAGTTTCTTCTAACATGAGACCAGGGGCCTGTAGGTGGGGGTCAGAGGTTTGGGTGATGCTCACCCTCTGCAGACTTCAAAGTCCCTCAGCAGGAAGGTCCTTTTTTGAGGGTCACCCCTGTGAACAGCCTCCGAATCCCCCATTCTGGGCAGGTCAAGCATCGGCAACTAAGCTGGTTTGCTTCTTCAAGTATGTTTTGGTCGGGGTTGACTCCGTGGGGTTTGGATGGCAGCAAGATCTGAATTTCGAAGCAGAGCGGCTCTCTGGGAGTGGAGTAGAGTGTCAATTCAGGCTTTTGGTGCATTGCCTAATGGTTAAGCACAGGCTTGGGAGTCAACAGGACCTGGGTTCTAATCCTTGTGTCTTCTGTGTGACCTTGGGCAAGTCACTTCACTTCTCTGCACCTCAGTTACCTCATCTGTAAAATGGGGATTAAGACTGTGAGCCCCACAAGGGACAGAGACTGTGTCTAACCTGATTTGCTTGTACTCACCTCAGTACTTAGTACAGTACATAGCAAGAGCTAAACAAATACCACAGTTATTATTATTATTATTATTATTATTATTATTATTATTATTCAGACATGAGAGATTTGCCAGTTATGTTTGGATTTGTGGGAGAGTTCTTTCTGCAGTCCTGGACTGCAGTTTCCACCCAATAACCACCTCCTCTTCCTCCTACCCTTCTTTTTCCTCAGCCTTTCCTTCCTCCTTTTTAGCAGTGTTGTCTAGGGCCTACTGACTCAACTTCCTGCCCCCAGCCTCTCCCTTAATCAATATCAATAAATAATCAATAAATATCTGAGCACTTTTTGTAGAACACTGTGCTAAGCACTTGGGAGAGTACAATAAGTATATAGACATGATTCCTGCCCTCAAGGAACTTACAATCAGCCAGTGATATTTACTGAACACTTACTTTGTGTTACTTTGTGTACTTAGGGCTTGGGAAAGAAAAATAGAATAAGGAGACTCAATCTTGTGCTCAAGGAGTTTACAGTCAACCAGTCGGTGGTATCTCTTGAGCCTCCACTGAGTGAAGAGCATTGAATTAAGCTCTTGGGAAATTACAATGAGTTAGTAAGACACAATCTTTGCCCATAAGTATCTTACAGCCTTTTCTGTTTTACACACTAACTTTCCATTCCCCCCTTCAGTCCTACATCTTCTTAATCTACTTGCTAAGTAAATCACTCCCCTCCTCAAAATCTCCAATGGTTTGCTACCTCTCAGCAACAGAGACTCCAAATGTCCTGCTTCATTGCTCTCCACCGACTCCTTATCTTTCAGCTTTCTTCTTGCTCTGAATTCCAACTCCCACTTCCCACTCCTTCCGAGCTCACCTCCTTGTTCTACCTCACTCTGAAATGGACTAGTCTAAAGTCAGAAGTTCCACAGAGGTAGCCTTGGAACTGCTGTGAAATCTATTATGGAGAGACCACACTATTTGACTTTGGGTGAACCCTGAGTAGCCCAGATGAAACTTAGGGCTAGAGCACATGAGTCAAACAAAGTAGTGATGTCTAGGGTGGGTGGAGGCTGGTCTTAGTTCCCCCCGCCATCCCCTCCCAGGACAGAACCTAAGTCCCCAGATCTGCAGGTTATTGGTTTTCAACTTCAACATCCACCTGGTCTACCAGCCTGGGAGAAACAGCATGGTCTAGTGGATACAGCATGGGTCTGGGAATCAGTAGGACCTGGGTTCTAATCCTGGCTCTGCCACTTATCTGTGGTGTAACCTTGGGCAAGTCATTTCACTTCTCTGTGCCTCAGTTACCTCATCTATAAAGTGGGGATTAAGATTGTGAGCTGCAGGTGGGACAGGGTTCCTGGCATAGAGTAAGTGCTTAACAAATGCCAAAATTATTATTATTATTATCATTATCAGTGTATCTACCCTAGTGCTTAGTGCAGTGCTAGGCACATAGTAAACACTTAAAGAATGCCATTAAAAAATTCCCTGCTGTAAGAGAAGGGGTCAAAAGTTGATTCCATCTTGTAATGTCATAAGGAGTTGGAGTCTCTGGTTAGGAGTTGCAGTCAAAGGAGAGACTCTCAATATGAACAGTCAAATTCACCATGGTTAAGGAGTGAGAAAATAGAAAAAGACACAAGCGAATAATTGGACAAAAAAAAAAATAAACAATCTGATAAGTTTTGGAGTGTCAGGTGGTGAATGAGAAAGTTTCAAGGATCTCATCACGGAAAGGAAGAGAGCTCCCAGATGAAGCCTGAATCAAGGGGCAGAAAGTAGACTAGTCCATGGGATTCAGGAAAGAATCTGAACAAAGGAAAATTCTGAAAAAGGGAAAAAGAGATGGCACCTGGACCCAGAGATTAATTGGCATCTTCCTGGGACTTAGTTTTAAAAGTGAAATTCTCCAAAGGAGGGTAAGTGGGGTGTGGGTTGTATTAACTTTCCATATCACAAAAGTGAAATTCATCCATTTAGGTGAAAAAATAAACATGTTTTGATTGCATTCTAAGTAATTTTCCCTGAAAAAGAAAAAATGTTTGTTAAAACCACTGGCAGTATTTTTTTTCCACTTTGTAACTGGAAGTGGGTATCATTATTCGTGCATAATCTGATTCCAAACGATTCCTTGTTTACAGTGTGTTTTGTGTATTTCTTTATGTAAGCAAGAATTAACACATTCAGACATGAAAAAAATGAGTTAAATTATTTTTACTGCAATTCTTTAGGATGAACAGTAAGTCTTCTTTAACTCCCAATGACATGCAGAACAGGAAGAGAAAAACACTAATAAATACCTGTGGAAAAAGACAAATGTACAAATTGGAAAGAGATAAGTCACACTGCTTCTGATATTGTCCTCTTCCTCTTTCCATACTTTCAGCTCCACAGACCTGGGCCTAAAGGAGGGGTGAGTAATCCTGTCAGTCCACTCTCCTCTGCCACCAAGGCCTCTGTTATATTGTAATAATAATAATAATGTTGGTATTTGTTAAGCTCTTACTATGTGCCAAGCACTCTTCTAATAATAATAATACTAATAATAATAATGGCATTTATTAAGCGCTTACTATGTGTAGAGCACTGTTCTAAGCGCTGGGGAGGTTACAAGGTGATTGTCCCCCGGGGGGGGTCACAGTCTTCATCCCCATTTTACAGATGAGGGAACTGAGGCCCAGAGAAGTTAAGTGACTTGCCCAAGGTCACACAGCTGACAATTGGTGGAGCAGGGATTTGAACCCATGACCTCTGACTCCAGAGCCCATGCTCTTTCCACTGAGCCACGCTGTTCTAAGCGCTGGGGTAGATACAAAGTTATTAGGTTGTCCCACTTGGGGCTCACAGTCTTAATCCCCATTTTACAGATGAGGTAACTGAGGCACAGAGAAGTTAAGTGGCTTGCCCAAGATCACACAGCTGACAAGTAGCAGAGCTGGGATTAGAACCCACGACCTCTGACTCCCAAACCTGGGCTCTTTCCACTAAACCATGCGGTCTGCACACGGTAAGCACTCAGTAAATATGATTGATTGATTGATCCAGATTACAAGAGGTGTGGACCTCATCCTTGACACCCCTACCATCTTGTCCAGCATGACCTCAGAGTCTGGCAGTGGAAATAGTTTCCTTGTTGCTGGACGCTTGAGTTTAATAGACCATGGGTACCTCTTCCACATCTTGGCAGGAGGTCGCCCTTCAGAATAGACCCCATCCAGCCTGGCTGGAGTTGTTGACTTCACCACATCACATTTGAGAATAATACTCAGTGCTGACTTACAAAGTAGGCAACAACAATAATAAAAATTATAGTAATTAAGGTACGTGGTAAGCACTCACTGTCTGCCAAGCACTGTTCTTAGTACTGGGGTGGATAGATTTTAATAATAATAATAATAATAATGGCATTTATTAAGCACTTACTATGTGCAAAGCACTGTTCTAAGCACTGGGGAGGTTACAAGGTGATCAGGTTGCCCCACGGGGTGCTCACAGTCTTAATCCCCACTTTACAGTTGAGGTAACTGAGGCACAGAGAAGTGAAGTGACTTGTGCAAAGTCACACAGCTGACAAGTGGCGGAGCTGGGATTTGAACCCATGACCTCTGACTCCAAAGCCCATGCTCTGTCCACTAAGCCACGCTGCTTCTTGGACACAGTTTCTGTCCTACATGGGGCTCCCAGTCTTATTCCCATTTTACAGATGAGGTAACTGAGGCACAGAGAAGTGAAATGACTTGCCAAGGTCACACAGCAGACATGTGGTGGAGCCAAATTAGAACTCAGGTCCTTCTGACTCCCAGGTCTGTGCTCTATCTACTAAGGCATGCTGCTTCTCTAGCCAGACTACTTGAGGCTTCAGAGATTTTCTTTTCTGTGACCACAGATGCTACTCATTCTCCTGGCCAACTGTCTTGTGATACGTACCACCGAGCACAATGAGAAATGAGGTGAGAGAGACTGTGGATGTTGCAGTGCAAAAAAATAACAGTCGCATCCCCTGCTGGAGGTGGGATATTACTTTCCCCTATTATCCGTTGTTTTCTGAGCATTGTTCACCTGGAAGGCAGGGTGCCATAAAAGCTGCCTGACTAACAGTTTCATGGCAACTGTGGGCAAGTGTGCAGGGCTTGTGAGAAGGGCAAGGGAGCAGCAGCGTGGCTTAGTGGAAAGAGCATGGGCTTGGGAGTCAGAGGTCATGGGTTCTAATCCTGCTCTGCCACTTGTGTGCTGTGTGATTTTAGGCAAGTCACTTAACTTCTCTGTGTCTGATACCTCACCTGTAAAATGGGGATTAAGACTTTGAGCCTCACGTGGGAAAACCTCATTACCGTGTATCTACCCCAGTGCTTAGAACGGTGCTTGGAACATAGGAAGTGCTTAACAAATGCCATTATTATTATCATTATTATTATTATTGTTATCATTAAGACATTTTCCCTCAGTCACACACATTAATGCAAATTTCAATGTCACCAGCAACTAATAATAATAAGAATAATAATGATGGCATTTATTAAGCACTTACTAGGTGCAAAGCACTGTTCTAAGAGCTGGGGAGGTTACAAGGTGATCAGGTTGTCCCACGGGGGACTCACAGTCTTTATCCCTATTTTACAGATGAGGTAACTGAGACCCAGAGAAGTTAAATGACTTGCCCAAAGTCACACAGCTGACAATTGGCGGAGCCAGGATTTGAACCCATGACCCCTGACTCCAAAGCCCAGGCTCTTTCCACTGAGCCACATTGCTTCTCGTGCTTTATTGAGCACTTCCTGTGTGCAGAGCACTGTATTAAGCACTTGGGAGAATATGATATAACAAGATAGTAGGCATTCCCAGCCCACAATGAGCTTACAGTCTAGAGGAGGAGACAGCCATTCACATAAATAAATAAATAAATTACAGATATGTACATAAGTGCTGTGGGGCTGGGAGAGGGGTGAATAAAAGGGGCAAGTCAAGGAGATGCAGAAGGGAACTGAAGAAAAGGAAAAGAGGGATTAATCTGGGAAGACTTCTTGGAAGAGATGTGCCATCAATAAGGCTTGGAAGGGAAACTGAGGGGCAACTGAAAAGGGTGCTGCTCATCTTATCCTAATGCTAGAACAGCTCTCTGCACCAACCAGTATAATCTGTGTGAATTCTGCAGATACAGGGTAATGGTGTCTGAGCTGGGTGGATTAGCTCTCTCCCATGCAGGCTGTTCAGTTGTGGCCTCCTGCCTGATTTCTGTTTAGCCACAAAAGCCCTGAGCCCTCTGCTTGTCAGACGAACCATGGAATGAAGCCACTGTAGTGGCCACCCAAGGCAGGACGGTGACATTGCTATGATCTCCAGTTTGAGTTTCCAGAAACAGATATAGGGACAGATCCAGTAATCCAAGGGGTAATAGAACAGGATGAAATCCCAGAAGAGATCCAAAAATGGAGGGTGTAAAAACAGGAGCAGATCCAGAAACAGGAGGAGAAAAGAAAGTCACTTTGGGCTGATGGTAACACCTGCAGAAATCCTTGCCATGTTAATGCCTTGCATTTAATCTGTCTTCCTCAGGGTGAAGGCTGCAAGGGAAGATTTCAAATCCACATAGAGCAAACATCTAAGGGATAAAAAGTTCTCAATGGCAGCGGCTGCATTGTAAAGTTTGACCTTAAGAATCAAATAATACTATGACCATGGGGACCTGCCTCCATGGGATTTCTGGGTCTGTTCCATTGTCCTTCCTTTTGTGCCTCCCAGGAATAAAGGGGCCTTAATCTCCCATCCAACTAAAATAAAAGTTTATTTCTCTTCATCCATCCACAGAGCTTAGGTCCTGAGGACAGTGGAACTTAACTGACTAAAGACCACAGCCCCATTGGTAGGAAATAGATCACCAGTCCTGACCCATGCCTACACATTTGAGTTATTAAAAACACCAGGCTGTCAGAGGTGCTTTATTCTACATTTCTCTGGAAGTCCCCAGATGTAGTTGGGTGGAGAGTAGAGGGAGATGATATAGAGCAAACACCATCACTGACAAGCAGCGTGACCTAGTGGAAAGAGCACAGGCCTGGGATTCAGAGGACCTGAGTTCTAATCCTAGGTTCTAGTTTAATCTAATCTAATCCCAGGTTCTAATCCCGGCTCTGCCACTTGTCTGCCGTGTGACCTCGGGCAAGTTCCTTTTCTTTTCTGTGCCTGTTACCTCATGTGTACAATCCTACTCTCTCCTACGTAGACCCCACTTGGGACAGGGGCTGTGTTCAACCTGATTGTTTTGTGTTTACTCCAGCATTTAGTACAGTGTTTGACACATAGCACTTCTCAAGTACAATTTAAAAAATATAGTTGTGGTATTTAGAAAGTGCTTACTATGTTCCAAGCAGTGTGCTCAGTATAGAACAGTGCATTGCACATAGTAAGCGCTTAACAAATGCCATCATTATTATTATTATAAGATAATCAGATAGGCGAACCCCTGTCCCACGTAAGTAGAGGAGGTGGAGGAGGGGCAAGGGAGCGGCACTGTCTAAAATGGGTCTGGACTCCAATGCCTTCAGAAGGACAAACATGAGGTCCCAAAAAAGCCCTGCCTGGTCTTCAGCTCAGCTGTATAAAATGTGGCAAAATAACTGGTTACTGATTTGTGTGTCTGATTGCAAAAAAAGATGGTAACATCAGTCCTGTAGATGGAGGGTTTTTTTTCTTTTGTTACAACGAGCTTTGGTTTGGCCCCACACAAACTATCATTTTGTGTTTGCCCAGAGGGACTTGCATTTCATTCCATGGCATTACTACCAGAGAAAAAAAAGCTCCAGCTTGGCTGTCACTTTCCAAGCTGTTGCTTGTAGTAATAATGTTATATGTTGAGCACTGACTGAGGAACTCATGCTGGTCTCAGGGCTTGGTAACGGACAAAAGAAGCTTCTCAGAGCTTCATACGGGACAGCAGAAGCCCAAGGCTCATTTCCTGCACATGAGGAGCTCACAATCTCAGCTTGGCACAAACTCATCATAATAAGAGAGTTTGGAGTGACGTGGGTAGGGATTATTTCTATTACTGATATTATTATGGCATGTATGCACTGGTCACTGGTCAAGCACTGTTCAAAAACCTGGGGCAGATACAAGTAAATCACTTGGGATACCTAAGGGGGAAGAGACATTGAATCCCCATTTTACAGATGAGGCAGTGAAGTGACTTGCCTCCCAGGAATAAAGGGGCCTTAATCTGATATGATAGGCCGTATATGATCATATAGCAATCAACTGGCAGATCCAGAATTAATGGTATTTAGTAATAATAATAATAATAATAATGGCATTTGTTAAGCGCTTACTATGTGCAAAGCACTGTTCTAAGCACTGGTGCGGGGTGGGGGGGTACAAGGTGATCATGTTGTCCCATGTGGGGCACTCAGTCTCAATCCCCATTTTCCAGATGAGGTAACTGAGGCTCAGAGAAGTTAAGTGACTTGCCCAAGGTCACATAGCAGACATTGGCGGAGCCGGGATTAGAACCCATGACCTCTGTGGGCCAGGCACCATATGCGCTGGGGTAGATACAAGCAAATTGGGTTGGATACGGTCCCTGTCCTGCAAAGGGCTCACAGTCTTTATCCCCATTTTCCAGATGAGGTAACTGAGGCCCAGAGAAGCAAAGTGGCTTGCCCAAGGCCACACAGCAGACCAGTGGCGGAGCTGGGATTAGAACCCATGACCTTCTGACTTCCAGGTCATTGCTCCACCCACAACGCTCACACTCCTGGGTTTGTGCTCTTTCCTTTAGGCTACACTGCTCCCTAACAACTCTACTGCACTGTTCTCTCCCAAGAATTTAGAACAATGCTCTGCACACAGTAAATTCATTCATTCATTCAATCCACTTACTGTATGCAGAGCACTGTACTAAGCACTTGGGAAGTACAAGTTAGCAACATATAGAGACAGTCCCTACCCAACAGCAGGCTCACAGTCTAGAAGGGGGAGACAGACAACAAAGCAAAATATATTAACAAAATAAAATAAATAGAATAGTAAATATGTACAAGTAAAATAGAGTAATAAATCTGTACAAACATATATACAGATGCCGTGGGGAGGGGAAGGAGGTAGGGTGGGGGGGGGTGGGGAGGGGGAGAGGAAGGAGGGGGCTCAGTCTGGGAAGGCCTCCTGGAGGAGGTGAGCTCTCAGTAGGGCTTTGAAGGGAGGAAGAGAGCTAGCTTGGCGGATGTGCGGAGGGAGAGCATTCCAGGCCAGGTGGTGGACGTGGGCAGGGGGTCGATGGTGGGACAGGTGAGAATGAGGCACAGTGAGGAGGTTAGCAGCAGAGGAGCAGAGGGTGCAGGCTGGGCTGTAGAAGGAAAGAAGGGAGGTGAGGTGGGTGGGGGGTGGTGAGGTGATGGAGAGCCTTGAAGCTGAAAGTGAGGAGTTTTTGCCTGATGCGTAGGTTGACTGGTAGCCACTGGAGATTTTTGAAGAGGGGAGTAACATGCCCAGAGCATTTCTGAACAAAGATGATCCGGGCAGCGGCGTGAAGTATAGATTGAAGTGGGGAGAGATAGGAGGATGGGAGATCAGAGAGGAGGCTGATACAGTAATCCAGTAGGAATAGGATGAGAGATTGAACCAGCAGGGTAGCAGTTTGGATGGAGAGGAAAGGGCAGATCTTGGCTATGTTGCAGAGGTGAGACGGGCAGTTTTTGGTGACTGGATGTGAGGGGTGAACGAGAGCAGAGTAGAGGATGAGACCAAGGTTGTGGGCTTGTGAGACAGGAAGGATGGTAGTGCCATCAACAGTGATGGGAAAGTCAGGGAGAGGGCAGGGTTTGGGAGGGAAGATAAGGTGTTCAGTCTTGGACATATTGAGTTTTAGATGGTGGGCAGACATCCAGATGGAGATATCTTGAAGGCAGGAGGAGACACGAGCCTGAAGGGAGGGAGAGAGAACAGGGGCAGAGATGTAGATTTGGGTGTCATCAGTATAGAGATGATAGTTGAAGCCGTGGGAGTGAATGAGTTCACCAAGGGAGTGAGTGTAGATAGAACAGAAGGGGACCAAGAACTGACCCTTGAGGAACCCCTACAGCATGGGGATGGGACGGGGAGGAGAAGCCTGCAAAAGAGACTGAGAATGAATGACGAGAGAGATAAGAGGAGAACCAGGAGAGGACAGAGTCTGTGAAGCCAAGGTTGGATAGCATGTTGAGGAAAAGGGGGTGGTCCACAGTGTCGAAGGCAGCTGAGAGGTAGAGGAAGATTAGGATAGAGTAGGAGCCGTTGGATTTGGCAAGCAGGAGGTCATTGGTGACCTTTGTGAGGGCAGTTTCGGTGGAATGTTGGGGACGGAAGCCAGATTGGAGGGGGTCGAGGAGAGAGTTGGCATTGGGGAATTCGAGGCAGCAGATGTAGACGACTCATTCAAGGAGTTTGGAAAGGAATGGTAGGAGGGAGATAGGGCGATAACTGGAAGTGGAGGTGGGGTCAAGAGAGGGTTTTTTTTGGATGGGGGAGACATGGGCATGTTTAAAGGTAGAGGGGAAGGAACCAGTGGAGAGTGAGCAGTTGAAGATGGAAGTTAAGGAGGGGAGGAGGGACGGGGCGAGAGATTTCATAAGATGAGAACGAAATGCTCACTAAATACCATTAATTAATTGATTCAACCCTTGGTATTCCAAATCTGCTGGGGTCTAAAGTTCTCTCAGGTTCTGCTTTGATCAGTGAGGGAATTCAAGCTGTGCAATAACTGAATGCTTCCTGGAGGTCTTCCTTTCATTCTGTGGATTGCAGTGAAGATCATTGCCAACTGATGTTCACACTTCCCGAGCCGCAGAAAATCAGGGCAATGGACCGCTCCAACTCGGATCCTATGTGGTCCAGTGCCTTCCTTTCCACAAATTGCCCCCTCAATTCTCATTACTTCACTGAGCCTCAGAGCTAAGTCATTAGTGTTTATTATTACAATTCAGCTAATACTGCCTAGTCAGTCTCAGGCAGCTCAGTTTTCAGCCAGCAATGAGCAGAAGAAAATTCAGGGTAGAATCTGTAACACAGGTGAATGAAGGAACCAGAGTGATTTCAGCCCAGCCCAGAAATCAGCTGGTAAGAAAGGAAAAATCTCACTTCAGCTGAGAGCATATCTACCATACAGAACAAACAGCACAATGTTGCCTCATTCCAGATGCTTCCTCCTCAGTCCCTGACATGCTGGGTAAGAGAAAATAAATACAGCTGATTGATTGAGAAAGCCTGGGAACGTTGTAGGGACTGGTTCATCCCCACAGGTTGGAAATTAATTTTCATTTATTTTCCCAATTTGCAATACGCCTACTTTTCATACAAATGTCTGTTTTTTAAGGTAGATAGAAAAGCAGTTTTGCCTAGTGGAAACAGCACAGGCCTGGGGGCTTAGAGGATTTGGATTCTAATTCTAGTTCTGTCACTTGTCTGCTGTGTGATCTAGGTCAAGTTAAGAAGTCACTTCTCTGGACCTCAGTTACCTCATCTGTAGAATGGGAATTAAATCCCCTTTCCTCTGATTTAGACTGTGAGCCTCTGGTGGGACACGGACCATGTCAAACCTGGTTATCTTGTATCTAACCCAGTGGTTAGAACAATGCTTGACACATAGTAAGCATTTAACAAATACCATAAAAAAGACACAGTGGCACAGATGACTGGAGATCATTTGCAGTCAGTGGTTGTGTCTCGTTCTGTTACTCAGAACTAGTCTAAAAATTGTGTCAACTCCATGTCAATGTTCAACAGTTGGTCAGTGGTTGGTATTTATTGAGCATTTACTCTGTGAAGAACATTGTATTTAGTGCTTGGGAGAGTATAGTAGAATGAATAGGTAAAATCCCTGCCCTTTGTATCTTGCCATCTAGCAGGGGAGACAGACATGAAAATAATCATGTATGAAGATATGTACCTAAGTGCCATGGGAGCAGGGTGGTGAGTAGGTAATTACTTAAGGGGTAAAGATTCAAGCACATAGGTGGCCCAGTAGAGAGGGCAACAGGGAGGAAAGATGGGAGATTAATCAGGGAAGGCTTCCTGGAGGATATGTGATTTTAGTAGGGCTTTGAAGGTGGGGAGAACAGTGGTCTGTTTTTACAGCTGAGCCCCCAGCATGCCACTGGCTGGCTGCCATCTATGGCCTTGTATAACTGCCTGGTACATCTTCATATGACCATGGATCCAGACATTGCCTTGGACGCATCTTTATGACACTCTTAGTCATTGATTCTCTGGGCTCTAGCCACAAATGAAGACTTCATCATATCATTTGGGTTCCTTCTTTGGATCATCTTAAATGTCCTTCTGTGTCCCCTATAGCCATTAGGGATTTTAACAATAGGTGGACATCCTTCTTTGCCATTGAACTGGAGGTGGATTTGATATAGATAACTCTGCCCAAGTATCCTGCTCAGTGGTCAATGTTAACACACCTTCCAAGTTTAAAATTTCATTTAATTCACCACCAATTTCTCCACTCTACTTGCCCCTCCAGGAGTCAGAGGAAAATTAGATATTCAAAGCCACAAGGAGAAGACTTTCAATGTTTGCTTTTGTTAAGAAGGGTGATCACTGTTCCCCGATTCTATCAATTTTTGAGATTATATGAGGGGGGACTCTGAAGCTACTAAGATGCTCCTTTTGGCTGATGGGCAATAAACTGGAGCCCAGAAGCTAAGAGGGTAAAATGCTGCTGAAAGCTCTGAAAATCTGGTAGGAGGACAGTGAATATTAGTCTCTCTCTTTTTGGTGCTGAGGCTCAGAACACTTTACCTCAGTTGCCTTTAATTTCCCAAATACTACTACTACTACTAATAATAATAACGATGGCATTTATTAAGCACTTACTAGGTACAAAGCACTGTTCTAAGTGCAGGGGAGGTTACAAGGTGATCAGGCGGTCCCACGGGGGGCTCACAGTCTTCATCCCCATTTTACAGGTGAGGGAACTGAGACCCAGAGAAGTTAAGTGACTTACCCAAAGTCACACAGCTGTTAATTGGTAGAAGCGGGATTTGAACCCATGACCTCTGACTCCAAAGCCCGGGCTCTTTCCGTTGAGCCATACTGCTTCTCTATGGAAGAAATGGAATGTAAACGGAAGAAGTGTGGCCTAGTGGTTAGACCATGGGCCTGGGAGTCAGAAGGACTTGAGTTCTGTTCCCTGCTTCACCACCTGTCTGCTGTGTGATCTTATTTAATTTCTCTGTGCCTCAGTTCCCTCATCTGTAAAATGGGGATAAAGACTGTGAGCCTTACATGGGACAGGAACTGTGTCAAACCCAATTATCTTCTATACCCCGGGGCATAGAACAGTGCCTGGCCCATAGTAAGTGCTCAATAAATACCACAATTAAATGGGACCATTAGACAGAAAATAGCATCTGACCCATTTGCACCCAGCAGCCCAAAAGAGAGCCAATTATACCACATGCAACTTTAAATTGAAAAGTTTATTCTCACGGGTCATTAAATCCTCATTTTCACATTAGCTCACAGTTGAGCTCTAGAGTCTAGAATCCTCTGGATGGTAAGCTCGTTGTGGGCCGTGAACATGTCTGCCATCTCTGTTATATTGCATTCTCCCAAGTGTTTAGTACAGTTCTCTGTGCACCATAAAAGTTCAATAAGTACCACTGATTGAGTGCATAAGGGCTGGAGTGGCAACTGGAGGGAAAAAATAATCAGGGAAGCCTTCCTGGAGCCAGTGGGTTCTTACGACCCCAGAGCTGGTCTTCCCTCCAGGGGGCACCCTTCCACAGAAGGTCTTTTGGGGAGGAAGGCTCTTTGGTTTGGATGAGGGCTGAGAGTTGGGAAAACCCAAGGTTGTTTGCTCTTTCCTGGACGAGTGAGCTGTTTGTCGTCTTAGCCATTTGTATGCATGACGTTGAAGCTCAAGATAGAGGATTTTAGAGAATGATATTCCCCCCAGGACAGGAGACCCAGAGGCACCTCAATCGAGCAAACCTCTTCAACACTAGCCCTTTGAAAACCCTCTGACGGAGAGGGCTGGACTTGGGTGGGTGGGTAAGAGCAGGCCATCCAGGAATATCTCCATCAGCTGCACCACACTGGAATCAAATTCTTTCTCCCATTACAATCTGGGAAGGAAATTGTGTGTGTGTGTATGTGTGTGTGTTTGTATGTGAGCGCGTGTGCCTGTGCAGAGTCAGGGGAAAGATGGAGGCACTCTTTCAAACGCAAAAATCACCATAATTAGAGGAAATGCTACAAGTTCATTTCCGCCAAAGAGAAAGAGAGAGAGGGGAGAGAGAGAGCTTAAAGACTAGATGTTTAGACAGCCCTGCAAGCCCTCTTGTGACCTTACTCTGATATTTAACAAAACATTAATCTTCTTGCCAGCAATTATAAAGAATACAGTGATGTAGCTGGATCTCAGTGAGTGAGTAATCGTGTTCCCATTGTTCTTTATTTATGCCTTGGCTGTACGAGGCAGATGAGGTAAGTTAGGGCTTTTTATATGTTATTATTCTGAACTGGCAATACATAAAGGATGCTTACACAAATATCTGTCTGTTTCTGAGGCACTGTTTCACACCTCCTTACAGCACACGATCAAAGCGTTTCAACATTTTATTATGAAATCATGAAATTCCCCTCTCTAGTTTGCATATGAATTATAGCCCTTTTAAAAAAAAAACACTAGTGTACAGCAGTGACAGGGCTTTTTGAACTGAGGAACAAAACAAGGTGTTACACATTTCGTTCTTGAAAGCTGTGACTATCGAATAATGCCACAGAATGCTGTTTGTCCAAGTACAGTCCAACCTCTTGGTGGAGTAGGAAAGCATTCAGAGCAGAGGTTGGTAAGGTCAATGACTGCCTTTCCTGTTCCTTCCAGAATAAGGAGACTTGGTGCTAAATCCTCTATGTGATGGAGAAAAGAAAGAGGAGGCTTTGGACCTTGTAATTTAAAAGGAATACAAAAGGCATCTTCTCCTCCCTGCTATGCACACAATGGTGTTCTCCAATTTCAGTGAAGAATTCTAAAAGCAGACGGTTTGTCCCGATAGTTGCTTTGCGCCTGGAGAGCTGAAGTTTTCCTTTCCTCATTTAGCCAGCTAGGAATCAGAAATTGATCTCCATGTAGGGCTTTGTCATAAGGTCATGCAACCTTTCTTTCGAAAAGGAGTCCTCTTTTCTGGGTGATGTAATCATCGGTTTATCTACATCAGGAGTGGGATTCTCTGGCCATATTTTTTTTTTAAAATGTTATTTGTTAAATGCTTACTGTGTGGCAGGCACTGTATTAAACGTTAGGATAGATGGGCCTTCTGCTTTTCTTATTCTGAAAGTAATTTGGAATTACACAAATGAAGCCTGTGAAGAGTGAGTGGAAGGGGCAGTTTTTCTGTGAGGGAAGCGTTGCTTCAGATTGGGAAGGGAGATTTAGTGAGATCTTCCAGCCTTTTAAAGACTGTTGCTTAGTTTGTGTGAAAAGAGGCACTGGGGAGAAGGATGGTTTCAGAAACTATGACAATACCGAAGTAGTGACGTTGAGAGCAGGTGGGTGATAGTTATATACAAGGAGCAGAAAGCAGAATAGTCTAGTGGAAGAAATCAAGGGTCTGGAAGTTAGGAGAGGTGGCTTCTAGTCCCAGCTAAGCCCCTGACCTCTATGATCTTGGGCATCACTTAACCTCTCTGGGCCTCAGTTTCTTCATCTATAAAATGGGGATGAGGTATCCATTCTCCCTACCTCTTAGATTGTGAGCCTGTTGTGGGACTGGAGTTGTGCTCTACCTGTTCATCTTAGCCCAGTCCTTTTATGCATAGCAAGCATAATAAATACCACCATTAAGTGAAGTTTTTGACTAGTCACAAAGGAAATCCCACACCAAATGGATTCGAAATTCTGTTTTGACTGTGTGCCACAGAGGAACAGGAGAAATGTCCAAAATAATTTTTAGCATTTTTACAGAGGAGGAAGGAGA
The DNA here is from genome assembly GCF_015852505.1 of Tachyglossus aculeatus. Classification (NCBI taxonomy): domain Eukaryota; kingdom Metazoa; phylum Chordata; class Mammalia; order Monotremata; family Tachyglossidae; genus Tachyglossus; species Tachyglossus aculeatus. Next base: position 8,719,425 of record NC_052076.1, on the reverse strand, counting down.
TAGGCAGGGAAGTGTACAAAGGAAACAAAGATTCCAAGTCATTCTTGTTGGCAAAGATGTTGTGATTTTCCCTGCCAGCAGGCTTTGTGGACTGTCTAAGGAGCATGTGACTATGTGGGGGTTCTGTTTACCTGTAAAATGTCATGGTTTTCTCTATTCCCTTGGGCTCCCCCTTCTCCCCTCTCCCCTTCTAGATTTGTGTGGAATTGGAAATGAGACCACTTAGATTCTTTTCTTTTTGTAGTCCCTGAACTTGTCTTTATCAACTAAAGACTACTTTAAAGCAAAGCCAGCAAATGATAAGATTTCCTTGATCAGTAAATCAATTAATGGCTTTTATGAGTGCTTACTGTGTGCAGAGCACTGCACTAAGCACTTGGGGGAGTATAATACAGTAGAGTTGGTAAATACTTTCCCTGCCCACAAGGAGCTTACAGTAAAGAGGGGGAGGGCTGAGGGTAGAGTGAATATCAAGTGTTTAAAGGGAACAGAACATCTCTTGAGTGTCTCTTAACAAGAAGAAAGGAAATTTGGATAGTTAGGAGGTTAATTAAGGCATTGAAGAGAGAGGTATTTATGAAAAAAGCAACCCACGCTATCATTTATGTATTCTATCCATCCTCAGCACTGATGGATATATTTGCACACAACTGTACATTCAGTGATTTATTCAGCTCTCTCATCCTGACCTATTTGTGCTATTATCAACCAATCAATCATATTTATTGAGCACTTACTGGAAACTACTTGATCCTACTTGCGGATTGTATGGCCCCATGTTGTAGGAAGCATGTAGCCTATTTCTTCTAAGGTGTTCTATCTAAATTATGCTATTAAATTGATGTTATAGCAGTAATAATAACAATAATAATTATAACTGTGGTATTTAAGTGCTTCCTATATGTCTACCAGGCTCTAAATGCAGGGAAGTCACAAAATAATCACTTAGCACAAAATCCCTGTCCCAAAAAATCTAAGTAGAAGGCAGAACGGGTTTTGAATCCTCGTTTTACAGTTGAGGTAACTGTGGCATAGAGAAGTATAGTGACTTGCCCAAGGTCACCCAGCAGGCATCTGGGGGAATAGGGAATAGATCCCAGGTCCTCTGACTCCCAGGTTTACACTCTTTTCACTAAGACACACTGCTCCTCCTGACTGTGAATAGCTCTCGCATCCCAGGCGAGTCTGATTCCATGGCAGAGACCCAGGCGTGAGCAGAAAAGGGCCATTGCCCAAGTTTGAAAAGAACGTTGTCTGAGGATTTGACTCCCGCTGTCGGCATGGACGCCACCCCCGAGCTTCCCCTAAAATCAGGAGCTCAGCCGGCGTGTGATGGAAACTCACAAAAGGAAGAATTCAGAGCCCGGGCTTAGGGCTTGTTCATAATTTGTCACATTGTTCCCCGCGTTGGGGCACATATGAGATATGTAAGACCCCCGGCTGTTCGGAAACCACTGCAGTGTCATGGCACAATGGGGGAGAGAGGAGGACTGAACCAGTAGCGTTGACCTTGAGTTCCTCTGCCTTTGTGAAATTCAATAAGATGCTTCAGGGCATTGGCATAGATCTCTCATTATGGGCGGGGGTTGGGTAGGGGGGAATCCAGGATAGGGAAGGTGAAAGGAGCAAATTCACACTTTTCATAAAACTGCACACTCATCTGTGTTTGTTCCCTAAGAACAAAACCAGTCTGAAAATATACACATATTTCTGACTGAGGAAACTTGTTCCCCTCATCGCTTCATGTAACACAAACGTCTCTCTGAAAGAAACTCACTCCTCTGTGTTACCCTGTGTCTGTAGCGCAGCCTCTAGTACTCAACTTGAAGGGAAGAGAAAGGAGAAGCAGAAGGTATTGCATTATTTTTAGATCTTCTGTCTGATTTTAATTTAGCTCCGAGTATTGGGTATAGGCTTATTTCCATGGCTGGTGTAGCTGACCAGCTGTGTGTGTGGATGTGTATGTTTGTGTGTGTGTGTGTGTGTGTGTGTGCGCGCATGTGTGAGTAAGAGAGAGAGAGAGAGAGAGAGAAGATTTCCTGACCTCCAGGACACAATCTGTAGGCCCCTGAAGTGGGACATTAAGCCACCCTTGTCATTATCTTGACTTGATGAGCGACCAGTGTTATTACTGGCTACAAATGATCTAGTCCTTTTGGTTCCTTTGATGACTTCCTGCGGCAGAGGATGCCGGAGGTTGAGGGGTTGCCAAGTAGAAAGGAGCAGAACCCTCCCCTACCGAGTGGTCCTGTTTAACATTTCAAGGTGGGCACCTCTTACCCTTTGGGACACAACTAGGGTCACACACACACACACACACACACACACAAATCCAACTGGGAAATGCAAGAGACTGGACTCCTGCAAACTGGTTTCTAAGGTGTTACCTACACACAGATGGATCTCACCTGCCTAGTACGTCCATGCAAACCTGGCCAATACATAGGCAAATATGGTTACATGGGGTGGCAAGTGAAAACTGGAATGAGGGTTGAGGGAGAGGCCTGTGACGGGGCTTGGATGGCAAGCTACAGATGGACATGGAAACATAAGGGATGTTAGATGGTCCAACTCACCACATCCCATTATCCTTTGGGAAATAATCCTATCAATAATAGTGATGATAATAATGATGGTATTTGTTAAACACTTACTATGTGCCAGGCACTGTATTCAGTGCTGGGGTGGATACAAGCAAATCAAGTTGGACATAGTCCCTGTTCCATGTGGGGCTCACTGTCTTAATCCCCATTTTACAGAGGAGGTAATTGAGGCACGAAGAAGTGAAATGACTTACCCAAGATCACACAGCAGACAAGCGGCAGAGCTGGGATTAGAACCCAGGTTCTTCTGCTTCCCGGGCCTGTGTTTTATCCACTATGCCATGCAACATCACGCAGCCTCTACTTAAGCAGCAATAGCTACAGCTATGAGAACCCCACATCCAATCTCTCAATGTCACTCTGAAATGGTAGAGCAGGTAGGAAGATTTTAGTCACTATTTATAAGAGGTGAGCCTTTTTATTGGAGTGAGCACCTGCTGTGAATGAGATAGGTCAGGCCACGAATATTCTATTTCATTCAATCAATCAATCTTATCTATTGAGTGTTTTTTGTGTGCATAGCACTGTACTAAGTGCTAATTTGGGGAGTCAGGGCTTGACTTTGCACTCCAAGCTAGTGGACAGGCAAGCAGATCGCTCTTCACCTCTGACATTTGCCATTGAAACCCCCTGCCACTCAGGACAGGAAAGAGTCTCCCTGACCTTGTCCTCTGATCCAGTAGAAACCCTCTTTCACTTTAACTTTTTAATCCCCATTAAGGGACTGTGGGAGTAACAAGAGTCCAAATATTTGCTTGTTTTTGTCTGTTGAATGGACAGTCATTTGGATCGCTTTAAATTGATGAAGTGGGTTGGAACTCACAGAAAACGGGCTAAAAAAATGGGATATGGACAGTTTTTTGAGAGGTAGGCCATTTTCTGTGGACAAGCCAAGGCAGTTGCTCGCTGGGCTATGTTGCTGCAGGACGGCACAAGCAATGTGCAGACACTTTGCCGGTAAATGACTTCTACAAAGTGCTGCAAACCTGTCTGCCTACTTCCTTATTGCACTCAGGGTCCCAGTCAATCAATCCATCTTTTATATTGACTGCTTACTGTGTGCAGAGCTCTGCGCTCAGTGTTTTGGAGTGTACAACACAACAGAGTGGGTAGACAAGTTCTCTGCGCATGAAGAGTTTCCAACCTAGTGGGAGAACTGGCCATCATTCGATGGAATCTATTATGGGGAGGACACTGTACTGAGCACTTTGATGAGTGCAGTACAATAGTCGGTAGACATGATCCCTGACCTCAAGAAGAGTACAATCTAGTGATTGTTGAGAGTGTGAATGGTGCTGTGTAAACCTCTCTCAGCATTGTCAATTCCTTCTAGCAGCTTCTCCATCTTGAACTTTCACTTGTTCACTGGTTTTGACAGAGGTCTCCACCTTTCAGGCTTTGTCAACCAGGAGGTCTTTCATGGGAGAAAACTGGGAGGGAGAGGGGACCAGTCCCCTGCTGAAGAAGACAGGGAAGCCTCAAGGCTTAGTGGCTAGAGTATGGGCCTGGGAGTCAGAAGGACCTGTGTTCTAATCCTAGCTCCCACATGTATGCTGTGTGGCCTTGGGCAAGTTACTTGACTTCTCTGTGCCCCACTTCCCTCATCTGTAAAATGGGGATTAATAATGATGTGATTTGTTAAGCGTTTACTATGTGCCAAGCACTGATCTGAAGTGCTGGGATAGTTACAAGGTAATCAGGTTGTCCCACTAGGGATTCACAGTCTTAGTCCCCATTTTCCAGATGAGGTAACTGGGGCACAGAGAAGTTAAATGACTTGCCCAAAATCACACAGCTGACAAGTGGCTCTGTCAGGATTAGAACCCACGACCTCTGACTCCCAAACCCATGCTCTTTCCACTAAGCCACGCTGCTTCCCAGAATTATGGAACCTGTTAAGTGCTTACAATGTTCCAAGCACTGTTTTAAACACTGGGGTAGATACAAGTTAATCAGGTTGGATCCAGTCCCTGTCCCATTTGGGACTCACACTCTAAATCCCCATTTTACAGATGAGGGAAGTGAGGCCCAGAGAAGTTAAGTGATTTGCCCAAGGTCGCATGGCAGACATGTGGCAGAGCTGAGATTTAAACCCAGGTCCTTCTGAATCCCAGGCCCATGCTCTATCCACTAAGCCATGCTGTTTTGTGAGCCCCACGTGGGATAGGGACGGTGTCCAAACTGATTAACTTGTACTGATTAACTCCAGCATTTGGAACAGTGCTTGGAATATAGTAAGCACTTAGCAAGTATCATAGTTATTGTTATTACTAAGACACAGAGCACACAGACCTTCAGTGGAGTGAAGAGAGGCAGGAGTGCTCTCTGTGCTGATTAACTCCAGTATTTGGAACAGTGCTTGGAATGTAGTAAGCACTTAGCAAGTATCATAATTATTGTTATTATTAAGACACAGAGCACACAAACCTTCAGTGGAGTGGGAGAGGCAGGGATGCGGCTGCAGGGGATTAGAAAAATAAAAGACAGCAGGGGGTGCCACCATAGCTTCTGGGGGCCAGCAAGGCAGCATTCATTTCATTCATTCAATCGTATTTATTGAGCGCTTACTGTGTGCACAGCACTGTACTAAGCGCTTGGGAAGTACAAGTCGGCAACATATAGAGACAGTCCCTATCCAATAACGGTCTCACAGTCTAGAAGGGGGAGACAGACACGCACATCCCTCCTTAGCTTCATGGGCAGGGTGTGGAGAGGGTTGCTGCCAACCTTTTCTTATAGTGGAGCTGATTTCTCACAAGATCTGGATCACTTCCAGCTCAGCAGCCCTCCCTCTTAAATGGGCAGACCTGGCCCATAGCAATGCTGGCTTGCTCAGGGTTTAACTCTTGGTCTCTGGACCTCACTTTAAGAGGAGGATGGGCTCTCTGGGTTGGGGTAGGGCCAGAGATGGGGGTTGGATAAGGGATTATAGGGGAAAGCTTCTCTGTGGGAGGAGATGAATGCTAGAGTAGGTGAATTAGAGAGGTTATAGAATTTATCTCTTTCAGAGTCTTTAGTGAATAGAGCACGGGCCTGGGAGTCAGAAGGATGCAAGTTCTAGTTCTGGCTCTGCCACTTGTCTGCTGTATGGCCTTGGGTGAGTCACTTCATTCCTCTGGACCTCAGCTGCCTCATCTATAAAATAAGGATTAAGCCTGTGAACCCCATGTGGGACGTGGGCTGTATCCAACCTGATTAACTTGTATCTACCCCAGTACAGTGCCTGGCACATAGTAAGTGCTTAACAAATACCATAAAAAAAAAAGAAAAAAATAAACAAGGAGAGAGTCTTCAGCTGTCGGAGGTGGGTTAGCTTAGGTACACCTGGAAAGCAGCGGGGTAGGTGAGGTGACAGTTAAAAACCCCTCAGGACTTAAGATCTTATGGTTTGTCCCGGGAACCTATTAGACAAGGTTGTTGGAGAGGAGACTAGAAAATTTGGTGATTGGGTAATAACTTCACTTATTTTTAATAATTCTTAATTAACTATTCGTGATTATTATAGTTGATGAAGGGGGAGGAAATGAGTGAAAAGGAAGTGAAAAAGGAGCAGGAGAAGGAAGAGGAGAAGAGGGTGTTGACAAGGTTAATGGGAAGAGATAAGGAAGACATTTGCCTGAGATAAAATCCAAACTCTTGAGGACTCCACTAGGCAGCACCAAATCCCTGAAGGCTCATCCATCACGGATGTTAAAGTAACCTTTACTATGTTAATGTGCTATAGCTCTCTGGAGTACTTTATTACTATATAAAATTATAAAGTCAAGGGAACCCGCATTGCTTCTCTGTGACTCCTGCCTTCAGAGTTGTCCTACTAGTCTAGAATATGCCTTTGGGGAGGGGGTGGTAGCAGTTACCAATCCATCCTCTTCTTCCTTCTCCTCATCAAAACTCTCCACTGGGTACTGGCATTGTGCAGAGTTCCTGGTGGGGATCTTGGGGAAAAAGGGTAAAAATGAATTAGGTCCAGTACCAGCCCTAAGCGGGGAAGACCAATGTAGAAATGAGTTCAGTGTTATAATTTAATTCTCAACCAAACTTCCAATTTCATGGTCCAGAGAAGGTGAGGGGCAACACCCTTGCAAATAGCTTTCAAAAGTGATTTGGTCTACAATATTTTCATTGGCTCCATCCACATTTTCCAGGGACCCTCCTTCCCATCCCACCTCCTTCTACTTCCATCTCATTAGGCTTACCGAATATGTGCCCAGGAGCAGCATGGCTCAGTGGAAAGAGCAAGGGCTTTGGAGTCAGAGGTCATGGGTTCAAATCCCGGCTCTACCAATTGTCAGCTGTGTGACTTTGGGCAAGTTACTTAACTTATCTGTGCCTCAGTTACCTTATCTGGAAAATGGGGATGAAGACTGTGAGCCCCCCTTGGGACAAGCTGATCACCTTGTAACCTCCCCAGTGCTTAGAACAGTGCTTTGCACATAGTAAGTGCTTAATAAATGCTATCATTATTATTATTATTATTATACGCCTGCCATCAGCCAACCCACTATGTGTTAAACCCTATGCTAAGAGCTGGGGTAGATACAGTGCGATCAGATTAGAAACAGTCCCTGTCCCACAAGAGCCTTTCAGTCTAAGGGAGAGAGACAGTAAGCACTCAATAAATTGAATGAATTGAATGAATGATTGAATGAACGAGACAAACAGGTATTACATCCCCATTTCACAGGTGAGGAAGCTGAGGCACAGAAAAGTTAACTGACTTGCTCAAGGTCACCCAGCAGGCAAAGAACCCAGGGCTCCTGTCTCCCAGTCCTCTGATCTTTCCAGTTGGCCATCTCTGAACTGTCCTGTAGCTCGCTAAATAATAATAATAATAATAATAATAATAATAATAATAATGGCATTTGTTAAGCACTTACTATGTGCAGAGCACTGTTCTAAGCACTGAATGATTTCTTTACCATATTTATTTATCCATATTTATTTTCATGACTGTGAAAAATGCTGTCACCTTTTGAGGTAGCTCCAAGTGCACAGGGGGTATATCTGCTTAATCCCTTGCCGGGCCATCCTTTCCAAATCTGTCCCTGGAAATTAAATGAAACAGGCATCTGTGATTCTTTCCAATCAGTTACAAGGAAAGATTCCTTGGAAAGCACTAGCAATCAGCAAATATGTTCTAGAAATAATATGGTTTTCCTTGAGTCTTTGCTCTTCTCCCTTAATGAGCTGTGAAGGGTTCAGGCTTGGAGAAGAATTGAGACTTTTCCAGACTTTTTGAACTCAACCCTCAGCCTTTAAAACCCAATCCATTACAGTCTTCTCCGTTTCTGCCTCCTCATCTCAGGGTGAGTTTTGCGCTCATGGAGGTATTGCCTCTGGTTCTTCCACATTATGATTCTCAGCCTTTCTCTCTTCTCTGTGGCTTTGTTCTTGATAGATGACTATTACTTTTTATTTTTAATCCTTCCTTCCTCTCAAGTGCTATAATTTTCCCAAATGTTTTTAATTCCAGAAACTCTTTTTCCTGTGATCTTCTCCAGACAACTTCTCAGCAGGGTTTCCAACTTTCTCTGAGGCTATATTTTTTTTCCATCCACCTCTCTCAATCTCCCTCCTTCAAGCTCTCTCCCCACCCCAACCCCCACCCCCCACGACCACAGCGCTGGCTGCCTTTATATTCAGCCCATTTGTCTGTTTAGCATCTGTTTGTCATTGGGCCTATTGATGTGCTTGCTCTCTATGTTTCTTTTTTCATGTGCACATCTACAGCATACTGTGGATTCCTGCATACTTCTACGGAGATACTCAGACCTGGAGAATGTAGAGATAAATTCTAACATCTTGCCAACCCCAGAAATTCTACAACCGCAAGAAGCTTTACCCCAATCTGTGAGCCCACCTGCAGAGATCCATTAGAGACTGCTTAAGAGAAAGAAAGAAGAGAAGCCATTTCCAGTTTTATGTAGGGCAGTTACATAATTCATTTCTCCTTGGGACTTAGGTTTAGTATGTAATTATTGGACAGCAGAACATTTAGAGCAGTTGACTTAGACTAGCCCCAAATAGCCACTTTAGGTTGGTGGTCTATGTTCTCCCAGAGTCCTTTGTGGTTAGAGGGCTCTTTATTGGCACCCACTTGCCTCTTGATATAATGATGCCCATGGATGGGTATCAATGCTCCACCCCACATCTGTTGTTCTTATATTTTCACTTTAATCCACTTCTGCTCATTGTGAACAATTATCCATGGAAATATAGGGCTCTAATTACTTCCATCCAAATTCAGGCAGATGTGCAATACTTGGAAAGGTAATTTTTTGTTTATCAATGGCAATGAGTATGTATCCCCAAAAGAATTTTCTTATACCATATTTGGTTTTATCCATTGTGGAATCCACAAAGCCTTTCCCATGAAGCCTGATAGAAACTTATTCTGTTGGTTTGAAATGGGCTGGATTGGGATGGGAGTGATAAAGGGGGGAAAGGTCAGGGAGGCCTCCTCCCTAGGTGGTGCTCTGCCTTGAGGGATTCTTAATCAATCAATCAATCTTATTTGTTGAGTGATTACTTAGGGATGAATGCCCAATATTAGGGAAATTGCATGGAGTCCTGATGAAGGTATGGCTATCTAACTATAAACCAACCTCTCCATCTCCCTGGTTTTGGACAGGACTGCATTTCACCCCTTCCTCACCTTTGAATGTCAACCTTTCTCCCTTCTAAATATTTCCAGAGAAGGAAACGGGCATAAGGATAATGACCTCCTAGTTAAAATGAATGATCCCCACAATGTTTCTAAATGTACCCTGCTTCAATCTCTTAATCCATTTATTTTGACTTTAAAACACTAGTCTCATTTAAGGTCTGAGCTCTGAGGTCCCAAGTGGTGGGGAGGATAGAGCAGGGGTGCAGATTACACCACCGGGGAAATGGGACGGAGCATTTTAAAAGCTCCAGTGAGGAGGGAGTCAAAGGAGGGTGTGTAGTTGGAAAGGCTGGGGACAGGGTTACCTGGTCACCAAGCAAGGTCACCAGAGGGGGATGATACATCCTCTCCCAAGTGCTTAGTACAGTGTTCTTCTGACAGGAAGCATTCAATAAATACCATTTATTGATCCACTCTGCTATTTCCCCTATCCCTAATCTATTTTAATGTCTTTTCCCCCACTCCCCCATGTAGACTTTAAACTTGCTGTGGGCTGGGATCACGCTTATCAACTTGGTTTTGTTGTAATTTCCCAGGTACTGAGTACAATGCTCTGCACACAATAAATACTCCATAAATACTATCGATTGATTTCCAATGAGGTTAAAGCTGGCTAACCAATCATGGAACTTCTCTGATTCAATGCAAATACACAAACAGAGCCATATGAATCATTTATAATTTATAATTGATTGTGTACATATTTCTGGATAATTTTAGTCAGCGTAGGATATCTAACCTGAGTTCAGGAATCCAACTCCCACTTATCCCATCGTTCCTATGAGAAAATTTGTTTTGACTTAACAGTGTTCAAACTTAAGATTCAGTTTGCAGGAACCAATTGTGTTGTTAATCTAAGGACTGCCTGTTTTCAACAGCCTTCTTCATTCACTTGACTTTTACCACCCCTCCCTGCTAGATACATTTCCCTGAATTAACTTAAATGCTTCCGGCTTTTCTATAAGCCAATTTTCCTGTTGTATCCTTGGTCGAACAGCTGGTCTCCATCTTCCAATTGATAACTCATGGCATTCTTCAATACCACATTCTGGGCCAGGTCTAGCACAACAGATAATATCTTCTCACTGCAAGGCAATGGAATCATTGTCATTGTGAGAATGGGTTGGTTTATTCCTGGAGTTAATATTTGGAATTTGTTAAATGCTCACTATGTGCCAAGCACTGAGGTAGCTACTCCCTCTCTTGATGTAAGCTTATTGTGGGCAGGGAACGTTTCTACCAACTCGGTTGTATTGCATTTTCCTAAGTACTTATTACAGTGCTCTGTATCCAGTAAGGGCTCAATAAATTCAAGTGATTGATAGATACAAGATAATCAGTTTGGACAGGGTTCCTGCCCCACATGGAGCTCACAGTCCAAGTAGAAGGGGGAACAGGGATAGAACCCCCATTTTTTGCAGGAGGAAACTGAGGTATTAGGAATAAAATCTTCCCTTGGGTGACGTCTATAGAACCTACTGTTGGTCTAAGATTTAGCATGAAACAGAAGGAGATCTGTGAGATGGACCTGAGGGGAGACACTGCATTTCTCTAGGCCAACTAATCCCCACTGGGTTTAGTCATTCAGTCACTGGTCCAGATGAATTTCCCAGAATCCCCAGATGCACCCATGGCATATGTGATCATGTGATATTTTAAAATAAAACCTGTAATTGGATTACATGCAGTTAGAACTGTAATAGGATTGGCTATTGGTCTAGAATATGAATGAGGTCAGCCTACGGGAAGTAATTCATTCCTCTAACGACAACAACTTGGACTATAAAATAAAGGAGATCAAAGCTCATTCAAAACAAATTTATCTAATGGAACAGTAGTTAAAGAAGTCTGGGGAATTCATTTTATTTTCATTGGATAATATCTGTTTCTCATAGAGTCGCCTTGTTGTTTAATACTTCTAATTCTTACAACTGGACATGGATTTGATTAGCCTAATTAGAGTTAATGTCTTGTGAGCAGGATGAAGGACTGTGAAAGTTTGAGTTCTTGAATATTTTGAAGAAGAAAACTATTGGTCTGTCTCATTTTGTTTATTTGAAGCCCCAAAATGATGATTATAACACAGTCTTGATGCCATCACTAAAAATACAGATCCAAAGTAGAAAAGGGATCAAGAATCAAAAGGGAATTAAGTATTCCCAGATTTGAATACAATTCAAACTGCAAATTTGGCTGAATGTGTAGTCTTAGGTCATTTAAGATGTACTCCAAAAATTATTTTTCCTCTGAGCCGTGAACAAGAGGGCAGTCGACTTTGTGTTACATTTTCTGCTGCTTTCTTTGCATAAGATTCACTAAAACTGAAAGCAACTGGTATTTTTCCATACAGGTATGACTTTTAACAAATTCATTCTCATTGACCCTAACAACACACAGCTAGGAGATTTCTTAGGGAAAAAATCATGTTCCCTGAATTGAATAATTATTTTTGCTGTCCTAGCCCAGTGCTGAGATGGTTGAAACAGGGAATTCAGAGGATGAGGTAGTTAGTGCAGGTATAAGATATTAAGCAAAAGTTAGAAGATTTTGATCACTTGAACCAGGTTTAAGTCTCATGATTCTCTGCAGAAGTATGTGTTGGTCTTGACCACTTATTAGTGTGTGATTTAAAGAGGCCAACCTCTCACCGAAAATGGTCCTGAGACGATGAACTAGTCTTCATGGTGGTGTGTCTGGAATTGAAAACTTCCTTGGAAATTTACCGTGGTCAGGAAAGCTGCCATCTGTTTACCTAGGAGCCTGGAGCCATCTCACTAAATGTGGGGAAACGATTCCATGTTGATGGCTGTTGTATTCAGAGTTAACACTACTGGCCCTGATTGCTATTTTTGTGTAGGTGTGTTTGAAGAGATCAATCAATCAATCGATCGTATTTATTGAGCACTTACTGTGTGCAGAACACTGTACTAAGCACTTGGGAAGTACAAGTTGGCAACATGTAGAGACAGTCCCTACCCAACAGTGGGCTCACAGTCTAGAAGGGGGAGACAGAGAACAAAACCAAACATATTAACAAAATAAAATAAATAGAATAGATATGTACAAGTAAAATAAATAAATAAATAGAGTAATAAATGTGTACAAACATATATACATAGACACAGGTGCTGTGGGGAAGGGAAGGAGGTAAGACGGGGGGGATGGAGAGGGGGATGAGGGGGAGAGGAAGGAGGGGGCTCAGTCTGGGAAGGCCTCCTGGAGTAGGTGAGCTCTCAGTAGGGCCTTGAAGAGAGGAAGAGAGCTAGCTTGGTGGATGTGCGGAGGGAGGGCATTCCAGGCCAGGGGGATGACGTGGGCTGGGGGTCGACGGCGGGACAGGTGAGAACGAGGCACGGTGAAGAGATTAGCGGCAGAGGAGCGGAGGGTGCGGGCTGGGCTGTAGACGGAGAGAAGGGAGGTGAGGTAGGAGGGGGCGAGGTGATGGAGAGCCTTGAAGCCGAGGGTGAGGAGTTTCTGCTTGAGATGTCACGTGACTAAAGGCATCTGCATACCTTGATGTTCTGTTTTTTAGTTTTCCATTGGCACTTAGAGTACTGGTGTTGCTCTTCAGTCAAACCAAAAAGGAAAAAGAAAATCCTTTGAATCGAGGAATGGAGATCCAAGTGCATTAAAGTGCAGAACAAAAGGTCTCCAGCCTCAGGAGGGGAGATGGGCTTTTCTGAAGCAGAAAGGGGTGGAGAATAAGCAGCCACCCTTAGTTTTTCTTTTTCCCTAATTAATTAATCAAGCAATGGTATTTATTGAGCACTTCTGGCATGCAGAACACTGTACTGAGCACTTGAGAGAATACAATAGAACTAGTAGACTTGATCCCTGCCCTCAAGGAGCTTCTGAACTGAATAGTAATAATAATAATAATAATAATGATGATGGCATTTGTTAAGTGCTTACTATGTGCAAAGCACTGTTCTAAGCACTGGGGAGGATACAGAGTGATCAGGTTGTCCCACATTGGGCTCACAGTCTTGATCCTCATTTTACAGATGAGGTAACTGAGGCACAGAGAAGTTAAGTGACTTGTCCAAAGTCACACAGCTGACAAGGCAGAGCCAGGATATGAACACATGACCTCTGACTCCCAAGCCCATGCTCTTTCCACTGATCCATGCTGCTTCTCAAAGCACAGTTGAGCTGTGCTTCAGCTCAAAGATCACCCTGCTCTTGGAAAAATTGCATCCATATGCACGTCTTCGAAGCAGTGTTCCTCTCTCCCTGTGCCTATGAAAATATGGCAGTGAGCCTTTTCTGTCCCCTTGCGAGCTGGTAAGCATTACTTAAAGACCAGTGGTGGAGAGGAGAAAAGAATATCTGATTGCCACTGGGACATGTGCCGTAATTATGTCTGCAGGATGCAGTTGGTTCATTGTACCTGAATCTAGCCCCAGTTCAACCTGCTGCTTCTTAATTTAGAAATGCTCATACATTTCACCAGATCTCCCCATTTTCAAAGCCCTACAAAAATCTTGTCACCACCAAGAGGCCTTCCCTGACTAAGCCTTCACTTCTACTGTTTTCCCTCTCTTTTGCATTGTCTAAGCACTTGTTTGTAACTCTTGCTTCATTACTCACCTCACCCCAACAGCACTTATGTATATATCCTTATTCTCTGCTGCTTTCCCTTTCTGTAATTTATAATAATAATAATAATGACACTTGTTAAGCACTTGCTAAGTGCCAAGAACTGTTCAAAGCACAGGGGTTGATAAAAGTTTACCAGGTCATACACAGTCCCAGTCCCACATGGGGCTCACAGTCTTAATCCCTATTTTGCAGATGAGGTAACTGAGACCCAGAGAAGTTACTTGACAACCAAGGTCACACAGCAGACATATGGTAGAGCTGGGATTAGAACTCAGGTCCTTCTGACGCCCAAGCCCATGCTGTATACACTGTCAGCTATTTTAATGACTACTTTTCCCACTAGATTTTAAGCTCTTTGAGGGGTTGTGTCTACCTACTCTATTGTGTTGTAGTCACCCCAGTGCTTAGTTAAGTGCCCCGCATACAGTAAGTGCTCGGTAAATACCACTGGCACATAGTAAGCATGTAACAAACACCACAGTTATCATTAAGGTACTCCAAGCCTCCCCATCATCTTCCTCAAGCCCTCAGTATCCCTGCAGGAATATGACTGGTCAAGTTACTAGCACAATAATTGATTCTTTTTCCCAGGTTCTGGAGTCTCAGGTTGGAGGCTTATAATAATAATAATAAAAAAATAATAATAATAATAATAACGATGGTATTTGTTAAGCACTTACTATGTGCCAAACACTGTTCTAAGCACTGGGGGTGATAAAGGTAATCATGTTGTCCCATGTGGGGCTCACAGTCTTAATCCCCATTTTACCAATAAGGAAACTGAGGCACAGAGAAGTTAAGTGGCTTGCCCAAGGTCACACAGCAGACAAGTGGTGGAGCCAGGATTAGAACCCACAATCTCTGGCTCCCAAGCTTGTACTCTTTCCACTGAACCACAGCTGCCATCCCTCCTGTTGGAAGTCTTCATCATCATACGGTTCAAGGAATCACTGTCATCTCCAGCCTCTTACGAGTTTACATACCCCAGAGTAGTGTTGTCAAAGAGACCAAGGAACCCAGAGGAAGATCGAACCAGAAAACAGGAACTGGATGCAATGTTCATCTTTGTGAACAATATTAAGTTGTGCAACCCGGTAGGGAGTCATGCCAAAGGATGCAGAGATAAAGTCCATCTATGGTGGTTTTCACTGGAAATTACACTCCCTCCCATTAGATAGTAAGCTTTTGAGAGTGGGACGTAGCTCCTAGCTCTATTGAATCCTCCTAAATGTTTAGTACAATGCCCTCACAGAGTAAGTATTTGATAAACACTATTGTCTGACTTCACTGGGATTCACTAAAAGGAAACCAATAGGTGAGTTTTAGTGGCCATGAAATGTGATCATGGTATGGTAATTTACTGTTTTTCTCCAAGATGGGAGGGAATTCGTTGTGGGCAGGGAACCTGTCTACCAATTCTTATATCTCCCAAACTCTTAGTAGAGTGCTCTGCACACAGAAAGCATGCAATAAATACCATGGATTGATGACTGAACTGGGAAGATAGCAATTCTGTCTAAGCTGTCTGATAGCTCCTGCTTTCTATGATTATTGAAGAAGGTGGGACTTTTTTGGACAACTGAGAGACTTGGAGAGATTTAGATTTAGAGAAGCAGCTAGGCCTGGTGGATAGAGCACGGGCCTAGGAGTCAGAAGGACCTGGGTTCTAATCCCATTGCATCACTTGCTGGCTGTGTAAACTTGGGCGTGTCACGACTTCTCTGGATCTCAGTGACTTCATCTGTAAAATGGAGATTAAGACCCTGAGCCCCATGTGGGACAGGGACTCTGTCCAACCCAATTTTCTTGTTATCCACTCCAGCGCTTACTACAGTGCCTGGCACAAAGTAAGCGATTAACAAATGCCACAGTTACTATTAGCGTGTCCTCCAGGTCTCTGGAAAAACCTTCCATGCATTGACACATGCTGTAGAGGACACTGTGTTGGCCTCTTCCCTCTTTTTGACAGCCTCGCATGGGTGAGGGATTGTAGTAGTAGTAATGGTATTTACTCAGTGCCTACTGAAGGCAAAGCACTGTTCTAAGTACTTCTTTTTAAGTTTGTTGCCTTCATTAGAGTGCTAGCTTCTGGTTGGTAGCAAACGTTTCTTTGTTATTCGTACTTCATTCATTCATTCAATTGTATTTATTGAGTGTTTACTGTGTGCTGAGCAGTGTACTAAACACTTGGGAGTGTGCAATGTAACATTAAACACTCCCAGCTGTGTAGTACAATATATTGAACCAAATGGGTGCTTAATAAATTCTGCTATTATGTTATAATGGAAGCAGTAGGAAGAATAAGGGTCAGATAAGGAGTAGAATGAATATGCCATAATGAAATAACAGAATGAGTCAGAATGAATAATTGAATTTGCTTAAATACATAAGAGCAGTATGGCCTAGTGGATAAAACACAGGCCTGGGAGTCAGAAGGACTTGTGTGGCAATCCCAACTCTGCCACTTTTCTACTGTGTGACCTTGGGCAAGTCGCTTAATTTCTCTGTGGCTCAGTTACCTCTTCTGTAAAATTAGGATTTAGACGATGAGCACCATGAAAGGATTAAGACCGAGTACAACATGATTTACTTGTATCTACCCTAGCACTTGGTATAGTGCCTGGAACCTAGTAGGTTCTTAACCAATACTATAAAAAAGTGTTCAAACTGGAACACTTGGAAATCTAATGTTGGAAATGGATACACATGTCTTCTTCCAAGCTCTGAATACAGAGTCCTGCACATTGTAAGTGTTCAATGAATGTTAGTATTGACTGAATGATTGGCACTCTATTGTTTACTAGATTTAGTGGCACACTGCATGCAGAATTGAGGATATTCCTGGAAAACACAAAGGAAGAATCCCACCTGTGCAGAAAAAGGAGGATGTCGGGTGTAGATATTTCAGATTCACAGGATGCATTGATGAAATGATCTGGGGAGTTGCTCAGATCTTCCTTTAACTTTGCCTGAATAAAGATGGATTATATATAGTCCAACTTTATATGTGCACTCATATATAATAAAATCATACATATATATCTACACATATGTATATTTATGTATGTGTGAATATATATGCACATGTGCTTTATATACACACATATATTCACATATATTGAAAGGAACAGGATTCCTATGTTGAGATGCTTTTGTTCCACAACTGATTTCAGGGTCTTTTCTGTTCCTCGACCAGCTTTTCTGGACAAATGTTTGATAATTTGCCAGCTTTGGCAACTGTTGGGATCTTCTCTCTCATATTGTTTTTATCTCTTTATATGATATTCCTGGTTAACCCATTGCTAGTAAAGCATGCTTGGCCTACATGGGTACATAGCCATCTGTAAATCATTTAATCCCTTCTCCCTCACTAGTCTATAAGCTCCTCATAGTCAGGGATTGTGTCTGACTCAATTCCTCTACTCACTTTCTCTACTTTATTATACTTTCCCAATGGCTTTGAAGAGTGCTCTGCACCCAGTAAGCACTTAATAAATACCATTGATCTATTGGTTGATTTCAAAAGACTGGAATCCCATTTCTCCCTTACGTTCCCCTTTCTCTCTTCCACCCCCACTCATTTCCTGACCCCCCCCCCTACCATCTACCTCTGTCCTATGCCAACACAATTCCTTCATGCAAATTTCTCTGAGGTCACCAGACAGTTTCTCCCAGGGTTTGCTCTTTCACTAGATATGTGTGGTGTTTACTTTCTGCTTCCAGGTGGGGTTCTGATTATTTTTTTTCTTAATAATAATAATAATGGCATTTGTTAAGCACTTACTATGTGCAAAGCACTGTTCTAAGTGCTGGGGAGGATACAAGGTGATCAGGTTGTCCCACGTGGGGCTCACAGCCTTAATCCCCATTTTACAGATGAGGGAACTGAGGCACAGAGAAGTGAAGTGACTTGCCCAAAGTCACACAGCTGACAACTGGCAGAGCCAGGATTTGAACCCATGACCTCTGACTCCCAAGCCTGTGCTCTTTCCATTGAGCCACACTGCTTCTCTATAATAATGGCATTTATTAAGCACTTACTATGTGCAAAGCACTGTTCTGAGCGCTGGGGAGGATACAAGGTGATCAGGTTGTCCCACGTGGAGCTCACAGTCTTAATCCCCATTTTACAGATGAGGTAACTGAGACACAGCGAAGTTAAGTGACTTGCCCAAAGTCACACAGCTGACAGTTGGCAGAGCCAGAATTTGAACCCATGACCTCTGACTCCCAAGCCTGGGCTTTTTCCACTGAGCCACGCTGCTCCTTGTTAAGCCGCTTACTATGTGTTAGGCACTGAGGTAGATACAAGGTAATCAGGTTGGACACAGTTCCTATCCCACACTGGGCTCAGAGTCTTAACTCCCATTTTACAGATGAGTTAACTGAGGCACAAAGAAGTTAAGTGTCTTGCCCAAGGTCACACAGCAGACAAGTGGCAGAGTCAAGATTAGAACTCAGATCCTACTGAATCCCAGGCCCATTTAGACACTTGGGGTGGATCTTTCTGGTGGAAAGCCTTATGGTTCTCCTAGCAGGTCAGGGGAGAAGAAGGTTGTTATGGTTAATGCCACCTTGTGGAATGAATGAATGAATCAAATCAATCAATAATGTTTATTGAACACTTACTGTGTGCAGAGCACTGTATTAATCATTTAGGAGAGTACAGTAAAATAGAGTAGGTAATCACTATCCCTGTTGTTACTGTTTGCAGGGGAGAAAGACATTATAATAAATTACAGCTCAATCAATCAGTCCATGGTATATACTGAGCACTGTGTAGAGAAAGAGTAAAGTATGAGGATATGTGCAGAAGTGTTAAGGGGGTTGGGATTTTATTGATAATAATAATAATAATAATAATAATAACGATTATGGTATTTAAGCACTTACTATGTGTCAAGCACTGTTCTAAGCACTGTGATAGATACAAAGTAATCAGGCTGTCCCACTTGGGGCTCACAGTCTTCATCCCCAGTTTACAGATGAGGTAACTGAGGCACACAGAAATTAAACAACTTGCCCAAGGTCACACAGTAGGTACGTGGCAGAGCAGGGATTAGAACCCACATCCTCTGACTCCCAAGCCTGTGCTCTTTCCACTAAGCCACGCTGCTTCTCGTGTGTTTAAGAGGCACACATCCAAGTGCATAGGTGATGCAGAGGGAAACACGGGTAGGAATAATGAAGGCTTAGTCAGGGAAAGTCTTTTGGAGGCACTGTGGTTTATGAGGGATTTTTGAAGGTGGGTGGACTGTCAGAGGGAGTTCCAGGTCAGAGGGAGGACATGGGCAAAGAGTCAACGACAACAGACAGAGAATAGGTTGGTGTTAGAGAAGCAGCATGGCCTAACTGAGCAAAATGTGTGGACTCAGTTATAGTAGGAGTCAAACTGTGTCTCTCCTGGCCCCCAAGTGACTTATTGGGCTTGGCTGCCTCTAGAGCCAAAGTGACTAATTCGTTCGCCTTTGTGAAAGGCAATCAGTCAATTGTATTTATTGAACACTTCCTGTGTGCAGAGCACTGTATTAAGCACTTGGGAGAATACAGTGTAACAGAGTTGGTAGACATGTTCCCTGACCACAAAGAACTTACAGTCTAGACAATGCGGGTCACCACCAGAGGAGAGGGAGGAGGGACAATACACCACTAAAGTGTGTGGAAGCCCTGGGGAAGAAGACCATAGATGTTTTTATAATAACATTGATAGTCATGGTATTTAAGTGCTTACTATGTGCCAGGATATCTACTGAGCACAGCAGAAGATAGGAACAAATTGGGCTGGGCTCTGTCCCTGTCCCATGTGGGGCTCACATTTCAATCCCCATTTTACATATGAGTTAACTGAGGCCCAGAGAATTAATTAATTAATTAATTAATTGTGGTATTTGTTAAGTATTTACTATGTGCCAGGCACTATACCAAGTATGGGGTGGATACAAGCAAATCGGGTTGGACACAGTCCCTGTCCCAAGTGAGGCTCACAGTCTCAATCCCTGTTTTACAGAAGAGGTAACTGAAGCCCAGAGAATTAATTAATTAACTGTGATATTTTTTAAGCGCTTCCTGTTTCCTAGGCACTGTTACTAATCGCTGGGGTGGATACAAGCAAATTGGGTTGGAAACAGTTCCTGTCCCACTTGGAGCACATAGTCTCAATCCCCACTTTCCAGATTAGATAACTGAGGCCCAGATAAGTGAAGTGACTTGTCCAAGATCAAACAGCAGACAAAATATTAGCATCAGTACTACTTTCCTCCTATCCTCAATCTCTAAGAGGCTGTCTAGCATACTTTCCCACCCGCCCTTCCTTTCTCATCCATCTCCCTGCTCCCCTTCCTTTTCCATGCTCTCCTCAGCAGGGGAGAAGATAGCTCACATCTGTGGAAGGGGTTCCATGTCACTGTGGGCAGGAGCGGGCCCATGAGATCAGCCCTGCCCTCCCATTCAAAAGTGAGAATTAAGTGCTGTCTCTACGGTGAGTCAGTCTCCAACAGATGTGCTGGTAAAAGGAGGTGGAATTCTCCCAGAAGGATTCTGGGTTCCATCAGGGGGTTTTAATTGCAGACTGTGAAATTAGTGTCGAGTTGACGTTTTTATAGCAGCCTATTTTAGAGTCATATCTTCTGAAAATCATATTGCTAAAATAGAAGGATGAGGGATGGATTTAAGAAGTCTTCAGGGGGATCTGTGGTAATGAGTTCCCCATAAAGTCCAAGTTCAGGTAGGGTGGCCCCGCAAAGCAAAAATGTCCATGTAATTTTGGGGAAAAGTGCCGATCTGGAATGGTTTTACTGTACTGTAGTCCTGGTAGTCCTGATTCCCAAGAACCTCTGCCTCAATCTGAAATGCAATCTATAATATGATGAGGGATCTTTGGGGGTGGTATGGCCTAGTGGAAAGAGCACGGATCTGAGAGTCAGAAGTTATGGGTTCCAATTCCAGCTCTGCCACTGTTCTGCTATGTGACTTTGCGCAAGTCACTTAAATTCTCTGTTCCTCAGTTCACTCATATTTAAAATGGGGAGTTGGTGCTCCTACTTAGACTGTTAACCCCATGTGGGGCCTGATTATCCTGTATCTATGCAAGTCCTCAGTACCATGCTACCATGCTTGGCACTTAACAAATACTCAATGTGGATTTTTGTTAAGTGCTTCCTACTTGCCAAGTACTGTACTAAGCACTGAGTAGATACAGTCAGTATTTGCAGAATATGTAGACTGGAAACAGTCCCTGTTCCACATAGGGCTCCCAGTCTATGAGAGAGGAAGAACAGATATTTTATCACCATTATACAGTTAGGGAAACATGGGCTAGAGAAGTCAACTGAGTTGCCCAAGGTCATACAGCATTCTTTCATTTATTCAATCATATTTATTGAGCACTTACTCTGTGCAGAGCACTGTACTAAGTGTTTGGGAAGTACAAGTTGGCAACATATAGAGACAGTCCCTACCCAACAATGGGCTCAGAGTCTAGGATGAAAACACAGGCCCTATGACTCTCTAAATTATTGCTCTTTGTACTGGGCCACATTCCTTCTGTACAAGGTTTGAACTCTTGTTTGATACTTGTTAGGATGAGGGAGATGGGATTAATACAAGAGACTCCTTTAAAAATTCATTTCCACTACTCAAAAACGTAGTTATTTCAAAAGAGAGGTCAGTCAGGGGTATATCCTCCTTCATTTTTGAAGAAAGAAAAATATTTGTCACATTTCATAACAGAGGAAGCAATGAGATCTAATGGAAAGAGCACAGACTCGGGAGTCAGAGGACCTGGGTTCTTTTCGCACCTCTGCCATTTGTGTGCTGTGTAACCTGGGGAGAGTCACTTAATTTTCCTGTGCCTCATATTCTTCATGCTTAAAATGGGGACTCAATACATGGTGTCCCTCCTACTTACCCTGTGAGCCCCATGTGAGACAGATACTGGTTCTGGCTTGATCAACCTACCCGAGCACTTACAGTAGTGCTTACCACACAGTAAGCACTTAAAAATACTACGATTAGTATTTCACAAACCCAGCAAGCTGGAGAACTGTGCTGCTCCGTGAGTGGAGGTGCTTTGGAGATGCTCGGCAAGGGAGGTTGCTGGGATCCTGCTCTATTCCCATGGAACAAGTGATGTTACAGCCAAGTTGACATCTAAAATAATTCTAGAGAAGAGACTTCTTGATTTGGAGGGTCAATGTGGGGTTCCCTGACGAATCTGGCTTGTTGCTCTTAGGTGACCTCTGGAACTTGTCATAGGAAGCATCCTCTACGTGACTTAAGAGAAGCTTAAGAGGCAGTCAGGATGGATGGACTGTTTCTTTCATCAGCCAGACATTCATGTTTTTATGGCTTTTTCTTATTTAAAAATCATTCACATAATTTTATGAAATAGATACTGTTTTGTGTTTCTTTGTGCGTTTCGCCTTTCTCCTTTAGATTACAGGCTCCCTGGGGGTAGGGAATCATTCTTTGTCATTTCCCAGTGTGTAGTATGTTGCCAGCTTGTACTTCCCAAGCGCTTAGTACAGTGCTCTGCACACAGTAAGTGCTCAATAAATATGATTGATTGATTGATTGATAGTACTAATGGTGGAGGCTTAAAAATGCTCATTTGGTATCGACGTTGGAAGTGGTGATAGAATGGGGATGCATCAGTGGTAATGATGGTAGTGATGATGATGGCATGGTGATGGTGGTAGTTGTGATGATGGTGGTGGAGGTGGAGATGGTGGCAGCGATGGTGATGCGGTAGTGATGATTGCAGTGGTGATAGCGGTAGTGATGATAGGGGTGGTGATAGTGACGGTGATTGTAGTAGTAGTAATGATGGTGTTAGTGATGATGCCATGGTAGTGGTGGTAGTGATGATTGTGGTTTGTACAGATTTATTACTCCATTTTACTTGTACATATTTACTGTTCTATTTATTTTGTTAATGATGTGCATTTAGCTTTAATTCTATTTGTTCTGACGACTTGACACCTGTCAACATGTTTTGTTTTGTTGTCTGTTGCCCCCTTCTAGACTGTGAGCCCATTGTTGGGTAGGGACTGTGTCTATATGTTGCCGACTTGTACTTCCCAAGTGCTTAGTACAGTGCTCTGCACACAGTAAGCGCTCAATAAATACGATTGAATGACTGAATGAATGAATGGTGATGGTGACAGAGGTGTTGAGAATGGTGGTGTGGTGATGATGGTGGTGGTGGTGATGATGATGATAGTGAGAAAATGGGTTCAGCCCATCTCATCTTTCCAATTCCTTTAGAAATAATTTATCCAAATGAAACACTCCTCCCTTCAGAATAGTGACAGCTTCCAAAGTCCATGTTCCTTTGCTCTCTGCCCATCTCCCAATTTAGTCAAATGCAGTAGTGATGAACTGAGGTTCCTGAGTTCAGAAATACTTCAACTTTTTTCAACATTTTTCTGCGAGACGGGTGGCTTTACCTTTGCCTTCTCCCACTAAAGCATATTATTACATCAAAATTGAATCATTCAATTCATTCAATGAATTCAATTGATGATAATCCTTTCCTTGTTGATGATTTATTTAGTTACCACATCTATTTCCTTGAGGAAGAATAAATGTCTTCCACTCACACCAAACTGAATTCCCCTTTGGCACCCTTACAACTTGGAACTGAGTCCCATACCTATGACCTTCTCATTGCTTATTTAGAAGGGTTCTCGCTTAATGGAGTTTTGACATCATTACTGTGGATTCAGCCGTCGCTTTATGAATGTTACAATTTATTATTGATGCTAATTTCCTCTTTATATCTGATCATTACTCTTCACCTTCAAAGCCTTATTGAAGGCAAATCTTCTTCAAGAGACCTTCTCTGACACTCCCTTCTGTGTCCCTCAGATTTGTTCCCTTTATTCACCCCCCAAGGCCCCAAAGCACTTATGTACATATGTGTAATTAATTAATTTATTTATATGAATATCTGACTCCTCCTCTAGACTGTGAGCTCATCGTGGCCAGGGAACATGTCTACCAACTCTGTTATATTGTACTTTCCCAAGCACTTAGTACAATGCTCTGCACACAGTAAGCATTCAATAAATACCATTGATTGATTGATTAAATGAATATGACGGTCAATCAGGTTTCTTCTTTTCCCCCTAGGGATTCTGCTTGAGGCATGTGCTCACAGGGACAGGCTGGTAAAAACTACAGCTTTTCTCTTGCTTCAGTTCTGAGGATTACAAACAAGAGCTTCACGCTCGTTCTCAATGGCACCATGAACTTTCTGGAGATTCACAGGCTCCAATACTGCTCATGCCAGGAAGGAACTTTCCTGTAGACAGGAAGATCTTTGTCTGCAGGTCTGTCTGATGACAGAAGTTTTACATGCTGCATTGTGCTCTTGAAATGTTTTTTGCCGATGCCAGAAAAACAAAGAAAACTCTGCATAAACTTAATGTGGAACAGAAGCTGCCGCTCTGGAATCGAAGCTGGCTCTTCCTCTTTCAATTTCTCGTCGTGTTTCGATTCCTCTGCTTCACAAGGAGCCTGGCTGGGAGGATCTGGTCCACGGGGAAGAACAATGATTGCTTGGATAACCCAGCATGGCACATTACAAATCTTTAGTTCCTATAGTATAAGCTCTGACCTGGGATTTCTCTTTACTCTGAAGAGCATCCCAGAGGAGCTGATCACCTTATGGATATTGTGAACCTATCCTGCTGCCTTCCTATTCTCTCTTGTCCACCACAGTGACTTCTTTTCCTCAATGAATTCCTCAGAGGTGAAGAAGCATATCCTTTACACTGATTCTGGATTGACCAGTGGTCCATTTTTTTGAGGGGGAGATGGATAGAGCAAGGAAGGGGATCTTCACTGACATGTGAGGAGACCCTGGAGGTAAATGGAATGTAATTGGTTTGTGGACTTGTTCAGCACTTTGTCATGACTCCTCATAACCTTCTTCTCACTTAACTTTCTACCTCACCAGAAACCATGAATCCCAAGGATTAACACTTGTCTTTTCCAAGTCCATAAAGGCATCTCTTTTTGACTCAAGAAAACCCAGTGTGGCTGCTGCTGTACAAATCTGCCCCACCACCACTCTCCCCATCTTTAAAATCCTCCTCAAATTCATCTTCCTCCAGGAGACATTTCTCAGTGAATTTTCTTCTCTCCAGGTCCTACCCTCCCAACTACCACTTCAGCATTCAGCCACTCACTGATACCTGAGATATTTTTATACATACTGATTTACACACTCTATTTATTCAAGCCCTTATCTATTCAGTTATTCATTTTCCCATTCTTTTTTTCCCCCTATCTGCAAATGAGTTTGTATCTGCCTCTCCCATTAGATTGTGAGCTCTTTGAGGGGCAGGGTTTATGTCTTTTCATCATCATCATCATCAGTGGTATTTACTGAACACTTAATGTTTTCAGACCACTGTATTAAGCATTAGGGAGAGTTAAATGGAGTTGATAGACACAACCCCTGCCCACAACGAGCTTACTTTCTAGAGAGGGAGACAGACATTAATATAAATGAATAATTTACAATAGACAATTGTAGATAAATTGCGTTTGGATTTGCACTCTTTATTCACCCCTCCCTCAGCTCCACACAACTTATTTACATATCCTTAATTTATTTATTTATATTCATTTCTGTCTCCTCCTCTAGACTGTCAGCTCACTGTGGGCAGGGAACATGTGTACACTCTGTTACGCTATGCTTTCCCAAGTGTTTTGTACAGTGCTTTGTACACAATAAGCGTTCAATGAATTTGATTATTTCATCCAATGGTATTTATTGAACACTCGTTGTGTGCAGAGCACTGTATTAAACACTTGGGAGAGGACGGTATAACAGAGCTGGTAGACACATTTCCTCAGTGAGTGTGATCTAGAGGCACTGGATCTGATTTGAGCCTTTCTGAAAAATGAGGTATCTCAGAAAATTTCCACTGAGATACTCCATTTAAAACTAAAGTCAGGCTAATAAGCAGTATCTCAGTGAAAATGTGTAAAGTTCTGTGTTTCCATATCAGGACATATTGGACATAGTCTTAAATCTGACAAAAAGAGCCTTTTAATTTAAATGTAATCTCCAAAAGACTAAATTACCAGCAACATGTTCTCTGTTAATTCCTGTAAGGGGTACTCAAGCTTTGACCCTTTATTGTTCTTCTTATCGGGAAGTGGCTGACTCAGAGTATTAATAAACCATCATTCACTTCAGTGATCTTTCAGGATTCCCCAGCAAAGATAGCCTCCCCTTTTTGAAGTTGAACTGGTCAGAGCAAGCTGCAGTAATGGGGCATTTACTGGGTTTGAGAAATGAAAAGGAGAGGCTACCTTTCCTTCTGAAGTGATTATCACTCTGGCTCAGAGAAAGAGAGAGACAGGAAGACATGGACAGACAGAAAGAGAGCCCGAGTGGGAGGAGAGAGAGAGAGAGAATACTTTGAAATGCTAATGAGGTCATTTCTGCAAACCTTCTGTTTCAAGGTGAGTCCCTAGAACATCTGTAAAACGAAACCATTTTAGGAAATGATTACGGGGCAAAAGTGTGGCCAGCAGGGAGGCTGACAGCAGATTTGTCTAAGACATCAGCAGTGTAACAGGTTTGATCTTCGCTGGGTGGCTAGGATTTTGTTTTCCTTGTGGTCTCAGCCACATCACTGTCTAAGCTTCACCCTGTGCTGTAGAGCTCTGGCCGGGCTAAAGATGGCGCTGTCATCTAAAACCCAGAAAGTGCCTGGGAGGGAAAAACTTCCTTTGTGTTTGATTTGTCCATGTTTTGATTTGTTCTACACTGGTTCCCTTCCTTTAGCTTTTCTTTTAAAACAGGGCTCTTCTCTCATCTCCAGTCTCAGCACTCAAATATTTTATTCCTATCTTCAGCTACTATGCACATATTTTTCACTCGTATATTTCTTATTTATTTCTTCAGCAACTACAAGCTCTTTTCTTCTTGTTCTTCCTCCTGATCCCACTGTTTTGAATCATTTTATTTGTCCATCAGTCTGCCCCATTAGATTGTAAACTTCTTGAGGACAGGGAATGTGTGACTTAGTCGTGGCTCAGCGGAAGAAGCACGGGCTTTGGAGTCAGGGGTCATGAGTTCAAATCCCCGCTCTGCCAATGGTCAGCTGTGTGACTTTGGGCAAGTTACTTAACTTCTCTGTGCCTCAGTTACCTCATCTGTAAAATGGGGATGAAGACTGTGAGCCCCCCGTGGGGCAACCTGATCACCCCGTAACCTTAGTGCTTAGAACAGTGCTTTGCACATAGTAAGTGCTTAATAAATGCCATTATTATTATTACTATTATTATTTTGTAATGCCCTCCTAAGAGTTTAACACAGTGCCTGGAGTTCAGTAGGCATATGATATTGTTGATTGATTAGATGTGAAAGAGTTAACTCACTTGACCTCCCTGGACCTTTGAAATATCTGCTCATAGTTCTTTTGTTTGACAGCACCAAGGGGTTTGCACTTCCAGAAACATGACTGCTTGTAAAGAACCGATTCATTAGCTGTGTAGCTAGATCACGGGCATCTCCTTTAAAAGTTTGGGCAGAGTGCCCACCCCCAGTACCTGCAAGATCAAGCATCCACAAGGACAGACACTAAATCTGGGGAGAAAACTCTTTCAGAACCTGCTGGAGGGAGTTGGTCATTTAGTTACAGTGCTCTCTGCACAAAATAAGTGATAAACAAGTATTATTGATTGATCAACTACTGATACCAGGCAGAAGTTCTTCCAAGGAGATTCATTCAACTACCTGGAATGATTTTTTGTTCTGGATGACTAGTCTATGACCCCCTAAACTATAAGACCTTCCTTTCAGCTTCAGGTGGGAAGCAATCAAACAGTTTCCAAGATCACCTAGATTCTCTTTTATTTTGTTAGTATGTTTGGTTTTGTTCTCTGTCTCCCCCTTCTAGACTGTGAGCCCACTGTTGGGTAGGGACTGTCTCTATATGTTGCCAACTTGTACTTCCCAAGCGCTTAGTACAGAGCTCTGCACACAGTAAGTGCTCAATAAATACAATTGATTGATTGATTTTTCATTTCGCTGTAGTGACGGGCCCTTATTTATTTGAGGCGACAATAGATGTACCTGAAGAATAGCTCAGCACAGTGGAAAGAGCAGGGGTCTGGGAGTCACAGGACCTGGGTTCTAATCCCAGCTCTGCCACTTTCCTTGCTGTGTGACCTTGGGCTAGTCACTTAAGTCCTCTGGGCCTCAGTTTCCTCGTCTGTAAAATGCGGTTGAAATGCAAGTTCGCCCCTTTAGACTGTGACCCTAAACTGGGAAAAGAAGTGTGTGAGACCAGCACTTAGTACGGGGCCTAACAAAAGCCATGTATTATTATTATTACCAAATTTATTATTATTGTTATCATTATTATTAGTAGTGCCCTCAGACCCTTCCCTTTCTGTCTACACCTCTTGTTGACCATGTGCCAGCCTTGAAAGAATTCAGTACCATTAGTCACTCATTGGTATTTATTGAGC
This sequence comes from Tachyglossus aculeatus, assembly GCF_015852505.1. NCBI lineage: Eukaryota > Metazoa > Chordata > Mammalia > Monotremata > Tachyglossidae > Tachyglossus > Tachyglossus aculeatus. Next base: position 8,691,057 of record NC_052076.1, on the reverse strand, counting down.
GCTTACTATAGAACGATCTTTTCCCCGGTTCCCTGTCGCTGGCTAGAAGAAGGAAACACCACCTAGACTCTCTCAGCCAAGCTTGTTGGGAATTCATTCATTCATTCATTCAATCGTATTTATTGAGCCCTTACTGTGTGCCGAGCACTGTACTAAGCGCTTGGGAAGTACAAGTTGGCAACATATAGAGACGGTCCCTACCCAACAACGGGTTCACAGTCTAGAAGAGGGAGACAGACAACAAAACAAAACATGTGGACAGGTGTCAAGTCATCAGAACACATACAATTAAAGCTAAATGCACATATTAACAAAATAAATAGAATAGTAAATATGTACAAGTGAAATAAGAGTAATAAATCTGTACAAACATATATACAGGTGCTGTGGGAAGGAGGTAGGATGGGGGGTGGGGGGTGGAGAGGAGGAGAGGAAAAGGGGGAATTTCCAAAACATGAGACATTGTTTTGCTTGATTCTGGGGGTAAATTCACTGCCTGAAGGGTACCAGTCCACAGTAGGTTTACAAGTTGCTGTTATTAACAATAATAATACCAGCAATCATAATAAAAATGATGAGGATAATGAGAGTGTTTGTTATATTTTAGTTCCCTCAGGCAACCTTTTCTCCCATTAGCCTGCAGAAAGGGGAAAGGATGGTATAACCCACAGGGGGGACATAGATTCTAGTTTTCATTCATGCTTTAGAGCATTGTCACAGTTCAGCACAAAGGAATAATCTGATTGTTTCTCAAATAGTGGGAACAAATCATGATTGAAGGATCCCCTCTATTTAAAGCTAGGCTCTGCAGAGCCTATTGAACCTCTTATCATAGTCATCTCTGATGCCGACACTAACTACACAAAGCTGCCCGCAGCGCTTCTATTCAAGAGCTAATTTACTACCCAATGGTCAATATTGCTGACTTGCAGATTACTTAAAAATGATCAGATAAACCCGAATAAAAATAAAGATTGGTGAGGAAATTCGGTCTTGCTCTCCCTATCTCCCCCCTGGAGGGGTCTGAATGGGAAAAGAGTGGGTGGGTGCAGAGGGGCTTACTTCGGGTGCTGAATTTCCACAAATCATGTGGAAATTGGAATCAAAACACAAAAGGGAATCTTCATCTCTCTGGTCAGCCGAAAGAGGAATTGGTCGGGTTTTGGTTTCGAGGAAACTGTGGGAAAGGAGAAAAAGACTCATTGGTTGAAGGGAGTCTGATCGTCAATCAATCAAAGCACAGAACACCATACTAAGCACTGGGGAGAGTACACTAGAGTAATTGATATGATCCCGAGCCTCAAAGAACTGGCAGTCTAGAGAAGGAGACAGACACTACAATAAATTACAGAGTGGAGGAAGTAACAGAGTGAAAAGATATGTACATATGGGATTCTCTAAATTGTAAACCCCTTGGGGTCAGGGATTGAGTTTGCTAGCTCTGTTGAACTCTCCCAAATGCTTATAGCATCACTCTATACACAGTAAGTGCTCAGTATAGAAGATTGATTCCAATTCCCTCTCCCCTTAGACTGTGAGTCCCATGTGGGTCAGGGACGTGCTTAGCACGGTGCTAGGCACCCAATAAATACTAAACAGATATCTATCAGTCCATCAGTGATATTCATTGAGCACTTACTACATGCAGAGCACTGTATAATAATGATAATAGTAATAACAATGGTGGCATTTATTAGCACTTACTATGTGCAAAGCACTGTTCTAAGCGCTGGGGAGGTTACAAGGTGATCAGGTTGTCCCACGGGGAGCTCACAGTCTTAATCCTCATTTTACAGATGAGGTAGCTGAGGCACAGAGAAGTTAAGTAACTTGCCCAAAGTCACACAGCTGACAGTTGTTGAAGCAGGAGTTGAACCCATGACCTCTGACTCCAAAGCCCGGGCTCTTTCCGCTGATCCACGCTGCTTCTCTATTAAACCCTTGGGAGAGTACAGCAGAATGAACACACACCTTCCCTGCCCATGACAAATATCATAGTGATAATGGAGAGGGGTTCTTGCTGTCTCCTGCATTCAGGCCCTGTAAAGAGCTGAGGCCACAGCAGGCTGCTAGACACCCCAAAACTTCAGCTCCACTTTCCCCCTTGGTAGCCAAACCCTGGGCTGGGGAGGGGGAAAGCCGCATTAGCCAGTGCTGCTTTGGAGGTCTGGCGTGTTCATTCAGATGGCCATTTGTACTTTTGCAGGCGTCCTGGACCTCCTGTTGCTACCAGTGGGGGAGTGGGGCTCGGTTGTTTTATGGTTTAAAAGTAGTTTTGTGCAAATTCTGCGTTTTCTCCCCTCCCCCCAGGCCCTTCAGTTTCCCTCCCCATTTGTCTTTCAGCTCCAGAGCTCACAGGATTTCCAGGGACTTGAACAGGCCTAAAAAAAAGAAGCTTGTTGGATTTAGGCACTGAAGCAGCTTTTTCTTTTTTTTGGGGGGTGGGGGGCGGTAGGGATGTGTATGTGTGTTTATATTTTCCCTGCATCCATTAGGACAGGAGGCTGGGGGAGGAGGTTGGGGACACAGAGACTTCATTTATATGGTAATAGCCCCCAGCACCCTGCCTAAACTGACACAGCTATTTCATGGGAAGCTGACAAATTTTGTCAGCTAGCCTATACTTCCACATCTCAATGGTAGCAATAATCTTGATTAGCAAAACAATTGGAGGCCAACAGGGTCCCGGAGCAGAAGCCTGCTCTCAGGTTACAGTGTGTAATGAAGGCAGAGGCCTTGGAGTCTGAAAAAAGTCCTTAGAAGCCACCGAGTTTAGTCAAATGAAGGGAACCACTTTGTGCCTGGACAAAGGGGGTTAATTTGATTGACCATGTCTTCATAGTCTTATAATAATCATTTACTTAACAAGTGCAGGGAGAGTCATTCCACTGAAATCAGAGGAGTTAACAGAGGATGTTGAAAAGAATATGTGTATCTCTCAGAAATGTGGGAAATTCAGGCTTCTCCAAAACCCAGGACCATAATTACAGAAATCAGTAGTGGTTTTTACCTAGGTTTAACTTAACCCCTTGCAAACGTCCCCGGGCCCTCGTTTATGGCTCACTATCGACCTTCATTTTTTTAAAATTATTGGCTAATTAAAGCTTTGGCAATTAGAGGGACGTTCTTCCAGGAAATGAAACTCCTTAGAAAGGCTCAAGGCATTTTATTTTCAGAGCTTGCGTTTGTACCTATTTCTGTTTGTATTTATATTCAGTATTCATAATCCTCCACTTATTTCGCCTAAGCTTCTCCCTTGGCATCCAAACTCACTGTAAGTGCTGTGTCCTGTTCCAAGCTATAAACCATTACTTTTCAATTCTGAAGTAGCGATCATGGTCTTAACTGAGCACCTACTAAGTGCAGTGTGTTGCATGAAGTCCTTGTGAAAGTGCTACAGAAGCATGCATCATGGTCCCTGTCATTCATTCATTCAATCAGTCGTATTTAGTGAGCGCTTACTGTGCGCAGAGCCCTGTACTAAGCACTTGGGAAAGTACAATAAGAATAAACAGACACATTCCCTGCCCACACGAGCTTACTGTCTAGACTGTGAGCCCACTGTTGGGTAGGGACTGTCTCTATATGTTGCCAACTTGTACTGCCCAAGCATTTAGTACAGTGCTCTGCACACAGTAAGCACTCAATAAATACGATTGATTGATGGATTGATTGATAAATGAGCTTAAGCACTTACTGTGTGCAGAGCACTATACTAAGTGCTTCGGAAAGTACGACAAAACAAGGTTGGTAGACACGTTCCCTGGCCACAATCAATCAATCAATCAATCAATCGTATTTATTGAGCGCTTACTATGTGCAGAGCACTGTACTAAGCGCTTGGGAAGTACAAATTGGCATCACATAGAGACAGTCCCTACCCGATAGTGGGCTCACAGTCTAAAAGGGGGAGTCAGAGAACAGAACCAAACATACCAACAAAATAAAATAAGTAGGATAGAAATGTACAAGTAAAATAAATAAATAAATAAATAAACAGAGTAATAAATATGTACAACCATATATACATATATACAGGTGCTGTGGGGAGGGGAAGGCGGTAAGGCGGGGGGATGGAGAGGGGGACGAGGGGGAGAGGAAAGAAGGGGCTCAATCTGGGAAGGCCTCCTGGAGGAGGTGAGCTCTCAGCAGGGCCTTGAAGGGAGGAAGAGAGCTAGCTTGGCGGATGGGCAGAGGGAGGGCATTCCAGGCCCGGGGGATGACGTGGGCCGGGGGTCGATGGCGGGACAGGCGAGAGCGAGGTACAGTGAGGAGATTAGCGGTGGAGGAGCGGAGGGTGCGGGCTGGGCAGTAGAAGGAGAGAAGGGAGGTGAGGTAGGAGGGGGCGAGGTGATGGAGAGCCTTGAAGCCCAGGGTGAGGAGTTTCTGCCTGATGCGCAGATTGATCGGTAGCCATTGGAGGTTTTTGAGGAGGGGAGTGATATGTCCAGAGCGTTTCTGGACAAAGATAATCCGGGCAGCAGCATGAAGTATGGATTGAAGTGGAGAGAGACACGAGGATGGGAGATCAGAGAGAAGGCTAGTGCAGTAGTCCAGACGGGATAGGATGAGAGCTTGAATTAGCAGGGTAGCGGTTTGGATGGAGAGGAAAGGGCGGATCTTGGCAATGTTGCGGAGCTGAGACCGGCAGGTTTTGGTGACGGCTTGGATGTGAGGGGTGAATGAGAGAGCGGAGTCGAGGATGACACCAAGGTTGCGGGCTTGTGAGACGGGAAGGATGGTAGTGCCGTCAACAGAGATGGGAAAGTCAGGGAGAGGACAAGGTTTGGGAGGGAAGACAAGGAGCTCAGTCTTCGACATGTTGAGCTTTAGGTGGCGGGCGGACATCCAGATGGAGATGTCCTGAAGGCAGGAGGAGATGCGAGCCTGGAGGGAGGGGGAGAGAGCAGGGGCAGAGATGTAGATCTGGGTGTCATCAGTGTAGAGGTGATAGTTGAAGCCGTGGGAGCGAATGAGGTCACCAAGGGAGTGAGTGTAGATTGAGAACAGAAGGGGACCAAGCACTGAACCTTGGGGAACTCCCACAGTAAGAGGATGGGAGGGGGAGGAGGAGCCTGCAAAAGAGACTGAGAAAGAACGACCGGAGAGATAAGAGGAGAACCAGGAGAGGACGGAGTCTGTGAAGCCAAGGTCAGATAACGTGTTGAGGAGAAGGGGGTGGTCCACAGTGTCAAAGGCAGCTGAGAGGTCGAGGAGGATTAGGACAGAGTATGAGCCGTTGGATTTGGCAAGCAGGAGGTCATTGGTGACCTTTGAGAGCGCAGTTTCCGTGGAATGAAGGGGACGGAAGCCAGACTGGAGGGGGTCGAGGAGAGAGTTGTTGTTGAGGAATTCTAGGGAGCGCGTGTAGACAACTCGTTCAAGGAGTTTGGAAAGGAATGGTAGGAGGGATATGGGACGATAACTAGAAGGTGAGGTGGGGTCAAGAGAGGGTTTTTTTAGGATGGGAGAGACATGGGCATGTTTGAAGGCAGAGGGGAAGGAACCAGTGGAGAGTGAGCGGTTGAAGATGGAAGTTAAGGAGGGGAGAAGGGATGGAGCGAGAGACAACACCTAATGCTTACTACATACTGTCTTAATAAATGGCAGTATGTATTTTCATTATTATTGTCACGATATATTCCATAATTTGGAGAAGAACATGAGTGCTTTATAAAGGCCAGAAATATCATCATAATAAATTATAATAATCATAATTGATACAAAATAACTCAGCCTTGGATAGGGACCTACATGACACTATTTTGCCCCAGATCCTGTCCTGAGCTTGTAGACTTTTCATCCATTTCCAATGCCAGTTCACAAAGATCGGCCTAATCATCCAGACCCAACCAGGACGATGGAGATTAGATATCCATAAAATGGTGCTAGTCTGTCCCAAGATCAATTACCCCATTTGGAATATTCCCACACAGGGGATGTAACTCAGCATTTGCACTTCATTTCTCACTGTGTTTAGTCATTTGAAGAGGACTGGAGTAGGATCTTGCCTGTGATTCAGCAAGCTCCGGTAACCGACTCTACTGTCACCCGACCCGAAGGTTTGATGGACACAAGCTGGCTGTGGACTCCAGCAGGTTAGATTGGGTAAATAGTGGGTATGCTGTACTCTACATGTGAATAATCTGCTTCCATATGGAGAAGTTTTTTTTTCCTATTCTCTATTTGCTTCTACTTAGCTATGGTTTTCATTGTTTTGGTTTCCCTCCCGGCCCCAGCCCTTTCTTTTCTTTTTATCACTTTATATTCTCCTCTTCCTGTCCTCCTTCCTGTCCTTCTACACTCTCTAGAGATCTGGGTTGCTGCTGGGCAGGTCCAGAGCTGAAGCAGGGCTGGAAGTGGCATAGCCTCTGAGCCTAGAGAATGAGAAGGCAGAGAAAGAGTTGGAGCAAAAAAAAACCTAAAAAAGACAAGGTCATAGAAGCAAAGCAACATGGCTTAGTGGAAAGAGCCCAGGTCTGGGAGTCGGAGGACTGAGGTTCTAAGATTGGCCCTGCCACTTTTTTAAATGATATTTGTTGAGTGCTTAGCACGGCTCAGTCGAAAGAGCACGGGCTTGGGAGCCAGAGGTCATGGGTTCTAATCCTAGCTCTACCACTTGTCAGCTGTGTGAGTTTGAGCAAGTCACTTAACTTCTCTGGGCCTCAGTTCCCTCATCTGTAAAATGGGGATTAAGACTGTGAACCCCACGTGGGACAACCTGATTACCTTGTATCTACCCCGGTGCTTAGAACAGTGCTTGGCACATAGTAAGCACTTAACAAATGCCATCATTATTATCATTATACTAAGCACTGTGGCAGATACAAGCTTACCAGGTTGGACACAGTCCATGTCCCACATGGGACTCACAATCTTAATCCCCATTTTACAGATGAGGTAACTGAAGCACAGAGAAGTTAAGTGACATGACCAAGAACACACACCAGACACGGGGTAGAGTCAAGATTTGAACCCAGGTCTTTCTGACTGCTAGGCCCATGCTCTAACCCCTGTGAAACACTGCTTTGCCACACGCTTGCCTGCTGGATGGCCTTGGTCAAGTCACTTTGCTACTTTGGGCTTCAGTTTCCTCATCTGAAAAAAGTTCTCCCTCTCCTTTAGGCTGTAATTCTCATGTGGGGCAAGGAATTTTTCTGACTTGATTATCTCTTATCTTCCCCAGACTCAATATAGTGCTTGACACATGGTGAACACTTAAATACAACAATTAATATTTTTAAAGGGGACACCTTGGTCAATCCAGCATCTACTGGGCAGGGCCTAGTCTTGGAGAAGGATGGAGATTAGAACCCAGGTCCTCTGACTACCAGGACTGGACTCTTTCCACTAAGCCACACTGCTTTGCTTCTTTGACCTTGTCTTTTTTTTTCCCTTTTGCTCCATCTCTCCCTCTGCCTTCCCATTCTCCAGTCTCAGAGGCGATGCCACTACCAGTCCTGTTTCAGCTCTGGACCAGCCCAGCAGAGGTCCAGAGCTCTGGAGGGTATAGAAGGATATGAAGGAGGATGGGGAGAGGAGAGTATAAACTGATAAAAGGAAAAGAAAGGGCTGGGACAGAGAAGCAGACAAAATCCTGGGTAAATGGTACAAATAGTCTCATCTTGGAATTCCTCTCTTTTTCTTGTCTTAAATAGCTGTGTTCTTAGGATCTGTTGTAATTAAACTTGGAATGTTGCCGACTTGTATTTCCGAAGTGCTCTGCACACAGTAAGCACTCAATAAATATGATTGAATGAATGGAATCCTCAGGTAACTTTTAACCCTTAAGGGATGTAGAATTCATGACATCCTTGGGCCTGAAAGTAAGATCGGTATGTACAGAACCCATTTATGGGTCTCTGTTTTGCCTAGTTTTGTTTAAGATTAGAGACAATGAAAGTTCATAAATGAATCAGTCAGTCAGTAAATCAATCATCAATGAGTGCCTACTGTGCACAGAGCACTGTACTAAGCTCTTGGGAAAGTAAAATCCAACAGAGTTGGTAGATGCAATCCAGAGTTGGTTGATGGAGGACACGAAATATTCCACAGTCCACTGAAAATGAGTGAATAAATGTGTCACTCTCCTAGGCTTTGACCGACAAGACTAAGTAAGCCATGAAATCTTCCTCGTGAAAGAAACAGTTTCCTGAGGCCACGATTATGTGATTTCGAAAATTTTCATTCCCCACCAACAATATCATTTTCAGAGTTTTTCATGCTAACCCAAAGAGAGAATTATTTTGCAAATTCTGAAGTTGATTATTCAAGACCTTGAGCCGATCTCTGATGCAGAATGACAGAGAGATACCTTTCTTATCTAGAAAGTTTGCCACAAGTTCCTAGTGAGCAAGAGGCCAGAATAAAGATTTGGAATAAATATACAGGGAAAATTCACAGAAAAGATAATAGATTTGGTTGGGTTCCCAGGATCGTCAGTGAAATGAGCCTGCAAACCAAGGACGATGTTTAGTTATAGATTAATAATCTAAGGTACAAATAGTTCTGTACCAACTGGACAAAACATAAAACCACAATATCAAGCAAACTGAGGTTCAAAGGTCTCCTGAATTTACTAACAGTTCTTGGAGTTACATTTTTTAAAAGTGATGACACAATCTGAGTTATTGAACTCTGTAGCACAAATAGCAGTGATTGTGCCTGAATCATATGAACATTAAAGAGTTGTGCAACCATTTATATAAAAGAGGTTGGGGGGGGGGGGGCGAGTGGGGGCTAAAACCAGGGTAGACATTGAGTTTTTCTGCCTCAAAAACACAGAACTGCATTTCTTTAAAAAAAACCCACTACATTTCAACTGAATAATAAAATTGTGATAACAATATTTGCTAAGTTCCTCTAAGTGCAAAACACTGTAATAAGCACAGTGGTAGGTTCTTAATATCATTATAGTATTTGTGTCTTAAGCACTTACCATACGCCAAGCAGTGTCCTAAGCATTGGGGTAGATCAAAGATAATCAGGTCAGACACTGTCCCTGTCCTACATGAGGCTCACAATCCAACAAGGAGGGAGAACAGGTATTGAATACCCAGTTTACAAATGTCCCAGAGAAATTAAGAGACTAAGCCAAGGTCATGCAGCTGGTGAAGCAGATCTGGGATTAAAACCCAGGTGCTGTGACTTCCAGGTTTAGGCAATTTCCACTAGGCCATGTTGTGAGGAAGGAATGATTTCTTCTCTGTTCTGATCTGGGACTTTAAAAGTCCAAAGTAGTATAGCCTCCACTGTTAGTATGATGAAATATCCCAGCAGGCCTTTCAGGTGCAACTCCTCACATACGGCCAAACTAACAGGACTGTCCCACTTGGTGTTGAGGGGAAGAGCCCTTGAGGAAAGTGAAAAAAAATAATTTTGCAGCACTTCCATAATGGGAAGCAGCATGGCTTGGTGGAAAGAACATGGGCCTGGGAGTGAAAGATGTATTGACTTACCTTATTGCTTCAGCACCTGTTGTTGTTGTCTTATGCTGTCGAGTTGTGTCTGACCCATAGCGACGCCATGGACACATCTCTCCCAAAATGCTCCACCCCCATCTGAAATCGTTCTGGTAATAAATTCATAGAGTTTTCTTGGTAAAAATATGGTTTACCATTGCCTCCTTCTGCACAGTAAACCTAAGTCTCCACCCTTGACTCTCATCCATGCTGCTGCTGCCCAGGACAGGTGAGTTTGACTTGTAGCAAGATTGCCTTCCACTAGCTAGCCACTGCCCAAGCTAGGAATGGAATGGGAAGGTCTTCGCTTGACTCTCCCTCCCATAGCTGAGACTGGTAGAGTACTGGAAACTCTCCAGGTGTGACCCTGAGCGGTGCTTCAGCACTGACTCATCTCTATGTACACATCTTCTTCCACCTCCTGTAGGAAATTTATTTTAGTGTCCATAACACCTGTTAGTTTGTAAACAACTTGAGGGTAGGGATCATGCCTGTTATTCTACTCTCTCAAGCTTTGAGTGCAGTGTTCTGTGTAGAAAAGGTGCTCACTCAATACCCACGATGGATTGATCATAGAATTCCATTAGTATTAGGGAGAATGTGCGTGTATTGTGTTGTAGATGTATCTATGTTGAGTTGTTCCCAGAGAATGGAAGAAAAAAAAATCCATCTGATGGTATAGGTAGAACCCTGACATGACTGTTACACTAAAGAATATGTCACCTGTCTTGTAGGAAGTTACCCTGTGTATTTATTCTCACTGATGATCTTTGAATTCCCTCTAACGATGAGAGAATTTAAGAAGAGTCTACTGTGGCTGGAGCATTGAGTGGGCAATTAGGGAATATAGAGAAGTAAAAGAAGCAGTACTTGCCTTTGAGAATCTTGCAATCCCATGAAGAAAGCCTACAATCATTGAATTTTAGAATCTCCCTGTCAACTGCAGGGAGCTGAAGATGTTGAAGCACAAAATTTTCTAGGGGCAATAAACATAAAGATGTCTCTTGAGAAGTTAGTAATACGGGGGAATACTTACAACCCCTTTCTGATGTTTCCCTAAAAAGTAAATAAGGACACAAAATTGCATTTCCCTGACCTCTATCACAGGAAGAAATTATTATTTTTCCTTTCTTACTGTGTTAAGAAATTACCTTTGCCAATGATAAGACATGTTTCTGGAGTTTTAGTTGGGATGTGTTGTGTTGTAGTAATAATGTTGGTATTTGTTAAGTGCTTACTATGTGACAAGCACTGTTCTAAGCACTGGGGTAGATACAAGGTAATCAGGTTGTGCACTGTTCTAAGCACTGGGGAAGATACAAGGTAATCAGGTTGTCGCACGTGGGGCTCACAGTCTTAATCCCCATTTTACAGATGAGGTAACTGGGGCCCAGAGAAGTTAAATGACTTGTCCAAGGTCACACAGCTGACAAGCGGGGGAGCCAGAATTAGAACCCATGACCTCTGACTCCCAAGCCTGTGCTCTTTCCACTAAGTCATGCTGTTGTACTGACAAGCTGCTAACCAGGGGGTGAAGCTAATATCTTCTCACATAATTTTTTTGAACCTGACCCTCATCTCAGACCTCCAGCAAGATCTGGGCACTTTGGAGCAGGGCTGAAGAGAGCTAAGAATTTCTGAGCAGAGATGAAGATTCTGACTCAGTCAATCAGTAGTATTTATTGAGCTCTTACTATGTGCAGAGCTCTGTAGTAAGGGCTCAGGAGAGTCCAGTACAACAGAATTAGCAGATTCTCTGCCCATAAAGAGCTTACAGTCTAGAGAGGGAAACAGACATTGATAGGAATATATAAGTAATGTATAATATATAATTTAATTTAAAGATAAATTCATAAATCCTGTGTGGGATTAGGGGTGAGGTGAATCACTGAATGTAGCTCTTCAAAGATGGTTTTCTATGCCCAAACTCCATTCCAGTTACTGCTATGCAAATATTCTGTTCCCCTTTCTCCCCCACAGTCAGAGTGGAAGTTGGTCCCTTTGTTTAAGGCTATAGCCATATTTCTATGCCTTCTTTCACAGCTGCTGAGGGTCTCCTATTCCTCCTCTGCCTTACTGAAAGGAGATTAGAAAGGAAAAGACCCGTCTTCATCTCTGCAAGGCCCAGATGACACAAGATTGTTCTTGAGGCCAGAGTGTTTCTGGGAACACTTACCATATTCAGATGGCATAAAGCAGGATCCAAACTACTTCTTAACGAAACCCTTTTTGAAGTAGGGTCTGTCTAACTCTGGAAGCATATTATTCTCTAGAATACCCTGATTTTCTTTGATTTCATTATGTTTGGTTTAATTTTAAAGTGAAAAAAAAGGAATTTCATTCTCTAGTAATGAGCCAGCCATTGAATGAAATTCTCTCTTTCACCCATGGATGAATGACCTGCTGAAAAATGTTGGAAAGGTTATGTTACTGATGAACTGTGTAGAACATGAAGTTGTTATTCTCTACGCAAAATGTTTGCTCATGCAGTTACCCGCATTACCATGTGACAAGCCCTCATTTGAATGCATCACAGGTACACATATAGCCATTTGGACAGATTATTAACAGAGTTGTTATCACACACTGATTAGGTACTTCCATCCACAGAATTTTGAAGTGTATATGGAAAATAGCAGAGTATGGGTTCGAGGACACTGTTCATCTTCATTAACCCAGATTTCATTTCTTAAGCAACTACATCGTCAGTATATTGTATATTGTTTATTGTTCAAAAGTTTGCAGCAAATCCTTTGAAAATAACATTTTTCTGCCTTCGGGACATTAACACTTTAACATAGTGCTTCCCTTCATGACCGGCATTTGAGGGGGAGGGGGGGAATCAACTCAGTCCTATTGATCCCAAAGGAATCTCTGGTCACTTCAGTCAGATCATTTGGTTTTACCCATCTGGTTCCACCCTCTGTCTGTATCCTCCACCCTCTTCCTTGCTCTCTACATGTTGCAGTCTTTCCTCTGACAGTTCTTGATCTAGTGCCCTCCCTGAAGAGTTCTGTCAGAACCCTTTGAAAGATTTTTCTGCAAAGAGAGTCTCAGGCCTACCAAAATAATAATTATAATTGTTGTATTTTTTAAGTGTTTGCTATGTACCAAGCACTGTACTAAGCACTGGGGTAGATACAAGATAATCAAGTAACCCATGGGGCTCAAAGTCTAAGTAAGAGGGAGCATAGTAAAATCCCCGTTTTGTAGATGAGGAAACTGAGGACCAGAGAAGTTAAGTGATTTGCTCAGGGTCACATGGCTGGGATGAAAACCCTGGTCCTCTGACACACAGATCTGTGTTCTTTCCATTAGGCCACATGGCTTCAAGCGCTCAATAAATACGATTGAATGAATGAATGAATGAATGAATGCTTCAGGAGAGCTTGGCTTGGGGTAGGTTTTGCTAGGTAAGGAATGGTATATATAAAAGGCACAGACTCAAGCAGGGTAAAGGCCTCCACTCAAAAGAGGGTCTGGTATCTCCTCTCTTCTTCAAAAGACCAAAACGAACTAATGGACTTCATGAGGGGAACGTCTCTAAGTTCTTTGCCCTGACTCCATGTCACCATTATATATCTAACTGTCAACAATTTCCAGTGTACAAAGAGGCTTTTCTTTTAAATCCACAGAACAAATGACCTCTTCAAATTCATAATGAGGTATGCATCGAATGAAAGCGAGCTCAAGGTGAGTCATTCATTAATCATAAACAAAACAGCCCTGAATCAAGGACACATCAGCACAAACTGTAAGAGGGAAAGGTTACCCAATCACTTTATTGAATATTAACTCCATTTTATTTTTCACGGGAGTTCTGAGAAGGTGATTTTCGAAGTTTATTTGCAACAAGTTCTATGTGAATGACTAATCACTTCCCTTAATATAGTTGTCGCTGAAGTTTAACCCTTGTGAAGGGGACAGGATTATGTCTTGCCTCTTGTGAAGGATAGGAAGAACAGATTTTTAACTGCAATTCTTCAGGTATAAAAGAATATTTTAAATGTCATGCATAATATTTTGGATAAATAGTGGCTAGGTAGAAAAGTGCAATTCAAGAAAGATATATTTGATTTTTGTGGTTATTTGATATGCTAATTGTCCTCAAAAATTTGATTACCTATGACTGCTTCAACAGATTATAACAGAAGGAAAAGTTGAATGCTTTCGGCCAAGTTGAAAACAATGATTATCAGGAAACTAGTTTTTAGAAGACCTCTGAATGGAATTCAGTATTAAATTCAATATGATGAGGAGGAAATAAATCATGAAGAATAGAACTCAGTTCGTGTATTGAAACCTGAGCCAAGGACAACTTGGCTTTAAACTCATAAGAGGCCCCGCTCAACTCAACAAAGACAGTTGCTGCTAGGCTAAGGGAGTAATGTGTTGTAGCTTCTGAGTATACACAGTCACGCTGTACTGGATTGTGGGTGTGACTTTCTTATGGCATTCATTAAGCACTTACTACGTGTCAAATACTATTCAAAGCACTGGGGTAAGCACAAGTTAATTAGGTTGAACAGTCTCTATCCCTCATGGGGCTTACTAAGTAGGACTTTTGGTGGGATCACCAACCATTTTGCTGAGAGGGGCTTCAATTCCCTGTCCTCTTAGTCTTATCCAGTGAGGCTATCAAATCAACATCTTTTCCAACTGCTCCTGATTTTGTGGGGTTTCTGGAGATTTATCCAGATCGACTCTTTTAAATATGAGGAACGGGGGAAGTGGGTGGTTCAACTTCACTCGGTTAATGAGGCATATGATGACAGTGGTGATGGTGATGGAGGGGTAGGAGGCAAAATGAGAGCAGCCACTGAGTATCTGAAAACATCAGCCTCTTTCTGTGTGCTGTAGCAGTGGTGCCAGGGAGAACAGGAAAGGATGAAGTCCTCTTCACCCCCTGGAAAATGAACACTCTAGAATGGAGGATTCAGATGGATTACTGTCATGTCCTACAGGATAGGAAGGGACTGAAAATATTTCCCCACTTCAGGACAGTGAAAGGTCTGAAGCCATCCCTGGGTACTCTTGAAAGGGTTTACCTGCAGTAAAAATAAAATTGGTATTTTTCCATATTGATCGTGTCTGGACCAGGGCCTGCCAGCTTTCACCCAGTTGTATAGCCAACTATTTCTCCTCCTGAGTTGTTCTTTTCCACTTTCTCACCCATTTCTTTTTCTGGGGGTCTCTGAGTCTCCTATCCAGGATTAGAAGGGGCTGAAGGTGGGATAGAGAGAAAGACAGCTCAGATTCTTCTTCTTTATCCTCATACATGGCTCTCTCCTCCCTTCAAAGCCTTACTGAAGGCACATCTCTTCCAAGAGTACTTCCCTGACTATGCCCTCCTTTCCTCTATTCCTGCCCCCTTTTGCATTGCTCTGACTTGCTCCCTTTACTCATCCCCCTTCCTAGCCCCACAACACTTATGTACCTATCTGTAAGTTTATTTATATTAAAGTCTGTCTCCCCCTCTAGACTTTAAGCTCATTGTCAGTAGGGAACATGTCTGTTTATTGTAATATTGTACTATCCCAAGCAGTTAATATAGTGCTCTGTGCACAGTCAGTGCTCAACAAATATAATTAAAATATGAAAAATAGAAAGTGCCATCAAAAGGAACTTCCCCATGAGAAAGAAATATTATCCCAGGAGGAGAGAGAGTCTTGCCAAAATCATCAGATCAAGATAAAAGTCATTCCAGGTCAGGAAATACTTTAGTCTACTATTTTATCAAACAGCGGCGACAGAGTGCTTGGGGAATTGATGCAGTGGCCATGCTTTTTAGCATGCTCTTCATCCACATGCTTTCCACAATCATCCAGGCATTATGACTACTGACTAGTATAATGACTCGTCATATGACTGAATACTACAACAATTCTTCACTGACATCCTTGACTTCAGTTTCTCCTTCTCCAATCGACACTTTGCTGCCCAGGTTTGTTTTCTAAAATGTAATTTTCACACATCCTCCATACACTAAAAATCTTCAATGATTGTTATCCCTTCTTTTCTGTATCAAACAGAAAGTCCTGACCATTAGCTTCGATCATCTCTCTCCTTCCTTTTCATCCACTCTCTTCTCCCACTGCCCCCCCCCCCCCCCCCCCCCCCCCCCAGCTCACACCCTTCATTCCCCTCAAGTTAAAATTCTCACTGTACCTTGTTCTTGTCTCTCCTGCCACCAGCATTTCTCCACTGCCGGGGACCCCCTCCTCCTTCACATCCAATAGACCACTACTCTCCCTATCTTTAAAGTCCTTCTGAAATGACATCTCCTTCAAGAGCCCCTCCACAATTTTAATTTCTCTACCTTATAGGCTCACTCTTCTGAGCCTACTAAGCATTTATGTACTTACAACCTCAAATAACACTTTATTACTTCCTCCTAGCTGTAATGTATTTCAAAGTCTGTTTTCATTGCTAGACTGTAAGCTCCATTGAGTGCAGGAATTATGTCTAATAATTTTATTTTACTCTACCAAGTGCTTACTATGCTTCTCTGCATACAGTAGGCACTCAATAAATGCTAATGATTGATTGATTGAATGCATTCACTCCAATAGTTAGGGGTGGACTATCTACTTTTCCCCTTTATGTTGTTAACTTTCTCTCTAGAAGCCCACTATAGATTTCTTGCTCATGAATTCGTCCAAACCCCTCTTGAAGCTACTGATATTTTCCTTCTTTACAATTTCTTGAAGTAATGGATACAGCAGGTTTACTTCCCACTGTGAGAAGGTACAAATTGAGCATCCTAAATGTGCTTTAGCCTCAGGTGACAGGAAAAAGCACTGTTTTTCACCATAGTTTATCTCCTTTCACATTTAACCCCTGTCAGAAATTACACCAGTTTGCACTTGCTTCCTTCTCTCATCCCACTTTTCCATTCACCGCCACGGCCGCCCATCTCACAGATCTGCCTGGCTCTTCCTCCGTAGCTGATCCCCATGGTGAGAGCATGGGAGAGAGGTCATCCCTACACCTAGTCCAATTCATAAATGCCCCGGCCTCCATCTTACCCCAGAAGAGGGACAGAGAGTCTGGGAGAGATATGAAAGACAAAGTCAAGAGAGTTTCTACTGCTGGGACCCTGGGATACATATGGATTGCATCATATGACTGGATCCAGTGGAAGGAACTGGACCCAGGTGGGTGGGGGGCAAGGGGGATAGTGGGACGCCAAGCCTGCATCAAAATACATCTTGTGACTGGCAGATGCCTATCATAGGGGAGGAGGCACCCAAGTTGCTTTGTAATTCACCTCCTTTTACTCGGGATAGGATTGGGAAGCAGTGTGTCCTAGTGGAAAGAGCACAGGTATGGAAGAAGACCTAGGTTCTAAACCCACCTCTCTCTCTTGGCTGCTGGGTGACCTTGGGCAAGTCACTTGATGTTTCTGTGCTTCAGTTTCCTCATCTGTAAGTGGGGATTAAAACCTAATCCCTTTCCTTCAAAAGTGAGTCCCATGTGGAACAGGCCAACCTTAATATCTTGTCTCTTACCCTAGAACTTGGTACCATGTTTAGCACAGAGTTAGCACTTAATAAATGCAATAATTAGCATTATTAATATCTTTATTAGAATTGATGGGCACTCAGGCATAATTGTAATTCAACCAATGTCTCTTGTGCAAATAGCATCCCCATCACAGTCAATTACACCATCTGGAACCAAAGGTCTCTTTGCACTGGGCAGGGTGAGCTTCCAAACCAAGGTCACCTAGTGGTTTTCCTGTTGCTTGTTTGGAGAATACTCAGGACATTTAGTTAATGTTCTAATTTAGTTGAGGAACTGAGATGATGCATCTGAAGATAAAATTCTTACTACCTGCCTGGCTTATGTACTGTAGCATTTTTGATTGAAAGCATAATGAGCAGCTTGAGTCACTATCAATAAAAAGACGGGAGAGAATGACTTAAACACTTGGATGCCTGAAAAAAAAAACATTCCCATCTGAGTATGTGGAGCTCTGGAGCACTGAGAGCTTCCCAAAAGGAGAGAGTTTAGACTGATTTGGAGGAAGTTAATGTCTTCTGTCAAAAATGTGCAAAAACAAAGTATACCCAACCAACTGTAGATCAGCCAATGGAATGTTTCTCCTGCTTTAGGCTCTCAGGATCTTAAGTTTTAATGTAGATGTGAATTTTTCCAGAATCTTAGGACCTCTGGCTAAAGAGCATTTGTAGAAAGGATCAAGTTGATCCCTTTACTTTCAGGCAGGCCTTTACCTAGACTTGGCCCAGTTAATGGGTCCCTAACTTATTCCATAAGAACATCAAAGAAAAAGTCAAATAATAATAATAATAATAATAATAATAATGGTATTGGTTAAGTACTTACTATGTGCCGAGCACTGTTCTAAGAGCTGGGGTAATTAGGTTGTCCCACACTGGGGCTCACAGTCTTAATCCCCGTTTTACTGATGAGGTAACTGAGGCACAGAGAAGTAAAGTGACTTGACCAACGTCACACAGCTGACAAGTGGCAGAGCCGGGATTAGAACCCACGGCCTCTGACTCCCAAGCCCGAGCTCTTTCCGCTAAGCCATGCTGCTTATATCTAGAGTTTAGTTCAGTGCTCTGCACACAATAAGCACTAAATATATTCCACTGATTGATTGATAGATTGATTTAGTGAGCACTTGCTGAGTGTAGAATACTGTACTAGGTGCTTGGGAGAGTACAATATAACATATTTGGTAAGCGAGTCCCCTGCTCAAAAGAAGTTTACAGTCTAGAGAATCCAGGCTCTTCTGGTTCCATTGAAATCTCTTGTGACCAAGATGCATCTTGTGTTTCTGCTGCAGTTTCACAAGCACTTAGTACAGCTCATAGAAAACAGCAGATGCTCAGTATATACCATTGCTACTTCTACCGCCTCTCTTGGCAACCTCTTCCAAAGTTTAAAAACCCTGACGAGCAGGAAGCTATTGACTACAACGTAGCCTAAATTTCTCAAGCTGTGGTTTGCCTTGTTCTATCTTCACTGGTGATAGAGACTTCAGGTCATTCCTCTAAAGACATTGGATCATATTTTTCCGAATCATCTATCCAATCACCCTTCTTTCATTTTTCACTGTGGGAACTTGTTCAAGCCCTGAAGAATTGGTACAGTAGCTTTCCATAATAATACTCTCTTCCCACCCGCTTCCCCCACCCATTAATAATTATCTACGTAACGCATATGCCATGTGATACAGTTATCAAAAAGTGATGTTACCCGCACATACACATAGAAAACAATGTGAGAAGATACTTTTTAAAAGAGCAGATAACCTTAAACATTAATAAGTGGAAAATCTGTGAAATCAAAGCATTTTTTTCTTTTTTATATAATAGCCTTTCATTCTTTTTATGATTTTGTCTTTGAAAGCTCTTTCTGGGGATGACAGATGGTATTGTTCTTCTATCCTGCCGCAGACAGCATTAAGGGGGAAAAAACTATTGTAGTGCTCTTCGTCTCTGCAACATGATTTTTATAATTAATATATACAACTGAGCAGAGAAAGGTACGTTATAATGAAGCGCAATTAAGAGGTGTTTGTTCCTTTCCCACACATGAGATGACTATAATTTCCTTGGCTGTTTAGAAGTCAACCATTATCATTACATTTTGTGCATATCTTTCCTACTTTTTTCTCAACTGGTTTTGTTTATTTTCAATAAAAAAAACACAAACAAACATGCATTCTGCACATTTGATGTTCAGATGTTACCTGAATAGGTGATCATTAAATAATAATCATAATAACAATAATAGTGATATTTGTTAAGTGCTTACTATATGCCAAGCACTCTGCTAAGCTCTGGGGTGGATACAAGCAAATCGGATTGGACACAGTCCATGTGGGGCTCACAGTCTCAATCCCCATTTTGCAGATGAGGTAACTGAGGCACAGAGAAGTAAAGTGACTTGCCCAAGGTCACACAGTAGACATGTGGCAGAGCCAGGATTCAATCTCCCACCACTTATGACACTTCTGCCAAGGATCTGGCCTCCAGTTTTAATCAATGAATACTTAAAACTAATAGCAAATAAAATTGTAGTTTTCGGGATTAGAAGCTGAGATTGGACAGCAGTGAGAAAGAAGGAAATCAATCTGGTTATAATAATAATAATAATGAAATTATTAAGCACTTACTATATGTCAAGCCCTGTTCTAAGCAGCTGACGTAGCCGACAGAGCATGGGACCGGGAGTTGAAAGAACCTGAGTTCTAATGTTGTTTCTGCGTCTTGCCTGCCATGTGATTTTGGACAAGTCACTTTACTTCTCTGTGCCCCAGTTGCCTCATTTGTAAAATGGGGATCAAGACTGTGATCCTTATGTGGGACATGGAATGTGTCCACTCTGATTAGCTTGTACCTAGCAGCCTTCCCAGACTAAGTTCCACTTTTCTTCATCCCCCACTCTCTTCTGCATTGCCCCTGACTTTCTCCCTTTGCTCTTTCTCCCTCCCTGCCCCACAGCTCTTATGTTCATATCTGTAATTTTATTTGTTTGTATTGATGTCCGTCTCCCCCACTCTAGACTGTAAATCATTGCAGGCAGGGAATTTCATGGTTTATTGTTGTATTGTACTTTCCCAAGTGCCTCGTACAGTGTACCATATTACTGTACTAGTGTTCTGCACACAGTAAGTGCTCAATAAATACGACCTAATGGATGAATGTATCTACGCCAGTGCTTAGTATGGTGCCTGTCATAGAGTAAGTGCTTAACAAATGCCATTTTAAAAAATGGGGGCTATGAGATATTTATCAGCCCCACTGTTCATTCATTCATTCAATCATATTTATTGAGCACTTAATGTGTGCAGAGCACTGTATTAAGTGCTTGGAAAGTACAATTCCACAACAAAGAGTGACAATCCCTGCCCACAATGGGCTCACAGTCTAGAAAGGGGGAGACAGATATCAAAAGAAGTAAACAGCCATCAGTAGCATAAATATAAATAAATAGAATTAGAGATATGTGTACACATCAGAACAAGTAAAGCAGGCATTAATATAAATAGAATTATAGATATGTACATATATACAGAAGTGCTGTGAGGCAGGGATGGGGAGTAGAACAGAGGGAGCAAGTCAGGGCGAGGTGGAGGGGGAGGGGAAGCTGAGGAAAAAGGGGGTTTAGTCTGGGAAGGCCTCCTAGAGAAGGTGAGCCTTCAGTAGGGCTTTGAAGGGGGGAAGTGTGATTGTCTACCTCCACATTAATGTCATCTCAAGTCTCTTCTTGCACTGGGAAGGCCTTTAGGAGTGTGTTTCCTCTCTCCCCTTACTCTTCTCCAAGAGACCCTGGGTCTTGTCAGTTCCTGTAGTCCTTATGGTTGCCCATTTCTTTTCCAAAATGTCAAGCCACGTCCAACAACTAACAATTATAATTATTCCACTGAATGTCAAATTAGTACCAGCCATTGATCTAACACTAATGAGAGTAAGTTTTTTTTTCTTAATCCCAAGAACAGATCTTTAGCTCTTTCCAGCAGCTTTCCTTCCTCCGCTCAAGAGTAGCTTGGAGTGCTGTTTCTTCCCCAAGGCTGCCTCTCCATTCAACCAGCTTCCCTCTGTAGATTTGCCCCTTGATTAAGATATTATATTAAAAAAAGAATCATTTTGACTTTGCTTTGCCAGAAGAGGTTCTAACTACTCTCTGTCGCACAGCAGGAAGCTCCTTTAAACAAGTTCAGATTGGTGGGTGGAAACAGAGAGGAGGAGACCACAATTATACCCCGTTTCAATGACATGTCTGGAGTTTCAGTGACTCCAGACAAAGGATCTGAGATATATGAAAGTTTCTGTGTCTTCAAGACAGCCCTAAAAATACCTGCTTGAGTTGCAGGTTAAAAGCTATTTCCAAGGGCCCATCACAGAGGCTTTCCTGCTGTGAGCCTGAGAGACACTGGATCATTTACAACAGGCTGCTTAGGGTACCTGGTTATCTGGGAGAGTGAAGCACAAAGCCGCATCTTGAGGCCTGCAAACACATCATCACACCAACCGATCCCTGTGAAAAGCTGCAGAACTCTGGCAGCCCTTGTCCCTGCTGGGTGGTGGTGACATTCTTTGACGCATCTGTGGCGAATTTCCGCAAAAAGGTGATTCAGCCAGCCGGGGGTTAAAGGAATAGGAGGTGGTTGGGGAGGCGTGCTGGAGGGAAACTGACCACTTATTAATAATAATAACTGTTGCATTTGTTAGGCGTTTACTGTGTGTCAGGCAGTGTACTAAGCGCAGGGGTGGATACAAGCAAATCGAATCAGACACTGTCCCTGTCCCATGTGGGACTCACAGTTTCAATCCCCCATTT
This sequence comes from Tachyglossus aculeatus, assembly GCF_015852505.1. Classification (NCBI taxonomy): domain Eukaryota; kingdom Metazoa; phylum Chordata; class Mammalia; order Monotremata; family Tachyglossidae; genus Tachyglossus; species Tachyglossus aculeatus. The sequence continues at coordinate 8,669,278 of NC_052076.1, read as the reverse complement.
ACAGATGAGGTAACTGAGGCCCAGAGAAGTGAAGTGATTTGCCCAAGGTTACGTAGCAGACAAGTGGTGCAGCCTGGATTAGAACCCATGACCTTTTTGTTCCCAGGCCCATGCTCTATCCACTATGCCATGCTGCTTCTAGCATGGCCTCAGCTTTGTTTCCATTTCCCACTGAAAGGCAAACATTGAAAAAGAAATAGGAAGAGGAAACTCCAAACAATCATTCATCCTTAAGCAAGCGTTTTTCATACTAATTCTACTTCATGATGGATGATTTGAAACCGTTGTTGGCAACCTCCCAGCTCAGCTGGCTTTTGAAGTGTTTCAACCCTCTGCTGCCCTGGTTCTTTAAAAAGGCTCCAATCCCAGTGACTCCTGGACTTGCCATAGCTTCCTGCCTGGGCTAGTGGAAGAGTGCTGGAGTTCTCTAGGCATGGAGAACTCACAAGAACAAGAACAAGAGGAGGTTGGATAATCAGCTTGGCATTTTTTTATTCTCAATTTTGTCATCTGAATGCTTTGAAATGTCTACCAGTCTGCTAAGGTCAGTCTTTAGAAATCCTTATTACCTTTCCCAATGCCCACTTTCTCAGTCATTCAGTCCCATTAACCCTTGTGTTTGGGGGGGAATTGAATGATTAATCCACTTGTGTTTATCATTTATGTCTATTCTCTTCCATTTTTAACTATTGCATATTTATCCATTTATATCTGTTTGCCTCCCCCAATAGATTCAAAGTGCCTTGAAGACAGAGACCACAGCTTATAGTCTCTTGACCTAGAGGAGAGGGTGAGGAGCTGGGAGTCAAGAATATAAGGCTCTCACCACTTGCCTACTGGGCAAGTCATGTAAGTGCTCTGTGGTTTTTCTGATTAGCATCCCTGTTCTCCCCCTATTGTAAGCTCTGAGCCCCGTGTGGGACAGAGACTGTCTAATCTCATTATCCAGCATATGGTGCAGTGCTTGGCTCCTAGATAGTGCTTAATAAACATCATTCTTCTTCTATATGTTCCCTAAGCTTTTAGAACAGTGCCATGCACACCGCAGTTCTCATTCAATACTTTAGATGATGATGATGATAATGACTATGATGATGATGATGTATCCTCTGTGGAGCCACTTCCTGGCCTTAGACCCCAGTAGAATCATCAGCAATGCCATCCTCGGTCAGAACAATGGACTTCCCAGCCCAGAATTCTGTCCCCCAAAAGGGTGTTTGGAGGACTACTGCATTAGTTACCCACTTAATATCCATTTTCACGGTTAAAAATGGATCACCTAACATTTCCAGACTTTCCCTTCCATTAACTAATTATAAATCTACCATCCATTAAATCTATTTAAATCCCTCTTGAGTCTTCTAAGGTCTCTACTCTAGCATCCCTCTGTTTTCTCTCTCAAATCCCAATTTGGACCACTCATCCATGAATTTACTCAAACCCCTCTTGAACCAACTGATACTTCCTGCTGGCACAACTCCCCGTGACAAATTGTTCCCATATGCCTACCACCCGTGAGGAGAAGAAGTGAAATTTCATGTATTCCTCCCTTAGTTAGCCAATCATGAATCACTTCCAGAGTCCCAGACTGAGTCTAGTCACTTGAGTGATCAGAAATCACTGGTGAGAGAGCAAGCCTTTAAGCCCTCTGATAACCTGTTGACTTTTCCTAGAGATAAAATGAGGTTGCAAATGGCTCTAAAATCTCTCATAACTCACATCATTTTGGACATGAACAAGTTAATACCAGAGTGTCCTAAGGGCACAAACAGTCTGACTCCCGGTGGTGAATGGCTTCTCTCCCAGCTGTTGTATTCAGGGTTGACACATTTCCTTAGTTTGGATTGGAAGGAATCGACCTTACCTTAGTGAACATCTATGTGGTAGGGTGTTCAGTTGAGTTTTAGAGTGTCCTTGTAGAAGATGAGAAGACACATAATAATGATAATAATAATAATTATGGTATTTGTTAAGCACTTACTATGTGCCAAGCACTGTTCTAAGTACTGGGGTAGATACAAGGTAGATGCAAGCCCACGTGGGGTGCTCAGTCTTAATTCCCATTTTATAGATGAGGTAATCGAGGCCCAGAGAATTTAAGTGGCTTGCCCAAAGTCACACAGCAACCAAGTGGTGGAGCCGGGATTAGAACCCACATCCTCTGACTCCCAACTCTGTGCTCATTCCACTAAACCACACTGCTTCTCTACGTGATTCTTACTTCTGTTGCTGATGGTGGTGGTGATGGTAACACATTCTCAAACCCACGGGTTCTCTAGATATCATCATCATCATTATTATCACTATATTTGTTTAGCATTTACTATGTGTCAAGCACAGTTCTTAGCTATGGGGTAGATACAAGTTAATCTGATCAAAGTCACAGTTCCACTTGGGACTCACAGTCAAAGTTGGAGGGAGAAAAGGTGTTGAATCCCCATTTTACAGATAAGGAAACTGAGGATCAGATAAGTTAAGAGACTTGGCCAAGGTCACATGACAGGCAACTGGAAGAGACAGGATTCAAATCCAGCTCCTCTGACTCCCAGGCCATTGCTCTTTCCACTAGGTCATGCTGCTCGTCTAAGTCTGGTTCCGGTTGAGCTATTCCTTAGCTATGTGGAATGCCTAATAGCTATCCAGCAGAAAAATTCGACCTCCTGCATAAAGAAGGAAGGAAGTTCCATTCAAAATAAGTTTGGGCACTCTTGTGCTATTATTGTAAATGCACAAAACTTGATGGTCTTTTTAAGCTTCTGGGAACCAAATCTGGAGAGGTTTAATTCATATTTTTCCTTCGCTTTCAGGGACCGGATCTTACCATAATTTTAAGATGGTGACATAGACCACTTTGTAGACATTGTCTGTGAGACCAATGATCAGATGTACACTGCTGCCTCTTTGGTGGCAGAGAGAGGGAGAGTTAGTGTCAGCAAGAAGAACATAGTATGGTTGTTATTGGTCTTGCTTCTCAGTATCATGACACAGACGACGCAAGTGCAAGGAAAGTCAGAGGCAGAAAGGATTAAAACCCAAACCATAACTCAGTAACCAAAAGATTATGGAACTGCAGTGTCGTTTTTTAATAATAATAATAATAATTGTGGTATTTGTTAAGCTCTGACTATGAGTCAAGTATCAAGCATTGAGGTAGATAAAACAGGATTGAATTCCACATGGGGCTCACGGTCAAAGTGAGAACAAGTATTGATTCCCCATTTTTGCAGATGAGGGAACTGAGGCACAGAGAAGTTTAGTCAATTGGCCAAGGTCACACAGCAGGTGGATGGAACCCAGGTCTGCTGACTCCCTGGAATATGCTCTTTCCACTAGGCCACACTGCTTCCCTGGGGGAGGGTGTTTTCATGCCTTCCTCCAGGTAGACAATTTCTAATCCCATTTACCAACTTTGACAAAGATCCAAGACTGCAAGGGAGGGAGGAGAAGCAAGGGTTTGAGGAATTGAGATTTGTAGACTGAGGAAAGATTTCATGCTTTTTTTCCCATTTCTCTTCCTCAAACTAACACTCTTGAGAAATGTAGACTTCAGTATTCATGGGACTCAGACAAAGGCTTCACCCTGTTGCACAGCTCTTTAGTATTCATTATTAATTCATATTTTCAATGCAACAAAGGAGAAAATAATAGTAGGAGGAATAAGGAAATGTCAAATGCTTGGAGTAACATTTCAGTACAGTATTGCAACTAAGGTTAGTGGAGGTTGTGCTGTTTTAAATCCCCAACCCAAACATCAGGAATGAAGGTAAGTCGATTTTCCAGTGTTCAGATTTATCTTTCTAGCTTCCTCTTCTCCTGCTTCCTCACGACTCATCTGCTGCACCCCCTCCTTTAAGACGCTGCCACAGCCTCTCCCTCCTTTATCAAACCCTATTTTTTGAGTGGAAGATGATTCTAGACATTAATATAGTGACCACAGGGCTGATCCACTCAGACCAACTATGATGTGGAATGGATGGGCATTTGCCACATGATTGTTCAGTGCGCTTCAGATTGGACGAAGGCTCATCATGCCCGTGATCCCACCCTCCACTGGCTTCATTCACAAGACCAGTCAAAATCCCGTTTTGGCCAGCTGGGAGTGATAGCATCAGGGAGCACATGAGGAAGTGATGGGCAGGACAGAATGGAATAGAAGGATCGGGTCGAGGTAAAATTCAGCAACAGGGGAATGCAGAAACTGCGTAAGGAACTCTGAGAAGGCAGACCTGGCTTTCTTATGTGTGTACATATATATGTGCACACATGAGTGTATACCAAAAATGCTTCAGTGGTTACCCATTTATCTCCGCATCAAGAAAAAGCTCCTGACAATTTGTCTTTAGGCCAATCAGTCAGCCGTCTGCCTCTACCTAAGAACTTTATTTATATTAATGTCTGTCTTCCTGTCTAAACTGTAAGCTTGCTGTGGACAGGGAATGTTTCTGTTATATTGTTTTATTGTACTCTCCCAAACACTTAGTACAGTGCTCTGCACACAGAAAGTGCTTAAGAAATGTGATTGAATGACTGACTCTCTCTCCCACTCCACCCCAGCTCTCACGCTTCACTTCTCACAAGCTAACCGTCTCACTGTGCCTCATTCTCATCTCTCCTTCCACCCTCCTCTTCCCTCTACTTCACATCCCACAGACCACTGCTCTGCTCAACCTTAAAGCCATTCTGAAGTCACATCTCCTCCAGCAGGCCTTTCATGACTAGCCTCTCATCTCCCAGGCTACTTCTCTACAACTGTTACTTCAAACTTGCTGCACCACCTAAGCATTCCAACTCATGGTACCCCTTAGGTACATATTTTACAGGCCTTATTTCCTAAGCAGAAACTCATGCACATCTCTCCCCTTCCCAACCTCTTCCCTGTAAATCATTTTAGTGTCAGCCTTCTGGCTAAAGGAAAGGAATCATGTCAGTTTATTCCACCATACTTTCCCATGGATTTAGAACAGTGCTCTACTCACAATAAACATTTAGTAAATGCAGTGGATTGATATATTAACTGGCCATCTATTCCATCCTCCTGTCTATAGGCATGTCCACACCTTATCCAGCTCTTATGGATATTGAATCTGGTTTCCTCTTCCTTATAATGATTGGCAGAAGTTTCTTCCCTGTGTCCTGTTCCTGGTTCAGATAGATTTCTCTCTTCAGGGCATTTCATGCAGAGAGGATTTCTCCATCACTCTTGGGTTCCTTTTATTTTTCAGGATTCTCTTTGGTGTTACTGGGTTGACTTTATAAATCCCTGAGTTACATTAAGGCTGTTACAATGCTTTGCTCTGAAGGTTCTGTAGGAGGTCTTTAGCACTTCTGGTAAGTGTTTGAGAGGGAAAGGACAGCTGTTTAAACCTGTATGTAAACAAAGCTTTGTGTTTTCCTTGTGAGAACACCTCAGTTTGGCTGATCAGAACTCTTATTCATTTGAAGTTTAGTAGATTGTTAGCTCCTGGTGATCAGGGGTCATTTCTATAAACTGGTTTGTACTTTCCCAAGGGCTTAGTTCAGTGTTCTGCACACTGTTGCCATTTAATAAATTCCATTCATTAACTGATGAATTACCTGAGATACTTCATTATCAATCAATGGCATTTGTTGAGCAATTACTCTGTGTAGAACACTGTACTAATCACTTGGTGGAATACAATACAAAGTATCTTTGTGATTCATGGGAGAGGAAGGGGAAATTGAAATTCTGCAACATCACACATTGCCCAGTGCTTAGAATGTACGTGACCCATAGTAAGCACTTAGCAAATATGATAATAATAATAATCACAAATTCATACCTAAAACATAGTCTTTCTACAGTCATATACCAGAGAAGCTGTAATTTGAATACGCAGTACCTATGATGTGCCAATCATCACTCAGATGCACTTTTATCCTGTAAGAATTTCCCAGAGTCCCCTCTGCACTTTAGTTTTTTCCCTTGGCTTTCTGGGCAGCCCAATAACGAAAGAGAAAAGAGGGTCAGAGAAAAACTAAGTTAAAGAAAATGTCAGCATGGGATGAAATGGGGAACTCTGGGAAGCAGGGCTGTCCCTGCATCTGGGAGGAAAGGCTCATTTCTTTAGTCCATCCCCACTTCTCCAAACCCATTCCGATATTCACTTTCTCTTGAGTCTGACTGACTCAGCTTCACCCCAGTTTCTTTTAAATCTCTAATCTGCATGCATTCAACTACAGCCCTCTTTCAAATGGGTAATAAAGTCTCTCATGATGTAAGTGCATGTAGCTTTTCCAATTAGTTCCTAATCCTAAAATCATCATTGCCCTTGTACTTGGATTTGTACCCTTTATTCACCCCACAGCACTTATGTACATATCTATAATTGATTTATTTGTATTAATGCCTGTCTCCCCTTCTAGACTGTAAGTTCTCTGTGAGCAGTGAACATGTCTAGCAACTCTCTTGTATCGTACTCTCCCAAGTGCTTAGTACAGTGCTCTGCTCACAGTGAGTGCTCAATAAGTACCATCGATTGACTGATTGCTTGTGTGGAAGCCCAGAACAGAATCCCCTCGGGGGAAATTGTAGAATCAATGAGCAGAGTCGTCAATGTTAATTAGCAAGGAAATGAAGCCATATGAGGGGCAGCCACATCTCTACTATGAGGAGGGCACACTTGGAAATCCCCTCTGATATCTCCTCTCCTGCCAGAGAGGAAGGAGTGTGTTTCTTTGGTGCTGCTGACCTCTGGAGAGAAGTAAAAATCAGAGGCAGAGAAGTAGCTGTTTAACATCCTTTATTTACCCACTTCATTTACTAAATGCATTAAATTAAACTGCAGATGTTTTGTTGTCAACACAGGCAGAGAGCTGCATATTGGTGGGTTATTTTCTTGAATGAAACATTTTATGTTCTGTAAATAAACAAACACAATTTTGTTAATTAGCTAATGAATTATTTTTAAGGCTCCATTTGGCTGTTTTTTATAGCCTAGGCTACTACACTTCCCATGTTAATAAGTAGAAACCTTGCAGCAGATATAGAGGGCCCAAAATTTCCAGAAATTGTAGCTCCTGAAAGAAAGCTATGACCCTAGTTTTTGAAGTTATTATATGTTTCCTGCAGTATTTCTAGCCTAGTGACCACAGGAGTCTAGAAGAAAAGTCCAGATTGGAGGGAGGATGTCAAAAATTAACATCTCTAAGTAAATAAGAGTTAATCTGGAATAAGATGTTTGGGTCAGGCACTTCGGAACAAAGAATGGTGCTGAAAAGCAGATGCCAGTTGTGGATGAAACCCTGAAAATCTCTTGCCCACTTACATCCCTCTGATCCTGACACCCCACCTTGGATTCAAGCGGCGGGGTCCAGAAACGGATGTTGCAAATTGCGGTGAAAGAAAAAGAGGAATTTTCTCCCCACTACGGCCTCAGTGAACGAGTCACCGAGCAGCAGAACGCATTGCAGTTCGACTGCCAAAGTGGTTACATTTTTAATAGGCAGATGGCTAATTTTACACTTCCAGCCTAGTTTCTAACACACTCGAGCCGGGAGAGCCAGAGTTAGTGTATCGCCATGCAGAAAGGTCAAGAAGGCATCCAGAAGTAGAACATATGCTCACGTCAGCATTTTTCCACAGTCTTCTTGAGCGGAATATTCAGTGTTAAGCTGGGGGATTTGTCCGAGCTCAACGCTAACGCCAGATGGGTGGCCTGTTACAAACTAATGATGGCCTAAGCCTAGAATCTTAATCAGGTTCTGAGGGCCAATGAATCAAATAGCACCACACAGTAATCAGTGAATGATTTTTAAAAATTGCCAAAGACCTGTTTGTCGAAATTGCTCAGCTCACTAGAGGAGTGATTTTTGTCTCATCTAAAGTCTGTCATGTCATTGTGATTTTTCTCTCATCTAAAGCCTGTCATGTCATTCCCTGTTGATGTAAATCCTAATTGTTTTCCTCTGGGCAGATTTTGGGGAAAATGAAGCAATGGACATTGTAATCTTTGCAGTACTGTAAATAGGCTTTTAGCCTTCAGGTAGCTCAACTTTAGGAGACTGGAAAGGGGTGTTTTCTCTTGCAGTTTTAAAATTTAGGTTGGCTCATGCCTGGGTTGTGGATAACTGGTATTTACAAGGACTTTATTCAATTGGAATTTTTAAAATGTCCTTTGAAGGAGGAAAATTAAGATCAGCATCTTTTCTCTGGAAAATACTTGTAGTTACAGCTTGGGAGTCCGCAACCTGCTCTGAGAATCCAATCAGAATTCGTTCTGCTAGAACCTTCTTGTGGGAAAAAAACAATGACAAAACCATTTTCTAGGTGATGATAAAGTTCTCGGGATCTTAAGCGTTTTCGTTTTTTCCCAGCATTGAACTTCCCCAGGGCGGCTGGAGGACTGTGGCTATGTAAATACCATACCGCAATTAGAAAGACAGTATTAAAATGAGGTGAATACCGTTTGATTCTAAGTAAAATTTGTCAGTGAGATCAGGGAAGGGTTAGCTATGAATTGACCTTATCCAAAGATATTTTTGAAAAGACAAACACGTTCTCAAATGATTTTAATTTCTACACCATAAAAAGCTTTAATTGGGCAGTTCTCACTTCAAATAATATGCTTTTGAGACCTTTCCCTCCCAGGATCTCACTTCCTGAAAATGGTGGCCTTCTTTTCAGCCAGTTCAAACACATTCTCGGGACTTTATTTAAAACAATGCAAAGAAATGGAACAAAGCCGATTTCTCACAAGGAAACCAAGCTTCAATTTTTGCCAGGAAAATAACCTTCAAACCTCAAATTTCGTATGTAAATGCTTCTATCATTTTTTTCTTTCAAGAACCTGGAAAGCATTTCATTTTTGTTTTACTTAACGGGATGTGAATAGAGTTTTCTCGCAGAGTTTTTGTTTTATAATCAAAATAACTCAAGGAATGTGACATGACTTTTCTTTGGAGTTTTTTTTTTTTCCTGGACAAAGTCTAGGAGCAAAAAAAAAGGAAATACCCACCAACTAAATCCGAGTATAGCAGACAAAAGTTAGGCACAATAGAAAAACCCTTAAAGATAGTCACAAATTATTCTGTCACAAAATTAAAATATTTGTGGAAGAAAAGGTCTTAAAAATGCAAAATGAATCCTGCCTAAATCTCTACAGTTAATGGAATTATGAAACTTTTTGTATGCACTGGCAGCCAGTTAAAGAGCGTTTAAGCCTTTTAAAAATCACATAGTTTTAAAGAAACTTTATACATCCCCAAAATTACTTTGAAAAGGAAAAAGCCAAAAGAAAAGCAGAAATTAGGGCAGTTTTTAGGCGGTGAGCCAACTGTTTGCTCTACTTTGCTTTATTTATTAGTTCTTAAGGTATTTAAAACTTGCGCATTAAAACTGCAGAATGATTTGCAAATGAATGCAGTTTCAGTTGTGAAAATATAACTCACAGCTGAAAGTGGGTTATTCAGACAAATGGCTGCTTTGTTAGAGGAGGGGAAGTAAAGTTCTGTGTTAATTTATTACAAACTGCAGCATTTCATCCCTGATGTCCAGGCAACAATGTTTTTTATTTCAAGTAATTTATAAGAACTTCCCAGAGCACTTAACAGTGATGTCTTGGGCTCTTTTTCCCCTGGAGCCAGAGCGTATATGTATTTACTGTGGGAATTTGTTTTTAATAAAACTGTTGTAAGGCATTTTTATTCATTTGCTTTGTTACATTAAAAACATTCTCTGCATAAGTAATGTATTTTATTCCTGGTTGAAAGGCAGCAGATTATAGCCGGCACTGTATTGGGTGGTGAAGAATCATGACAGGAACGGTAATGTCTGAAGCAAAAGCCAGTCTTTCCATTTGCCACTGTATCTTTCTCACTGAGGAGAGGGGGGCCGCTTGTGGTAAGCTCCCTGCCTTTGGCTAATCCACAGTTATTCTGACTGAAAGTTAAAACTTGGTGAAAACTTCTTCAAAAAACCAGTGACCATAAAAGGACCCATATAAACAGGAAAGAAATCCAACCGCTAATATTACAAGCCCTGCCGAGAATCCATTGGAAATCCATATTTTAGGGAGTCGTGTTTAGCTTTTTTCACAGAACCCAATAAATTCACTCCAGATTGTAACTCCATCTCCATGGATCCCATTCAGGGCGACCTTACTTATTCTCTCTTTTCGTTTTTTTCCTTTGAGTGAAAGAGGGAGAGAATGGGTTTGACTGTGACAAGTACTAATATCTTGAATTTGTATAGCACTTTTATTTTACAAGGTGCTTTTCACATTCTCTCCCCACCAGATCTTTGTACTCTGTTCCTTCCCCTTGCCTGTAATTTATGTTAATGTCTATCTCTCCCACTAGACTGTAAGCTCCTTCAAGGCAGGGAACATTCCTTCCGACTCTATTGCTCTTCCCCCAGAGCTCGGTACAGTGGTCTATTTAGAGTGAACATACTATTGCTTTATCAAACATCCCATGTTTGTCTTCACAATATCCTTGTGAGGTAGGGCAATGCAGGCATGAGCATTTCCATTTTACAGATGAGAAAAGTGAGATGCAGTGACTTGTCTAAGGTTACACAGCAGGCCAGTTATAGAGCTGACAGTAAAACCTGTCTAACATAGAGGGCTGAATTTTGGGGGTCAGACCTCCTGAGCTTTAGGGAGTATTAAAAGAGGCACTTACCCTAGGATTTTAGCACTCTGAGCACTAGCTATTCACCCCAGAACTTGGGGTACACATCTGTAATTTATTTATTTACATTAATATCTGTCTCCCCTTTAGACTGTAAGCTCCTTGTGAGCAGGGAACATGTGTACCAGTTCCGTTGTACTTGCCTAACCGTCTGTCTCTGCTTCTAGACTGTACGCTTGTTGTGGATCGGGAATATGTCTGTTTATTGGTATATTGTACTCTCAAGCCACTCAGCACATAGTAAGCATGATTAAATGAAGGAATGAAGGAATAGATTATTGAAAGTGTTTAGTCCAGTGATCTGAACACAGTAAGCACCCAATAAATACCATTGATCGATTAATTATTTGATTTGGGGGAAGTGGCCACCATCCTGCTGGTTAGTATAATGGCAGTACCACCCAGATGGGGTAGGGATTAGTGTTCTGTTGAAAGTGGGGTCCTTTGATTAATTAACTCTCACTGAGATCATGTAATGGTTTCATTTCCATGTTTCACTGCAACGTTGTTTGTCTGTATATGTGTTTTTGTGTATGGATGTATTCCCACACATGCTTTTGTATATGTGTGTAGATTTTTACTGGAACCAGATTGCTCCTGGTTGATGGCATTGGGTCACAATGAAATCATTTTGGAAAATTTTGGAGAAAATCTTCCCCCAAAACCTGCCCTACTCTAGATGGATAAAAATGGTAGGGAAGTATCTGGGGGTGTGCAGAGCACCCCTGTTGGCAATTGTTTAGCATCTTGGGCTGCAGGTGGTGAGGGGAAGGTCAAGGGCAGAGGAGAGTAAGCATATGTAGAAATGTATGGAAAGGTCTAATATTTCAGTCTTTTTTATATGGTTGGTGCAACCCTGTGAACCAGTAGCAAAGATTATAACATGCTTTGCAACCTACTGAGGTGCAAGCAGCTATAGAAATTCAGGCTCATAATTATCTAGACACATTTGAGGAGTTATTTATAATTTGAAAATAGCTTTGACTTTTAAAAAGAAAATTGATGAGCAATTAGTCTGTAATAATAGATTTTTTGAACACTTTTTCTCCCTCCTAAAACTAGCACTGGAGCAAATCACCCTTGGAAGAACAACCCAGGTCTCAGGCCACTTCCTTTCTCCAGGGTTGGATGTACATTCCATGCTCCAGGGTGACCATGTAAATCCACAGTCCTGAGGTCTAGGAGAAACCAGTCAGTGGGACGAACTGAAATCAGAACTTGGAGGACCCAAATAAATTTAATGCACTCTTGCTTTTTCCTATTTCCTTTGGACTTGGTTTCCATGGGACTCTGTGCCGAGAGAGGTCTATGGCTAGTGCTATTGGGAGAGAGGAGCAATCAATAGTATTTACTGAGCACTTACTGGAGAGCACTTTACTAAGCCCCTGGGAGAGTACAATGTAGTGAGTAGTTAGTAGACATGATCCCTGATGATTTTGGGTCTAGTAGAGAAGACTTTTGCCCTCCATCATTGCAGTGCTGGACTTCAGTTCTCCCTGCAAACCTAAGAGGAGGCTGGGAACATACTTCCTGCCTACAGAGGGGATAGGAGACATTCTGTCCTCCTTCCATTCTGCCACATAGCAGGAAAGTGAATTCCAGTTATTTCTCTTGGGAGGAAGGGAGGAGAGAATGCTTAGTACAGTGCTCTGCACACAGTAAGTACTCAATAAATATGATTGACTGACTGACTGACCGCCCATTTCTTGGACAGACATGACCCTCTACTCGGCCTGGATCGGTCCTAGATCATGCCCCTAGTCCAAGCCTTTTGGCCCAGATGGCCCTCTGATGCTGAGGGGAAGCTCAGTATTGCAACTCTCCATTAGACTGTCTGTTCTCTTTATCCAGGGCTCTGCACACAATGCACACTTGAACCGGATGCAGTTCCAGATACCAGGGAGATAAACAGAAGAGGTATTACTGCCCTGAGCAGCTGTCTGTCTGTTGGGGTTGGCTCATGGGAGAGATGTCACTGCCCACTCTCATGGGGTCCCGTAGGGAGGGAGGAAGAGAGAAACAAATGAGAAGATGAGGCCCCTTCCTAAGAAAGGCGGTGAGTTGGAAGGGGGAGGTGGGATAGAACCAGATCCGTATATATGCTAGCTGAGAACCATGGAGAGAATAGAGAAAAATCTGATAACATTCTGGGACTCAAGGAATGTTAAAATGTGGAGATGGGACAGATATATCTCCTATCTTGCTTGAGGAAAATTTGGGGTGTTCTCATCATGTCTGATGCTGCATGCATAAACACACAGGTACACATTTTTCAGATGGCATGACCCAGGGGAAAGAAGCTAGGCGATTAGAGGACCTGGGTTGTAGTTTTGGCTATGTTACTAGCCTGGTGTTTGACCTAGGACAGATTACTTTTCTCTGCCTCACTTTCCTCATCTGTATAATGGGGTTTAAATACCTGCTCTCCCTCTTAGACTCAGCCCACTGTGGGGCAGGAACTGTGCCCAGTTTGATTATCTCGTATCCATCTATCCCTGTGCTTAGTACAGTGCTTGCCACATAGTAAGTGCTTAACAAATACCGCAATTATTATTATTATTACATGGATGCATACAAACCATTTCCTCCAAAGGTTCCCTAATTCCCTAACAACAGTAGAGCCAAAAACATGTAGTGAAAATCCATGTTATGACAGAGGGTGCTGGCACACACATTTCAAGAGACAGAGACTGAGAATAAAATGATAACAACATAAGCACATGATTTTTAGAACCAGACACAAACTATTTAGAAATGTGCTTCCCCACCACCTCACAACCAAATTGTGTGCAACAGGACTGCAGTGCTCAAACACTGACTTCTCACCCCCCTTGGCTCTCACTTTCACCAGGAAATGGCTTCCCCCAGTTTAAAGATGAGGTCTCCAGAGATTGCCAAACTCCAAGGATTTGTGAAAAATATTTCGAATACATCCTACGTGAGTTTGCTACTGACAGCAAGCATATTTAGGGCGGAGATGCTAAGAACAATTATCTATCAATCAAATGATTTTCCTTTTTTAAATTGTCTAAACAAGTATTTACTATCTTATGATGGCTCTTGGAGCTACTAAAGGAATTGTTCAGTCTATTGAATAAATAACAGGTTATTAAAATGGTCTTAGTCTGGGTTTAAAGAAGGTCCCAAATGCAATCGATCCTTATAATTCTCCAGATAAAATTTGGTGGAGGGACTTGTTTAAGACAGTCAAATGAAATGTAATGGTGGCCAGAGAAAATTATTCACTCGAAGGAGAGCATCTTGCTACAAGAACTGAGTATCTCAAGGTATTGTAAAGGTTTATTCAAGGGATAATGTCAATAGAGAAGGTCCATGGGACAATTTCCAAGCTCTCCCACCCTGCATGTTCTCTCGCTCTGTCTCTGCCTCTGTCTCTCTCTTCCTCTCTCTTTCTCTCTCTCACCCTTCTGCCATCCTTGAGGGTTAGATGTCAGACCTGGTACTTCTGTTGTGTGTTCCCAAATGTCTGATGCAGAGTTCTTCTTAAAGGAGGAGCTTAATGAATACTGATGGGGCTGAGGATGTTGATTGTTCAAATACTCCTGGCACGTGAATAAATATTTGTGGTAACCAACTCACATACTATCTGTGTTATTTGGGGTAGTATAGAGAGTATATAGAGAAAAACCCTGTTATGGCACAACGGAGGATAGCAAGTATGTTAATTGGAGGGCAGTTCTTTTCTATCTGAATGAGCTTCGTGCTGGAGGGAGGGTCCCATCTCCTGGAGAGGATGCTGAAGTGGAGTAGACAATGTTTCCACTATTCATTAGCCCGTATATCACACTTCCTCCAGGAAGCCTTCTCTGCCTAATCTCTCCTCTCCCCACTCTACCCTCCCCCCTCCACTGCATCACTGATGAATTTGAGTCCACAGCTCCTAAGAACTTAGCTACTCAAAGCACCCTCTATGGCACTGAAGGACATATCCTTATATTTAGTTGCTTCCCCCTACCTGTAATTTATTTTAGTGTCTGTCTCCCCAGCTAGATTATAAAATCCATGAAGGCATGGATCATGTCTAATATCTCTGTTATACTCTCTCAGGAGCTTAGTGCAGTGCTTTGCACAGGATAGGTACTCAATAAAAGAGATTCACCGATTGATTTTCCTCTGGAGCAGCTGGGCAAATCATCTGGAAGTGCCAGGACAGGGTTAAATGAAGCTTTGCAGATAGAGGGATGGAAAGAGGAAGGTGGAGGGTGGGATTATCCTGGTAAGCAAAAAAGAGGACAACATATTGGGGAGTGGTCCATCCTGGCACCTTTGGTGGTAGCATTGGTAGTAATAGAAGCAGCGTGGCTCAGTGGAAAGAGCACGGACTTTGGAGTCAGAGGTCATGGGTTCAAACCCTAGCTCCACCAATTGTCAGCTGTGTGACTTTGGGCAAGTCACTTCACTTCTCTGTGCCTCAGTTACCTCATCTGCAATAGGGGGATTAAGACTGTGAGCTCCCTGTGGGGCAACCTGATCACCTTGTAACCTCCCAGTGCTTAGAATGGTGCTTTGCACATAGTAAGTGCTTAATAAATGCCATCGTTAGTATTTATTAAGCTCTTTCTGTGTGCAGAATTAGACATGGTCTCTCTCCCTAAGTGGGGTGGGGAAGGGGGTGGAGAGGCCTCCCAATATATGACCTTTGGAGCTCCCTCAGGTGACTTTCAGAAGCCTACTTGTCCTGGATCATTTCCAGAAGGCCCCGGATCTGCACTGCAAGCCCTAGTTCCTTCCCCTCCTCTGGTTCCCTTGACGAATCCAGGAAGGGAGCTTTTAATATCTGAGCAACTAGTCATCACTCAGGGACTATGGATGCTGCTTCACTGCTCCAGTAATATCCAATTAGCAAATCATGATCCGGCACTTGGATGAAAGAAGTCAGAGCCATTATCTGTGATGTTCCCAATTAAAGTGTTTATTCATGAAAACCTGTTCCGTGGAGCAGCCCGCCAGGCTGAATTCACCTCCCCATTCTTCTTCGGGAAAAGCTCCCGACCATTGGTCTCTCTCCTCCTCCCCATCCCCACTTCAGCCAGCATTGGGAGCAATCTGGCAGCACTGGAATGAAATGATTGGGCGCTTCCGATCGAGGAAGCAAACAGTTGCTGGAAAAGCTGCATGGCCTAGTGGAAAGAGCCCAGGCCTGGGAATCAGAGGACCTGGGTTCTAAACCCAGTTCCATCACTTGCCTGCTGTTAGGCCTTAAACAATTTCTTAACACCTCTGTGCCTCGGTTTCCTTATCAGTAAAATGGGGATTCAGAACTTGTTCTCCCTCCTACTCAGACTGTGAGCCCTATGTGGGATAGGGACTGTGTCTGACCTGGTTATTTTGTATCTACCCCGTTGATTAGTTCAGGGCTTGGCACGTAGTAAGCGTTTAACAAATACCACAATTACTATTATTCAGATGGGTTTGCCTAACTCCAGTTCCTCATTCTGTATTTCTTTCAGAACCAGTGAATGAGCAGTTGCAAGAATGGAACTGGAGTCTTAGTTATCATTTTCCCATCAGTCTTCGGTTGTTCTCTCGTATTTCTTTGACCCGGAAAAGAATCAGGTGCTCAGTTAATGACGGGCTTTTTGAGTACTTACTGAGTTCTAGGCACTGTAGTAAATGTTTGTACAGTAGCATTAAATGTTTTGGAGAGTGCCATAGTATAAAGACAGCATGCATGGCATGGTGGAAAGGGTACAGAGTTCGGAGTCAGCAGGCCCAGATTCTAATCCCAGATCTGCTCCTGACAGGGTGTGTGACCTTGGATAAGTCACTTCACCTCTTCAGGCTTTTGTTCCCTCTCCTGTAAAATTGGTCAAAGGGAACTCTTACCCCTGCCTTTAAGATTTTGAATCTCATGTGGTTCAGGGACTATGTTCAATCCAATAACCTTGTTTCTACCCCTCATTTAACATAGCACTTTGGTATGATGTAAGTGTTTAATAAATACCATAATTAATAAGACACTGGGTATCCTGACCTCAAGGAGCTGTCTAATGGGAGAGGAATACAGATTTAAAAAGCTGGAGGAAGAACAAGCATGAAGTAGGAAGTGGCGGAAACTCATTAGGATGAAATAGCCGAACAAATAATTGAATGTGTGTTGAGGCTGGATTCCTGCCCACTGTTTATTCAATATGTTTGTTTAGTATCAATTTTCATAGCTGCTATGGTCATAAGCTCTCAGCTACACCACTGAATTTTTAAGTGAAAACAGAATTAAGGCCCAACAGAAAACCTGGCAAAATTCTGTGGTGGACCGTTTAATTCTTCCCATCTCAAAAAATTGATATTCAAATCTGGAAGCTCTAGGAGAGGGAATATCAACAGGGAAAAAAAAGACCCCAAAACTCTTTGCTCTTTCCTCAAAAATGTACATTTTTGCTCTCACCAGTGGGATGAAGTTGGAATATGTATCTTTCTAACATTATTGAAATTATTGAGGACTGAGGTCTTTAGAAAATAATCATCTGTTTAGACAACTGGGCCAATTGGGTCCATTTCACCATTTTAACACCTCCTGGACTTCTTTCTTAATGGACCCTCTATATTGGCATTCTAAACAGTGGTCTGGGAGTCTCTGAGGCTGAGGCTGATGGATGGGTTATTTCAGCCTACTGATGTTGGGTACGGTGAATAGACTGATGGGAGGAATTGTGGGCAGTGAGCCTGTGACTTCAGGCCCCCAGAAGGGCCTTCCTCGGCCTGTGCCATGGTCTCTAGCCAAATGCCCAGAACGGCTAAGCATCAGGTACACTTAGAATGGTTATTCATCTGGTTTTATATTGGGCAGTCCATTTTGCAGCTGTCCATCCCTTCTCCAGTATTCTTTATATCTGATATCTTTATGTGATTCCCTCCACTTTGGCTCCCACCTCCAAATGTCACAGCTGGGGTTGGCGCCTTAGTTCAACACAGTGCCTGAGTGAATTCCCAGAGACCTGGCGGCAGGGGGAGGGGGACATGACTTAAATGATTCTGGAGCAAGGGAAGAGGTAAAAGGCCAGAGGTCCCCTTGACAAAATGCTCAGCCACTATGTAGTTTCTGCCAACTTCTACAAAAACCTTTCTCATGGAGGTCTTTAGGATGCCCTTAGATTTACATCACTTACATTATTTACCATATGTCAGCTGCTTCGGCAAAGATAGGGATTGGTGAAGGGGAGTCCAGAATTCTTTAGTGCCCTAAGGAAAACATCCCAGCCACAGTGGAAGTCTTCTATCTATGGTTTCCTACTTACTGTAACACCTCAAAACATCAAGGCCAAGTGAGAGTGAGGGGCTGTGGGGAGGGAGGGAAAGGGGGTTGGTGCTGTGGCCAGCTGAACAGATGTGGCAGGTTAACAGCCAGAGGCTTAAGGAAAATAGAAGCACAAAGTTGAGCAATCTGCACTTCTACTTAAGGCTGTGTTTGTCCCATCAGAGGTGTTGGCCCAGAGCAGAAATGACAAATCTCTTTGCTTCTGGTCCTAGGTCAAGCTGCCCTTGGAGTTGTTCATTGGTAGGATTAAAAAAAAAAAATGATTTTAGGTGCTTTTTGTTTTGTTGAAGAGGAGATAAGTGCATGAGATTTCCTTCAGTTAAAGCCTTGCCAGGATAAATATCTCCTCATTTTGTTAAGCGACATCACCATCGTCTCTTTTCCTCCACATTCTGTTTTCCCATAAACTTCTGCTCCACCTTGACGGTGACCTTGTTCCTAGCATACCCTTCTCATCTTCTCTCCACATCCCCTACCTAGCCCTGGCACATCCACTAGAGAGTCCAAAACGCAACTCTGAGAATCTGAATACCTCAGAGGTCAAGGAAAGCTGGTGGTTCATTCATTCATTCATTCATTCATTCATTCATTCATTCAATTATATTTATTGAGCACTTACTGTGTGCAGAGCACTGTACTAAGCACTTGGGAAGTACAAGTTGGCAACATATAGAGATGGTCCCTACCCAACAATGGGCTCACAGTCTAGTTGAATATGGGGTTATAGTATTCTTCATGGAGTTTAATGGTTTAAAAGTTAGGAGGGCACCACACTCCAGGAAGGCCCTAACAGAGCTGGGAAAGTAACAGAGAGGGGCATCCAAGAGGTTCAGAAAGGTGGAGAGCGTTCATCGTGAGGACAACCTGAAAAAATGAGGACTCCAGCCTGGAATAATGGAGTATGAGAGGGAATATGATCAACATATACAAAATCCCATAGATTGTAAGCATCTTGTGAACAAGGAACACGTCTACCAACTCTGTCGAATTGTAATAATAATAATAATAATGCTGGTATTTGTTAAGTGTTTACTATGTGCCAAGCACTGTTCTAAGCGCTGGTGTAGATACAAGGTATTCAGGTGGTCCCACATGGGGCTCACAGTCTTAATCAACATTTTACAGATGAGGTAGCTGAGGCACAGAGAAGTTAAGTGACTTGCCCAAGGTCACACAGCTGACAAGTGGCGGAGTCGGATTAGAACCCATGACCTCTGACTCCCAAGCCCAGGCTCTTTCCACTAAGTCATGCTGCTTGTACTCTCCCAAGCATTTAGTACGGTGCTCTGCACACAGTTAGCACTCAATAAATACCACTGATTAATTGAAATGTGTGACTAGGACAAATGTGGAATCATTTACCAAATCTCACAATATCTAGATGACTATGGTAGATTCAAAAGAAATGAAGGAAACACTTCTTCACCGGTAGGTGTTATGCCGAGGGTATTTGTTACCCCAGGACGTTACCTAAGCCAAAAATATCAGAAAGTTCCAAGAAGGATTTGGAAACACTCATGGATGAGCAGTCTGTAATGGGTTACTAGAGGGCAAGTTAGGAATGTGGAGGAAAAGATTAGAGGAATGGACCATTCCTAACTCTGAGTATAGTTGGCCAGGAGGGTAACCATCACATAGTGCTTCCAAAATTCTTGATGTTACTGTCAGGGGTAGAACCCCAGGCCAGATGGAAGATGCATTTGTCTCTAAAAAATGGCAATGCTCAGGATCTTAATAATAACAGTTATGGTATTTGTTAAATGCTTACTATGTGCTAAGCACTTTTCTAAGCACTGGGGTAGATACAGGGTAATCACGTTGTCCCACCTGGGCTCATAATTTTAATCCCCACTACAGATGAGGTAACTGAGGCACAGAGAAGTTTAGTGGCTAGCCCAAGGTGACACAGCAGACAAGTGGCAGAGCTGAGATTAGAAACCATATCCTCTGACTCCCAAACCTGTGCTCTTTCCACTAAACCACAAAAGAGGAAGATTCTATAGCAGATTACCAGAAATCAGTTGGGGAGCAAAGTCCTGATGTTCTTTACAGGTACTACACATGACCCGCTTCATGAATGAGTAAAGGGATGAAGAATTCAACATACACTTGTACACAAATCCCCTTGAAAAGAATGAAATAAAACTAAAATGTCTCAGCATTCAACCATGTGTTTCTCCTTTGGAAGGGTGTCTTTGGGGAAGGATATTCATACCTTCCTTTGCTAAATCCCTGAGGCCTTGGAATTCTGCAAGATCTCTTTACCTCGCTACTTGACTGATCTTGGCCAATGTAGTAGGTGGATTTGCTGCTAGCCCCTTGTTCCCTGCTTAAAATGTCCGTGGCTTCTCTTTCAAGATGAATTTGGTGAGGAAGGCCATTTCCTACTGAAGGACTTCCATTCTTCTCCCTGGAGATGTCTATTCATCTCCAGAATCTCAGAATAAGTCCTATTGAGTTCTTCTCCTTGACAACATAACTATATAAACTCCTTAATAAACTACAAATGTACCTTTGCCACCTCCTCCCACTCCTGCCCTTTCTATCTCTTTCCTGTTCTATCTCATCACTCCCAAGGAAGCAAGGGTCAAAGTCTTGGGGACAAGTCTCTGCTTTCCCTGAGAATCAAAGATGTATATGGTAAACCTCGTATATTCATCCAAACACATCAATTCCCTTACTGTCCCTTCTCTCCCTTCCACTGCTTCTCTCTCCCCCCTTCTCTCTCTCTCTCTCTCTCTCTCTCTCTCTCTCTCTCTCTCTCTCTCTCTCGTCTCTCTCTCTCCTTCTCTTTTTAAAAAGAGAAAAAAGAGGGGAGACAAACCCCTATCCGCAACCATTCCAGACTGATTTCAGGGGATTGGGACATCTGCACTTTCTCAGCAGTTTGAAAAGAAACAAAAAATTGCCAAGTGGTATAAAATTTGAAGAAAAATTACCCAGACGAGGAATGGACATTAGGCACGCTTCACTTCCCCTCTTTTCGTTGACATTTGAAGTACTTTCTCCTTCCCCTTTCTTTCTGATTCACAGTGTGTCTAAAGAGGTGAATCAGGGAACACAAAAACCAACCTTCTTTTGCCAGGGCGGGTATGAAATATGAAGGCCGAACAATTGTCTGGGCGCACTGCGTCGGAAGAACATTGGTTAAATTATGGATAGTTTTGAATAGTGTCACTTTTTTCTCTGCAGATGGCTGTTCACAGAAGAAGGCCGGCCTGCATAATTGTATCACTAATAAGCAGTAAGGCAATTAGTTGTGTAAGTGTGCTATAATCATTCTAACAGAAGAGATGACGAAAAGACAAAAAAAGGAGGGGGGGTACAAAAATGTCTTTTCTGAATCCATCAACTGACAGCCATAATTAGATATATATAATTGAAAATTCCACAGTAGGGGGGCTAGCTTATACAAATGAATTTTCTTTGCTACCCTTATGCATTTTTGTCTTTGGTTGAACATCCAACGCCCCCCTGCCACCACTCCCCACTCCGATCTCCCTCCCAAACCAACCCCCCCCCTAAGAAAAAGGCAGAAAAACTTGTCATTCCAGGGGAGATTGTACTGTACCCTCTACTCTTTCAGAGCAATGATGTCAGAATAACATTTTTTTTTTCAGGAGTCCAGTGTGAAATGCACCCCTTGGAAACGGACTCTATTATTTTAGGGGTTTTCAACCTGTTCGTACTTAGGAGGCCAAACTTGATTCTCTCTATCAGTCGTCTTTCAGTGCCCGGAAAGAAATGTAAAACTCTGGGAGAATGGGGGGGTCACTCCCGGCGATTGATATGAAGAGGGAGGTTTAGTTTGGTGGGCAAAGCAGGGGGGTGGGGAGCGGGGGAGAGAGCCTGGGCTAGAATAGGGCATTATCTCACCAAGTATTATGGGAAGAAGGGGGATTTCTTTTGAGTGAAGCCTGATTATCAAAGCCCATAATTAAATTTGGGTTAAAAATGCTTAAGTGCTTATGAGTTTGTGGAAACTATGCACAGAACAGCTTTGCCCTGAATTAATCAGGCTCCAAGTTTTCATTATTCTGGAGCTTCTCTTTTTAAACTGTAAGCTTACACTCACAGCCTCCTTTTTATCAATAAACTCTCCTAAAATTTAATTGGACAAAACCTTAACTGTGATTTTTTTCCCCCCTTAAAGAGAGGGCACATTAAGGCCAGAGCTTGTTAATTAAGTTCTCTAAAAGCCCCCAGCTGTGCAATAAATTTTCAAAGCAACACAACTGCATATTTATTTTTAACATTTGGTGGCTAGTTTTCAATTACAAGCTGTTTTGGCGGACAGAAAAAAATAAAGAAATAATCTCTGAGATCATTCCCAGGCTTCATGGGCTCCTTACCAGTCAAATTGGAGGTACGATTAAGTTGTGACTAATTGGAGCATATTAACTACAGCAATCACCAGAAGCCGTTGGTTAGGACTGAAGTTCCCACAGTTTCTCTGAGATAGCGGGATGGACTTCAAGAGTCCCTTAGAAAGGCGCCTGAGAGATCACACCTTCTGCGTCTTCGCCGTAAAGGTAATGCTCTATGGCAGGCTGGCATGGAAACAGGGCAGTTGGAAATGTCTACCTGGAGGTCCAGAATTTGAAACAAACAATTGTTGCACATTCAATCTAGGGAGGGGGATGAGACAGGATTGCCATTCACACTTTCACTATTCAGTGAGGGCTCCTCAGGCCCAGGGTATTGCGGGTACAGGTTGATCAGAATCAGATTACGAGTTAATTCTACCCATGATGCTCATTAGAAAAGTGGGGAGCTGGGAACCTGAGTTTTAAATTATGGCTGAGAATTTTCCCAGGGTTGAGTAAAGTTTTATTATTCATGTATTCTTTGAAGGGAAAATGATTCCTAGCAGGAATTTTTGAGGAGGGTTGAGAATTGTTCCTTACCCAGCCCTCAGCCCTGGGGCTAATCAGTGGGGGAATGTCAGAGAAGCCAATTGTGAGATATGTTTGGGGTGTTACCCCTTACTGGTCTTCCCGTCCCACTGAGTCTGATGTGACACATCCCTGACTCTGTCTCCGAGGCTGCGGTGCGGTTATTCCTGCGTGGAGCCTCATTCTGCTACTTGGATCGCTTGGGCCCTTCAAGATCCTGTTATTAGCAGAGGAGGTCACTGCGGTAGGTAGAGCAGCATGAGCCTGGGGGATCTCCACCTGGAAGGGGACAATTGTTGGCTTTTTCAAACTAGTTCCCACTCATCTTGTGAATTCCTGCTGCAAATAGCATGAGCAAAAGTAGAAATGGGAAGAAAAAATATTCCACCCACACAGGGATAAAGAATAGTGTGATTCTCTATACCACAAGAACGAGGTGTTTGGCCAAAATATTTAGGTTGAACTTCTGAGATTGGGATAGATGTGTCAGAGGAGCAGCCTTAGAAAAGCTGATCATTCCCCTCCCTCCCTTCTACTGGAACACTACTTTTAAAGGAGCCACACCTGCTTCAGGAGAAGCCACGCCCTGCAGGAGAAGCTCCGCCCCTTGAAGGATAAATTTCGCTCCAACAAGAGAAACTTCACTCTCTGAAGGAGGGGCCGCTCCCAACAGGATAAATCCTGCCGCCTACAGGAAAACTGAGCGGGCAGGAAGTCCTTCCTTTAGCAAATTTAGCAAATTTAGAGATTTTTCTAGTTTTAATGGGCAGCTTTTCGTACCGAAGGAACCAAGGTCCTGTGGGCTGAAATTCCCTTTATGCAAACTCACACCATTCGGGCAAGAGAGACCTATTGAATAACTTTGCAAGAGTTAAATTTCTGAATTGTCTAATTTTAAATTGCTGCTATTTTGAAGTACTGAATTTTAAACAGATGTATTTGAAACTGTTGAATATTTATGCATGGGGCAGGTTCTCTCCCTTATGCACTCTCCCTTTTCCCACTCTTTCCCTTCCCCCTTTTTCCCTTTCCCCCCTCTTTCCCTTACCCCTTCTTTCCCTGCTCCCCACTTTCTCTTCCCCCTCTCTCCCACTTTTTCCTTCGTACATTTTAAGCTCAGTGAAGGCTGTGAATCGTGTCTCAAATCACCTTCCTTGTAATCGCTCCAGTGCTTCGCACAGTGCTTTCCCAACTCAAGCATTTAATAAACGGTTGTGATGATGATCAAGGGGGAATTCAACGCCCAGACTGGCAGCTCTGTTGAAATGTGGAAAAAGTCATCTCCGCTCAGTGACTGGAAAACTAAATAGCGGTAGTCTACTCCTGCACTTGTGAGGGTGCCAGATGTCAACTAGTAATTACCAACATCATCTTCCATCCCCCAAGGAAGAGAAAGATATCATAGAATCACCCAAGGCCCCAAAGGGGCATCTCATTGAAGATGTCATTGTGTTCATATCATTGTGTTGTCAGTGGCAATCATTGCAGCTGAGCAGTGATAGGTGTTAACCACAGTAAATAGACGCTTCTCCTATAACACTGGAGGTGGGCCCTGAAAAAACCCCTCAAATTAATTGTGCTCACAGAACTCAGGCTATGACCAGTGCCACACACAAGTGGAACAACCATTTCTCTAGACGTTGCGTCGTATCCAAAGGGATGAGCATTGTCAAAGAATGTTGTCTTATTTTCTGACACCAAGCAAGGAGTGAAAACATTTTAGAGGAAAATCAACCACTTACTGGTGATTATTGAAGGTTAATTAATAATAATAATAATAATAATTATTATTATTTTGGTATTTGTTAGGCACTTACTATGTGCTAGGCACTGTACTAAGCACTGGGGTAGATACAGGCAAAGCTTGTTGGACACAGTCCCTGTCCCATATGGGGCTCACAGCCTCAATCCCCATTTTCCGGATGAGGTAACTAAGGCGAAAGAAGTAATGTGACTTGTCCAAGGTCACACAACAAGACGTGGCGGATCAGGCTTTCGAAACCATGACCTTCTGACTTTTAGGCCTGTGCTCTACACTACGAATTGTGTGTAGAGCACCGTACTAACTGTTTGGGAAAATACAGCTTTCTGAACTGAATGGAACAACCAATGTATTGAAAAACAGCATTGGAAATATCTTGGTTTCTCCAAGTCAAGTTACTGGGGGAATGAAGACACCTGTGAAGAGCTTTGTACAGCAACCTAACATAAAAGGTCAATCAATCAGTGGTATTAATTGAGCACTCGCAGTGTGCACAGCACACTAAGCGATTGGGAAAGTACAATAGAGTTGGTAGCCATGATCCCTGCCCTCAGACAGCTCACAGTTGAGACAGGGAACCATAAATAGCAGTGGAAAGAGTTAATGTGTGGGCCAACAGTAGTAAGGCCCATTAGTGGCTCTTAATCCTCTAGGTTTTAAATTTCCTACTAGATTGTAAATCCACTGAAGGCAAGGCTCATGTCTACTAACTAGAAGCAGCATGACTTAGTGGAAAAACCCTGGACTTGGGAGTCAGAGGTCATGGGTTCTAATCCCGGCTCTTCCACTTGTCTGCAGTGCTTGGCACATAGTAAGTGCTTAACAAATACCATCATTATTATTACTAACTCTATAAGAAGAAGAAGAATTGTGATTTTTATTCAGTGCTTAATATCCCTCAAGTGCTGAGGTAAATATGAAATAAGCAGGTGGGATCCAGTCCATATCCAACATTGGAGTTAACAGTCTTAAGTGGTAGGGATAACACGTATTTAATCCCTCATTTTCAGATGAGGAAACTGAGGCATAGGGAAAGTAAGTGACTTTCCCAAGGTCACATAGCAGGCAAGTGGACTCTCCCAAGTTCCTAAATGCTCTGCACTAAGTGCTTATTGAACACTATCAATGGTTTGTGGGAAAAAAAGGTGGAAGAAATCTAGAGTTTCCCCAGCCACCAAGAGACTAAAGATATCTCTGCTTCCCCAAAGAGACCAGGAAGACCCAAACATTTTGCAGCACTGCTTCAGAAGCAGTGTGGCTTAGTAGATAGAGCACAGGCCTGGGGGTAAGAAAGTCCTGGGTTCTCAACGTGGCTCTTCTACCTGTCTGCTGTGTGACCTTGGACAATTCACTTCACTTGTCTGTGCCTCAGTTCCCTCATCTGCAAAATGGGTATTTGATACCTGTTATCCTTCCTACTTAGACTGGGAGCACCATGTGGGACCTGATGATCTAGTATCTGCCCCAGCACTTAGTACAGTACTTGGTACATATTAGGCACTTAAATTCCAGAATTATTATCAACAACCCTTGGCTGAATCTCTTGGAAGCAGAATTCACCAAGAGCATTCAATCAATCAATCAGTCATATTTATTGAGCACTTACTGTCTGCCGAGCACTGTGCCAAGTAGAGAGTACAATATAAAACTGTAACAGACACATTCCGTGCCCACACTGAGCTTACAGTCTAGAGGACTGTGTGCTAAACGTTCAACATTATATTCCTGGTGGAAATCTGTGGTTGTGTCATAGGTATTCCAGCGGCATGCAGATGGAAAAGCAGCAAAAAACTGGACCAAGAAGACCCGCCTGCCCTGTCCTGCCTGTGTCCTGAGAGAGTTAGCTCCAGCTCCTCAGCGAATATTCCAAATTCTTTGACTCCCCTGGATCCTAGATTTGGACTTAGTTCCCATCAAGCCCTCTCCAAGCTCCCTAAGCTCTCCTTTCTTGCAGTTGATTTTCTTGCTGACTTTTCTTCTCCCTCTCCTCAGGATTTGGAAGGCCACCTCCAAGAGAAAACTCAATTCACAGTGCCGGATGGGGCTCTGTAGAGAGGAAAAGAGAGAGCAGGGAGAATTATTTTATTCATCTGCAGGAACCATCCTCTGGTGAGAACTCTTTAGCCTCCCGCTGTACTTAGGAAGCAAACAGAGGGTAAGTGATTCTGTTTAAGTCATCGGACAATTCCTCCTTGATGGTAAGAACAAAATGGGGGATGAAACAGAACCCCTACTTACCTCCTTTACCTTCCTCTATGGCAAACCATCTCATTAATAATGGAAGCAGCATGGCATAGTGGAGAGAACATAGGCCTGGGAGTCAGAAGGACCTGGGTTCTAATCTCGGCTCTGCCTCATGTCTGCTGTGTGACCTTGAGCAAGTCATTTCACTTCTCAGAAAAGCAGCGTGGCTTAGTGGAAAGGGCACAGGCTTGGGAGTCAGAGGTCTTGGGTTCTAATCCCTACTCTGCCACTTGTCAGCTGTGTGACCTTGGGCGAGTCACTTACCTTCTCTGTGCCTCAGTTACCTAATCTGCAAAATGGGGATGAAGACTATGAGCCCCATATGAGACAATCTGATTACCTTGTATCTACTCCAGCACTTAGAACAGTGCTTGGCACATAGTAAGCTCTTAACAAATACCAATATTATTATTATTATTATTATTCTCCGTGCCTCAGTTACCTCAACTGTAAAATGGGGATTAAGACTGGGAGCCCCATGTGGGACAGGGACTGTGTCCAACTTGATTAGCTTGAATCTCTCCCAGTACTGTTAACACATACGGTAACAGTAATAATAACAATAATTAGACTATAGAATTGTTTGGAATTTGGAGGATTTTTTTAATCATAATAGATTCATTCCCTGATAAGTCGTCATCAAAGGGACAATAGTATGCTAGAGAGAGCCCAAGAAGTCTTACGTGTAATTAACCCTCTAAATGATCACTTTGTTTAGGTGGAATAGTAACTTTCTCTGCTGCACCATCACTTGGTTTAAGAATGTTGCCAAATTTTACTTTCCAAGTGCTTAGTACAGTGCCCTGCACACAGTAAGTGCTCAATAAATATGATTGAATGAATGACTGAATGAATGCATAGCAGGAGTGAATCGAAGGGGAAGTGGGGTGGTGGGAGGGTGGACAGATAATAATGATAATGATAACTGTGGTATTTGTTAAGCACTTACTGTGTGCCAGACACCGTACTAAGCACTGGGATGGATACATGCAAATTGGGTTGGACACAGTCCCTGTCCGGTATGGGGCTCACAGTCTTAATCCCCATTTTACAGATGGGGGAACTGAGGCCCAGAGAAGTGAAGTGACTTGCCCAAGGCCACCAGACAAGAGACGAAGCCGGCATTAGAACCCTTGACTTTCTGACTCCCAGGGCAAGGCTCTATCCACTATGCCTTGCTGCTTCTAAGATAAGTGCAGCCCCCATTCTCTGACCCTAACGGCACCAGAGGGGTCTCTGTGGGCAGAGGGGAGGAAGAGCAGGGAAAATTCGTTGGTTAAATGAGGATTCTCCAATCTCCTACTCTGTTTAGGAAGTAGAGAGAGGGGAGGTGGTTTCTCTCATTAAATTTCCAACGTTCGAGTGCCGGTTTTTCATGCTTATAAACTTCCCCTTCACGTTCCCCAGCCCCTGATTGGTCACCTCTACCAAAATGAATATTGCACTAGCTTGGGAACAGTAGATCACTGATCCTGGGCAGCTGAGGCAAGGGGGTAGCGGGAGATTACCAGACATACATTTCTGATCCTTCTTAGAGTATTTTCAGCAGATATTTCTGAGCAAGCATGGCAAAGCTCATGCTTCCAGCGTTTCCTCCGGTTCCTCTTTCTCCATTCAACCTGGCTAGCATTTGAGCCTATAGTTGTCACTTCTGACAGTGGTCTGGTCCAATCTCTTTCATTAGGACTGCCATCTCAAATATGTGGAAAAGAAGGAAAGAGGATTCTATGTCCCAGTGACAGACACCACACCCCAAATCTTTGAACGAGGCTGATTCACCAACTCGTAAAAGATTGCTGCTCCACGGGATATGCCTTCCAGCCCAGGACAGGGGATCTGGGGGGCTTTTTGTGTGAATTCCCAGCCATTTTTGGTCATCACACACAAGATGTTTTTAAACACAGATGTCAGGTTGTTAAATGTCTTTGCTATAGAGTGTCCCGGTAACTCGATGCTTTGGATTTGCCTGGGTGTCTTAAAATGTTTTCAGTGCAAACACAAGAAGAAAACCTAGGCACCAACCTATCCCCTCTTAAGTCTTCTTATAGATTTCATTTGCTGTGTGGCCCGAGATAGGTCAAAAGGTTTTGGCTCAGGAGTCGAATTCTAGAAATAATCACCTTATAGACCCACTAAATCAATCATAATTAATGCACTTGCCTGGTTCTGTCAGCTGATTGCTGCTAGAGGGAGAAATAAAGAGGCCCTTTCTAATACAATTTGAAAAGAGATCAAATCTGTCATTTCATCTAATAATTGAGCCAAATGAGAAAAGAGACAGGTCAGAGTTCACCGGGTGACCTTATGTAAACCCAATAATGCATAATTCATTTCCATTTTATGGAATTTATAAGCCGTTGTAAACTGTCAGAATGCACTGATCCACTCCAGCCTACACCAAACTCTCTCCTCTTATGACACTCACACCAACCTGCCCAAACTTTTGAAGCGGTGGATTCTGGCATAATCATCCACACGCCTTCAATGCGGCCTGGTATTTAATTCATTCTTCCAAGCGTGTGAAGTTAATAACTGAATAAATCACTGGCAGCTCTCTTGGAATGATATAAAACCTGTAATTTATTTATTGAGTGTTACAAATACAGTTAAAACATGTTTTCATGCAAAATTCCTTTGCCTGTTTCGTTGTCAAAAGGCGAATGTGGGCTTGGGTTCTGGAAAGCTAAAGGTAACAAAAGCTCAGGCCTGTGGAGTTGTCCTTTTCCTTCCTGTTCCGGATTCACTTGCTCCAAATCAAGTCAGCTACCCTTTGGGGCAGCTAGTTTTAATCATTCAGAACTGCGGGGTGGAGGGAAGGGAAAGAGGGGAGACCTGCTTGGGAAGCATTTCTCACTGAGTGATTGTTCCCCAAATGTCCACCTTCTAATTGTGCCTGACTCTGAGCTCTCCCTCCTCTGGTTCCTCACTCACACTGTTCTCCCAGCCTGGAACTTTTTCCCTATCCCTCAAATCTGCCAGACCATGGTTCTCCCCATCTTCAAAACCCTCCTAAAATTCCACTCTCTCCAGGTAGTCATCCCCAATTAATTCACAGCACATTAGTTGCATCAGTCAGTCAGTCAGTCATTCATATTTATTGAGCACTTACTGTGTGGAGAGCATTGTACTAAGCGTTTGGGAGAGTAAAATATCACAATAAAGCAGACACATTCCCTGCCCATAACTAGCTTACAGTCTAGAGAGGGAAACAAACCTCCGTATAAATATGAAGGTTTATACCTACAATGAAATATTGTTGCATCAATTCAACAGCCGCCACCAGCATTTCATTTCATCCCTATTGTTGGCCTATTTACTTATTCAATCATTTAGCAAGCTATTTCATCCTGACTAACAAACAACTACCTGTAAAATCTTTGCTCTTCTTCCTGCTCCCACTATTTGTAAATGATTATCGCCTGTTTCCAACTTAGATTGTGACCTCCATGTGGGCAAGAACCAGGGTCTTGCTTCTATTATGCTCTCCCAAGGATACAATGCTGTAAATTTAGTAGGCACTCAGTTATTCCCACTGATTGATTAATTGATTGATCGATCATCCAGTGGGTCATCATCATCATCAATCGTATTTATTGAGTGCTTACTGTGTGCAGAGCACGTCATGACTCTGGGCTGTCCCTGAACAAGATGTAAGCTGCTAAAATGAATCTGTTAATTAATCAGTAGCACTGGGTGAAAAATTCTTATAAGGTACTTGACAATGTAGAATGAGGAAAGCACCCAGTCCCTGCCCAAGAGGATATTACAATTGAATGGGAAGCAAATACAATCTAAACAGCAATGAGACTTAAATTCACAGAAAGAAGAGATGTCCAGGTACTAGTCATCTGACTGTTGCAAAATTTATGCCCTTGTATCACCAAACTGATCATCTCCCAGAGTTCATGCTAACTTTCTCAATTCAATTTTTAGTGTCCTCGTCTCTCTGTATGAGGTTGGGTAGACATGATTGGCCAATTATCCATGTATTAACCAAACCTCTCTTGGACTTACTGTCACTTTTCATCCTGCACAACTTCCTGTGGTAATAGATTTCATGTTTATCACTTGTTGCGTGAAAAAGGTTTTTGTGCTTGTTTGGAGTCCATCTTCAAGTTCAAATGAATGTCCCTGTGCTCAGGTATACAGGGATTTGAAGAGCAATAATCCTACATTTACTCTTCATGATTTTGCAAAGTTCAGCCATGACCTCCTTCAGCCTTCATCATTCAATAACAAATAATCCTAATCTTTTCATTCTCTCCTAATGTGGAAACAGTTCCACCCACCTGATTAGTTTATTTGCCCTTTTCTACTCAACCTCCAAGTCTTATTTTTATGGGGTAATGTCAACTTTCTGTAGTAATTCAGCCATGTGTGTATCACAATTGCATGTAATGCCCCAACTAAGTTTTTTGTTCTGCTTTGCTGATGCTGTCCAGTTTTAATTGGCCTTTTTTTGGCTGCTGCTGGGTATTAGGCCAATACTTTAAAGGATGAGTCACCAGTTGCTTCAAGTTCTTTTTTCTAAGTCTTGAATGATAGCTTAGAGCCTGTCAAGGTAAGTAAAATTCCCTATGTCTTCTCCCATTAGAGTGTAAACAGCTTGCAAGCCGGGAATGTGTCTCCTGCTTCTATTGAACTTTACCAAGAGTTTGCCAAGGAGAACTTTACCAAGAAGCAGCAGCAGGGCTTAGTGGATAGAGCACCGGCCTGACAGCCAGAAGGACCTGGGTTCTAGTCAATCGCTCAATCAGTTGTAGTTATTGAGTGCTTATTATGTGCAGAGTACTGTACTAAGCACTTGGGAGAGTACAATGCAACAGAATTAGCAGGCATGTTCCCTACCCATAATGAACTTACAGTCTAGAGGGGGAGACAGACATTAATATGAAATCTGCCACTAGTCTCCTGTGTGACCTTGGGCAAATCACTTGACTTCTCTAGTCCTCAGTTACCTTCATCTGTAAAATGGGGATTATAGACCAGGAGTCCCATGTGGGACAGGGACTTTGTCCAACCTGACTAGCTTGTATCTACCCCAGTGCTTAGAATAGTGCCTGGCACATAGTTTGTGCTTAACAAATATCATTTAAAAAAAAGTTTAATCAAGTGCACTGCATCCAGTGAGTGCTCAGTAACTACCATTACTGCAACCATTCCCCACAATTTTCCCTCACAAATCTTCAGGTTCCAAATATCTGAAGACTTGCAGAGCCAATGGAGGTTGTGAAATAAGGGAGACCATGGAAGAGTTTTTGCGGGTGGAAGCAGGGAGAAACCTTCCTTTAATTCAGAGGAACTGCAGGGTGACTCGAACCCAGGGACTTGGATGTACTGATCTTAAAGCTGACCATCCTAAAGTCTGGGTCCAAGTTAGCCTCTTCACTTCAGCTTTTTGGGTGGTGGGGATTGAAAATGACCACAAGCCTTGACTTTTTCATTTTGTTTATGTCTGACCCTGTGACCCCTGAGATCATGAGTCTTTTCCCCATCTGATTAACACATTCCATCGTTTTGAAGGTCTCGTCTAGAGCCTCCTTCCATTAATCACAACTGAGGCACCAGCAGGAACAGGAGGAGAAAAAAAAACACGGGGAAGGTTATCAAATCCCTATGGCTGTTTAGGAAGTTAGATAAGTGAGGCTTTGCAAAAATGAAAAGTTCTAGGATATTCCTTGGGATGGTTTCAGCCTGCAATTTAAGAGGAGTAAAGTGGCATGAGAAAAACAAACAAATAAAAAAAAAATTACCCCCTGCCACTTGGATTTCATAAAGCTCTAATATCTTGGGGATCATCTGTCCATCTGTTCTAGGAAGGACAGTGTTAAATCATGCTCTTTTCTTGTATCATCTTAACATGTCAGTGTTAAGCCTGTCTGTGAAATCAGATCTGGAGATATAGCAGGCAGCGTTTGTGACCAAGTTTGGTGAAGTCTGACAGAGGGAGTGGCCTCAGATAGGTGAGGTAATCTATTGAATGAAAAAAGCACACTGCAAGAAACTGAGTTTGTCTCTAATGGAGAGTCATTCCTAGCTGTGGTGTGTAGGATGTGGAAAACACGCTCCTGCACAATGAACTGCGTCATACTTGGACATCTTTCAGAACTTCTTCACTTCACTCCCTATCCCTTTTCTTATCAAATGGCACCCGACCTATGCCCCTATTCATTGTTTTGAATTTGGTAGGATTATGCTAGCTAACTCTTCATAGGGCCTGGGGAGATTGTTATGGGGAAATAAGATATTCCAAGTAATCTTTGAGGGAACTAGAAAGAGAGACTGAGAGAAAAAAAGGAGAGAAGAGGGAAGGTGAGAGAATTGGAGAAAGAAAGAGGGAAGAGAGAGGGAAAGAGGAGAAGACAGAGAGAAAAGGTCAATTAACCAATCAATGGTATTTATTGAGGACTAACTGTGTTCAGAGCACTGTACTAAGTGCTTGGGAGAGTACAATGCAACAGAGTTGGTAGACACATCCCCTGCCCACAGTGAGCTTAGAGTCCAGAAGGGAAGACATTCATTCCTTCATTCAGTTGTATTTATGAGTGCTTACTGTGTGCAGAGCACTGTACTAAGCACTTGGGAAGTACAAATCGGCAACATATAGAGAGGGTCCCTACCCAACAATGGGCTCAGACAGTAATATAAATAATGTATAATATGTAACATATATGTATATATAGATCCTGTGAGGCTGGGTGTAGATGGAGAGATGGGGAAGGGGAGAGATGAAGAAGGACAGGGAGAGAGGGAGAAGAGACAGAGAGGAACAGGAAGGGAAGGACAGGAAGAGATAGTATCCTAACCAACCAAAGAAATTCTGAATAGAGGATGGCTGATATTTGTGTTCTAACCATCCAGGAGTCATGGGCTTTCCCCTGCATATTCTAATACCTGCTTTATTTCTCAGTTGATTTTATTACAAGGCATTAAAATTAACTAACCTTCTCGGTGTCATTGTTCCAGATTTTAACATTAAATACACAATTCCCTTCTATCTTTTGTTTTCTTAAAGCTGATCTTCACTGAAGTAGAAACTTAGAATAACACATTTGTAGTGAAGTTGTTAAGGATAAAAAATAATCATGGTCATGTCTACTCAGGAAAAAACAGGAAATTCCATATCTAGATATTTCAGGGGGAGAAGCAACCCAGTCTCCTGTAATTGATTTTAGATTGTAAGTTCTTCAAAGGCAGGGATTGTGGGTACCAACACTATTGTATTTTGTTCTCCCAAGTGCTTAGTATAGGGCTCTGTACACAGCAAGGGTTTAAGAATACCATTGATGGTTGATTCATTGATTGGAAAACAAGGTTTTTGGAGACATGGCTTAACCAGATTTGCTGTAATGATTGGATTTGAAAGCAGATTGGCATAATGGAAAGACCCTGAGGCTACAAGTCAGAAGATGTGGGTTCTAGTCCTAGCTCGGCCACTAGCCCCCTAGGTGACCTTGGATAAATCACTTAACCTTCTTTTTTTAAATGTTTTTGTTAAGCACTTACTATGTGCCAGGCATTATACTAAGCGCTGGGGTAGATACAAGCTAATAAAGTTGGACACTGTCCATGTCCCACATGGGGCTCACAATCTTAATACCCATTTTGCTGATGAGGTAACTGAGACACAGAGAAGTGAAGTGACTTACCCGAGATCACACAGCAGACAAGCAGTGGAGCCGGGATTAGAACTCAGGTCTGTCTGATTCCCAGGCCCATGCTTTATCCACTAGGCCATGCTGCTTCTCTGTGCCTCAGTTTCTTCAGCTGTAAAATTGGGATAAGACACCTGCTCTTCTTCCCTCTTAGACTGTGAAGTCCCATGTAGGGTAAGAAGAGTATTATCTGATTATCTTATATACCTACCCTGGCATGGGCTGAGAGTCCAGTATTCTTAGAGAAACATTTCAACAAATGACACCATTTATGATTAATAATGGGAATTCAGTCAGTTAGAACAGGGGGACTTCTAGGTGCAGATTGCTCTTGATTAAATAAAAAAAAATGTAACCAAATCAGCTATCTGCTCTTACCTAGACTGTTCTGTCCTGGATGCTATCCATCTGCTATCAAGATTGAGTTGATGTTATATCAGGGCTAATTCCTCCAGGGTTTGTTGGAGTTGGAGGTTAAGGAGGCTGAACAGTATATCAGAGAAAGGAGGGTTGCAGAGAGTAAGTGATGTGAAATGTATTATGAACATTCACAGGGAAGAGAAATTGTCTTTTTCCTGTTGATAGTAGAAAATCAATATGGTTGTTTTCTGTTTCAGTTTTCAAGGGCACAAGCAGTTGCTACTCCAGATTGAGGAGGTCCATCGTGTAGTTAACAGGATGTCAGCAGTGACTGAGCAGTTGAAAAAAAAAATGACCTTGTTCTGCCTTGGATTTAGCCTGTGTGAGCTAGGTATCTGGGGTGGGAGAATCAAGAAATCTCTCCAGAGGTCCCCAGGGAAGGGCCCAGGTTAGCTGGTCACCTTGAAGAGAAATTTGGAGATTCGGCACCTTAGATTAAAATAAAATAAGGAGTTTTGATTTGGTTTGGCAGCCTTTAATGACCTAGTGAGGTATTACAGGCTTGAGCTTTAAGGTGAAACTACTCTGCCCTGGAATCTTTACAACCAGTGTCATAGAATTTCACTGCAGTTGAATTTTCCAAACTGTTTTTTTTCTACTTTGGGAGCTGAGATTTAGATCTGGATTCCTAGACCCATTCATTTGTAGGGTCCTTGTTATTACAACATTGACATTTGTGAACCATGATTTCAGTGGAAAACATGATGTTGCCTCCAAACCCTCTCCATAAAATCTCTATTGCCTTCATCCTTACAAATTATGCATTCATGACTATTTATATAATTAAAAGTTGGTTTCGAACACCAATGATGCCGTACACTGTAAGCCCCCGGATGATCCATAACCTGTCTTTCGCTTTGTTTGCATTTTCCCAAGCACTTAGTAGAGTGGAATTACACTGAGTAGACATTCAATAAATATTACTACTACTACTAATACAAGTTTTATTGATGCATAGTGCTGTTTTTAGAAGTTACGGATGCTGATATGCAGTAAAGGTTAAACAATCTCCAGAAAAACATGCATGCATACACCCACAAAAACACACCCATCCACACACGCATTCTTTAAAGATCATGCATTTTCAGGTGAGGTCATATTGCATACATCCTCCTTCTCCCTTTGAAGATATAGTACACAGTGTGTGCATTCCACCATTTGGCTCCGACTTTATCCTTATTTTGAATTTTTTTTTTAACCTTGAAACCATTTGAATGTGAACCCTCCTCAAAAAATGCAATTTTTTTGGCAGGGGTTGGGGTTAAAAAGTAAATTACATCTTCCCATTCTCTTCTTCCTCCTAGCCATAATTAATTTTGTGTCTGTCTCTCCGCTAGATTGTAATGTTCTTGCAACAGCAGAGATTGTGTGTTCTAATGCTCTATTGTAATGTCCCCAGGGGATGCAGTCTGGTGACCTGTTCCCAGTAGGCACTAAACAAGTATTATTGATTAGACTGAGTACATTGTTCAGGTATAAAATCAGTGATATAAGGACCAATTTTTGCAAGGGATCACTGTAGCTTTCTTAAATAGGGGACCTCTTTAACTGTCTAAATTCAGTTCTCTTTGTAGGTGCCCAAGGAAACATTCCAGCCACTTGGTGCCTCAGTTTTGCCCTCTGTAAAATGGAGAGAATGAGATTCAGGCTCTCCCTTTTCCCTGAAATATCTGTAAGTATTTTCCACAGAGGAGGACCATAATTTTTACCTCAATTGTGATCTATTGTGCATTATTCATCCCCCCTTTCCAGTCCCATAGCACTTATGTACATACCTGTAATTTTATTTCTTTATATTAATGTCTGTCAGCCGCTCTGTACTGTAAACTCATTGTGGGCAGGGAATGTGTCTGTTATATTGTTACACTGTACTCTCCAAAGAGCTTAGTAGAGCGCTGTGCACACAGTAAGCACTCAATAAATATGATTCACTGATTGACTCTCCTAGCTGCTGAGAACAGGGCTCTACATGTACTAGGTCCTCAATAAATGCAATAGATAGACTGATTTGTCCAAAGTGAGTCAGTTTGGATTCTAATTTGAGATGCCCGAGCCCTCCCCTCTCTCAAATTCACAAACACGGTCAAGCAGCTATGTCTCCAGTGTCTGTGTGGGACAGCACAGATCGTAATGATGACCCACTTAAGCAGTGGTCATGGTGCAAGGTATAAAAATCAAAGAGCACAAAGGATTTATAGTTCTGTAGAAACCTCCCCGAAGGACATTATCACTGCTGCCAGAAATAAAATATCAGCCCAAGCATAAGTTCAAAATTATAATGATTCTCCTTTTAACTATTTCCTTCCTGGAGGGTTCACTTTCCTTGGCCTGGGGTGGGGAGGGTTTGAATAGGTCTGGATGTGTTTATAGCATACCCACCAGCAGACCCACAAATATCAGCACTCTAAAAAGAGAAGGGAGCCAGGTGAATGTCCTGAATGGCTATTGACAAGCTATTGACAGTTCTGCCCCTGCCTTGGGAGTCAGTAGATTTGGAGAGTGTTAGCCGGCACGCATTGAAACTCTGAGGGGGTTGTGGTACCAAGAAGAAGGCATGCAACCTTTCTTCCACAAAATTCAAAAAGCAATCTTAAGCACGTTCACGTTTCCACACTTGGGCAATGTACTCACCCAATGAGCATCTTTTAAAAGTTATCTGGCGGGGGTGTTTTAAAGTTTTAGACTTGGATAATAATGTTGGTATTTGTTAAGTGCTTACAATGTGCTGAGCACTGTTCTAAGTGCTGGGGTAATTACAGGGTAATCAGGTTGTCCCACATAGGGCACACAGTCTCAATCCCCATTTTACAGATGAGGGAACTGAGGCACAGAGAAGTTAAGTGACTTGCCCAAGGTCACACAGCTGACAAGTGGCAGAGCCGGGATTCGAACCCATGACCTCGGACTCCCAAACCAGTGCTCTTTACACTAAGCCACACTGCTTCTCAATGAGGAAAAGTGTCAAGAGAATTTTTATTTTAGGATTAAAGTTAAATCAATCAGGAAATCATGAAAGATGGTGAGCTCCCTGAGGAGACAGAGACCATGTCTAATTCCCACCTGTGGGCTCTTTCTCAGTGCTCTGCACACTGTAAGGGCTTAATAAGTACTATTACTGCTATTACAGCTAAACAAGAAACACACATTTAAGATTTCCTGAGAGAGAACCTTGCTGACATCTCCTTCAGCCGGTGCATGAGGGTAGGAATCATACTTCCACCCCAAAATACAAGACACCTGGGTTTTAAACCAGTTCTGAAACTATGATGTTTATTGAGTGCTTGCTGTGCTCAGACCATTGTACTAAGCACTTGGGGAAGTACAATACAAAGGACTTGGTAGCCAAGTCCTGCCCTCAAGGAGTTTGCACTTTAGTCAATGTACTGACCCTTACCAAATCCCCTTCTCCAAAGAGAGAGACTTAAAAAGACACACAGAGAAAGGAAGAGATGGAGATTTAAGCAGCAAACAGCTCTTCTCAAACAGCAGTTGATCGATTGATTTGAGTGGAGATGAATCAGAAACAAATGGATTCAAATTCTCTCAAAATAATTTTTGGGATTAAAGTAAAGGGAAGAGGTTTCATTTTTTTTCCTTTAAATGGTATTTCATTAATGCTTACTATGTGTCAAGCACTGTTCTAAATGTTAAGGGAGATACAAGCTAATCAGGTTGGACACAGTCCCTGGTCCATATGGGGCTCACAATCTAAGTAGGAGGGAGTACAGTTTTTGAATCCCCATTTTACATTTGAGGAAGTTGAGGCACAGAGAAGTTGAGTGACTTGTCCAAGGTCACACAGCTAACTATTAATCATTCAGTGATATTTCCTGAGTGCTTACTATGTGCAGAATACTGTTCTAAGCACTTGGGAGAGTACAGTACAACAGAATTAGCAGAAATGTTCCTTGCCCATAACAAGTTTAGAGTCACTTGAAGAACTGGGAGTAGAACCCAAGTCCTCTGACTTCCAGGCCCACGATCTTTCCACTAGGCCACTAGGCCATGCTGTTCCCTAAATTTTTAATGATATTTGTTAAGTGTTTAATATGTGCCAGGCACTATACTAAACGCTGGGGTAGATACAAGCTAATCAGACTGGACACTGTCCATGGCCCACATGGGGCTCACAGTCTTAATCTCCATTTTACAGATGAGGTAACTGAGGCCCAGAGAAGTGAAGTGACTTGCCCAAGGTCATACCACAGACAAGTGACAGAGCCAGAATTAGAACACAGGTCTTCTGATTCCCAGGCCACATGACCTTTCCATTAAGCCACACTGCTTCCCTAATTTCTGGGAAGTTGGATAAACCAATCTCCTTTGTTACCTCTTTTTTCCTCCTCTGGAGATTGAGGGGTGCCTGTTTTAGTTTCCTGGGAGGACAAGATCTTCCCTTCATTAACCAATGTAACTGGAGGGTTGGAGCTCACGAGGTACATAAATATTTGCTCTCCATTTCAGCAGGAGACTAATTTTCATGATGTCTTTTTTACCCTCTCCCCAAGACCCTGCTCAGTCTGCTTCCTGTCTCTTTTGATCACCATTTAACAAAGGAATTCTGGGTATTCCTACTGCTTCCCTAATTTCTGGGAAGTTGGATGATTTGCTGCATTCTCCAAATCTGGTAAAAAAAAAAAAATTGGGTTTGGATCTGACAGAGAATGGCTGAGCTGGGGTCTCTACCCTTTCAAGCTAGGGCAGGTCCTTGTATTAAAAATCAAACTGAGGTCAGCTGGTCTCCAGTCCTGGTTTGAGACATCACCCAGGCCAAGAACTGGAAATGATCACTGAGTCGACTGTTTGAAGATATTCGAGGAGTATGTATGTCAGGGAGCATGGTTCCAACTTCTTGAGGGCAGGGATCTTGTCTACACTCTCTATTGTACTTTCCCAAGTGCTCAGTTCAGTGGTCTGCAATAAGTGCTCTATAAATACTACCGCTGGTTTGATTAGTGGAAAGAGCCTGGGGTTGGCAGTCAGGAGACCAGATTCTATTTTCTGCTCTGCTACCCATCTGGGGGTGTCCCTGGGAAAGTCATTTAATGTCTCTGGTTCTCAGTTTCCTCATCTGTAAAATGGGGATAATAATGCTGACCTCCCAGGGAGGTCATTGATGTGTATACCCTTTGAAAAGCAAATGCACTCTTGTAATATACAAAGTATCATTATGGGAAATTCCTGCAATAGCAGACTAAACCCCCCTAAAGAGTGGATGGGAGTGGGAGAAATGGATTCCTAACCCTAACATTCACCTTTTCTAAGATGCTGTCTCTAAAGATGTCAACTCTGAAACAGGATCATGAGTCACCAGCCTAGCTGCCTTTTCTGAATAAACCCGCTGCCCTGTGTCCAACTTCATTCCAATTCTTGGAAAAAAATTCCAATATTCCTAAAATCGAGAATTAGGCAGCAGCCCAAAACCCATACACTTCACATCCCAAATTAACAGCTGTTTTTTTATGAAACATTGAAAGGATAAGCTTTAGATGACTTCACCAGGGATCTATCAATCCTCAGATTGAACTGAGCAAATGTAGAATTATGATTTCATTATTGTAAAGGTTGGGCCCAATTAGGAGAGAATGAGAGTTGTTTAGAGAATGCTGTTGGCCCGTTTTTTTTCAGTTCCTAATCATGAGTTTAATTTTTAATGGAAAAGCATTGCTAGCATAATTAACACCCAATTTACATGTGCATCCATAGAACCAATTAATTACATTTTATTGATGCCTCGTTGCTCCTTAAAATGCTTTCCAAATGCTTGCAAATTGACTTTAAACTGTTGATAGTGGAAGTCAGTTCGTACTTTTCTTGGTGTTATGAAATACTAGCCCCTTCATTCATTAAAAACGTGGTTTATCTACTGCCGGCAATCCATTATGTGAAAAGCATATTTTGCATGGAGGATACTGTGTGGGCTTAGTGGCAAGCAAATGAGAAAGTGTTTTCTTAGACACAGAGGACAAGGCGCAAAACTGAACATCTTCTGAATGACATTTACTTTGACTCATTGGGATATGGAAAATGAGATGTGATCAGCTGACACTTGCATTTATGAAAGAACTCTGAGCCACCCTCTTGAGAAAGTGAAAGGAAAAGATAATCAAATAAACACATCAGCAGTGTTAGTTGAGTATACGCTTGTGCTCTTGAAGTATTAGAGGTTATTTCTCCTCCTTGAAATCTCTCCCTCTCTCTCTCTCTCTCTCTCTCTCTCTCTCTTTCTTTCTCTCTCTCCAAAATCATGAAGGATGTGGACCAGACAAACACAGAACTGATCTCCAATCCTATAATATCCGGATGTTTGAAAGCGGTAGACTCAAAATAAACAATTCTCCACATACCTCAGGGTAAAGATATGGTACCCATTCCTCAGGAAGGTGGATAGGCAGAAAATATCGGTAGGTTCAAGAGAGATTGGGATAAAGTGTGTGGACAAGGTGCCAACAATGGGTACCTGGAGAGAAAGGGGGATAGAGGGGAAAATTTAGGGTGATTGGATGATCCAATTTTAAACGTTAAGATCCTTGTCCAAGAAGTCACCATCACACGGTTCCTTCAAAGCACCTGATGGAGAAAGAAACCTGGTTTGGACAGACCTTTTATCTGATCCACTAATGACATTGTTCATGGTCTTATTTATGTACAAATACTCTCTAATGATGATGGTTTTAAATTCTAAAGTTCTGTTGGGAAAAGCAGTGTACCAGGTTTAATGAAGGGTAGAGTGTATTAACAGTTTGGTGAGTGAGGCTTTGGAGAAATGGGCAGCTTATCTTTCAGAGAGAGTAGAATGAACTTTCCCAAGGTGCACAGGGACTACCATTGGAAAAAAAGAAAACAAAAACAGTCACATGAGACACTTGATTCCTGCTCTATCATTTCTATTCCCTATACTAGTTAGCTCACTTCAAGATGAATGGCTCTTCATTGGGAACTCATTATTCTTTGTAGGTTTCCTTGTGTCCATGTTGGCTTTATGGATTTTCCTATTTCATCTCTCTACTTGGTATTTTATCTCCATTGACTCTGGTTTCCAATCTTTAATAA
Source organism: Tachyglossus aculeatus (assembly GCF_015852505.1). Classification (NCBI taxonomy): domain Eukaryota; kingdom Metazoa; phylum Chordata; class Mammalia; order Monotremata; family Tachyglossidae; genus Tachyglossus; species Tachyglossus aculeatus. The sequence continues at coordinate 8,627,323 of NC_052076.1, read as the reverse complement.
GCTGTCGGAAACTCTTCATCTCCCTCTCTCCTGTCTCCCTGTGACATCTTCCTTCGCTTTCCAATAATGGTTCTGTGCTTTGGCTATTTCAGTTTCATATTTAAAACCAATCTCCTTTGCTACCTCTTTTTTCCTCCTCTGGAGATTGAGGGGTGTCTGTTTTAGTTTCCAGGGAGGATAAGATCTTCCCCTCATTGACCAATGTAACTGGAGGGTCGGGGCTCACGAGGTACATAAATATTTGCTCTCCATTTCAGCAGGAGACTGGTTTTCATGATGTCTTTTTTACCCTCTCCCCAAGACCCTGCTCAGTCTGCTTCCTGTCTCTTTTGATCACCATTTAACAAGGAATTCTGGGTATTCCTACATGCTAAGAGAATTTTGACTGTGAGCTCCACGTGTGACAGGGACTGTATCTGACCTAATTAACTTGAACCTATCTCAGTGCTTAGAACAGTTTGCAGGGAATGTGTCTGTGACATTGTTGTATTGTACTCTCCCAAGTGCTTAGTATAGTGCTGTGCACACAGTAAGTGCTCAATAAATTTAATGGACTGACTGATTGCCTTACCCATAATAAGTGCTTAAAAATACCATCAAAATAGTATGCAAACAGGAGAAAAGGTGTGTGTCCTAAATTTTCACGAGGTAGATTTTCTGCCAAACGGGGCTACCCAGGCTGACATTCCCTGTTGTTAGAAATGAACTTGTGAGGAAAAAATTGAATGCAAAGCATGCCAAGGAAAGAAGAACCTGCATCTGGCAATGAAAGACAGGAGAATTGAAGGCATTATGTTTCAGGGTGATTTGCTTCTGTTCCTCTTTTGGAAGATTTCAACTCACCTCCGTTAAGGGTGTCAGTTCATTCATTCATGTATTACAGAGTACGAGTTAACCTCATTTGTCAGTCAGTCAGTCAATTTCATTTATTGAGTGCTTACTGTGTGCAGAGCACTGTACTAAGCTCTTGGGAGAGTACAGTATAACAAGATAACAGACACATTCCCTGCGCACAGTGAGCTTGGGTTTTTTATTGTTCAACAGCTGGCTACATGATGAAACTCATAGCACAATTAAACGCAGGCCCGAGATAATCCAATTGTCCAGACTTGTTCAAATCTATTGAGAGGAATTCTAAATATTTTCCTGTTTTTAGTATTGACCTCAAGCATGGGATCTCTTTATTTAGATCAGCACCTCTGTGTGGTTAATCTTCTCAGCAATAGGTAGCAATCAGTACCTTGGTGACACAAAGCTCACCAAGGCCTCCTAGCATCTTCTCATCAGTTAGCCAATAGTGTCCCACCTTGCATGAAGTCTCCCTTCTCATTTTAACCTCATTGCATCCTAAGCCCGGTGTCAGCATTCATCTTGCAACCTTCCCTCTCTCCTGTCCTGCTTCCCCTACACCCACCCCAGAGGCCCTGCTATATTGAAGAAAACTGAGGTTGCTATTAAAGTTTTTTTAGAGCCCCAACAGGAAAAGCCATCTGGAGCCCTGGGACTTCTCTAGAAGAAAATACACATGAGGATGTATTCCCAGCTAAAGCAGTGTCGGGAGCACGTCCGTTTGGAACATAAGAGCCCTGGGCTGGATCACTAGGTGCCAAGGGAGTGTTCTCATTCCAAGGAACAGGAAAATCTCAGGAGTCAAGACTTTTCTCCCTGGAGTACTGGATTTGACAGTAGTACCCTTTTCCATTCAGGAGAGAAGCTTATCTGTCACTCCCTTATGTCTGGAGATTACCCAGGGTCCTTTGCCTTCTGCCTTTTCCTCTGTCACTTCCCAATTCTTCTCTGCCCTCCCCAGCCCAGCACTATACAACCAGAGTGGAGAAAGGGATACAGAAAAGAGCAAAAGCTCCTATCAATCTATTTAGCCAATCAATTAATCATTTGTATTTATTGCATACTTACTATGCACAGAGGACTGTACTCAGAAATTGGACAAGTACACTATAACATAGTTGGTGGGCACGTTCCCTGCCCACAATGAGTTTACAGTCTAGGTTCCTTGTTAATAGATTTGGCAGTTGGATCTAGGGAGAAAGTTCAGGTTAGAATGAGGTAGTTGATTGCTTCCTAGTGCTGAGAAGATTAACCACACAGAGGTGCTGATCTAGAGGTAGTTGAATTATACTAATCCTGTTCTTACTGCCACAGTGAATGAAGTTTAGTGTGGGGTGGAAGAAATGTGTATCCCATATATACACACACCATCGATTCTCAATTATCCATGGAAAGAGCTTGGGAAAGGAAATGAGGAGACCTGGGCTGTCTTCCTTATTCTGCCACTTGCCTGCCGTGTGATCTTAGGTAAATTACTTAACCTTTTTGGGTCTCAGATTTCTCATCTGTGAAATGGGGGTATCTGGTCTCCTTTCTCCTTAGTTGGCCAGATCTTTGTAAGATAGACTATGTCTGATCTGATTACTCTCTATCTAGATAACCTTTTGGCAGGTAGTAATACTTATAATAATGGTGATATCTGTGATATGCTCCAAGCACTGTAGAAAGTACTGGGGTAGATATAAGATAATCAGTTTGAATGAAATGTCTGTTCTACTTAGGGCTCACATTCAGTCCTTAGAACAGTGCTTGGCACATAGTAAGTGCTAATCAAATACCATTGTTATTATCCCAGCTCCGCCACTTGTCAGCTGTGTGACTTTAAGCCAGTCACTTAACTTCTCTGTACCTCAGTTCCCTCATCTGTAAAATGGGGATGAAGACTGTGAGCCCCCCGTGGGACAACCTGATCACCTTGTAACCTCCCCAGTGCTTAGAACAGTGCTTTGCACATAGTAAGTGCTTAATAAATGCCATTATTATTATTATTATTATTCTAGATAGGAGGGAAAACAGGCACAAAATCCCCATTCTACAGTTGAAGAAACTGAGGCACAGAGAGTTAAGTGATTTGCCCAAGGTCACACAGCAGGAAAGTGGCAGAGTCAAGATTAGAACCCCGGTCCTCTACTCTTTCCACTAGACCAAGAGCTTCATAAACACCATAATTATCTTTACATAGAGCAACATAATTACGTTGAAAATTTCTCTTGAGTGGGTGAGACAGTGAAAGAGTAACTTGATATACCTATTGACTAGCTTCTTTGAAAAAAAAACAAAATTTACCTTCTCCTGAGAAAACTATCACCCCGAATTTAGCCACTATTAATATTGGACTCTCTGGTCAATGGATTGTCTCAGCAGAACGCAGTTTCAACCAAATTGCTTCCTTTCTTTAGGCATGCTGAAGTGATCTGAAGTTTGAGCCATGTTCTTCTCTGGTGCTTCTTTTGGGGCTCAGAAATCCAAGTTCAAAGGAACATTCAACTGGCCCAAAACCCCAAACCTGTATATCAATCAATCAATCAGTTGTATTTATTGAGCACTTACTGTGGGCAGAGCACTGTACTATGCACTCGGGAGAGTACAATATAATGGAGTTGGTAGACATGTTCCCTGCTCCTCCTCATATCAGATAGATAATTGCTCTCCCCTACTTCAAAGCCTTATTGAAAGCACATCTCCACCAAGAAGTCTTCCCTGACTAAGCCCTCCTCTTCTCTTCTCCCTCTCCCTCTGCATCACTCTGACTTGCTACTTCATTCATCCTCCCTCCCCATCCCACAGCACATATGTATATATCTGTAATTTATTTGTTTATCTGTCTGTTGTCTGTCTCCATCTCTAGACTGCAAGCTCACTGTGGACAGGGAACATGTCTGTTTGTTGTTATATTGTATTCTCCCAAGCATGTAGTACAGTGCTTTGCACATGGTAAATGCTCAGTAAGTACAATTGAATGAATGAATGAATGAATTTCCAAACCAGTTTACAGTCTAGAGGACTGTTTATTAGGAGCAGGATCAGAAATGAGCTCAAAATAAATTCCATCCACTGAGATCCTTGGTTCTCTTAAATTTGCAGGTTATTTCAGGGTTGGAACTTAGGAGCCAAAGGTCTTCTTGAATAGGAGGTTTTCTTCCTTCCCCTCACCCATCCGTGTCTGTGGAGTGGATGTGCGGCAGAAAACACATAAATGAGGTAGCTTTCCAGAGATGCTCAGAAATGCTGATTCTAGGTGCTCTGATTTCTGATCTGCTACTGGATTTCTGGAGGGCAACAACAACAAAAAAAATGATGTTCCGAGTTTTGCAACCAAAGGCAGAAAGAAAAAAAAAGGTATATCAATCAAAGGCATTTATTGAGCACTTACTATGCACAAACTACTGTACTAGGCACTTGGAATAATAATAGCAATTATGGTATTTGTTAAGCACTAACTATGTGCCCTGCTCTGTTCTAAGCATCAGGGTAGATACAAGATAGCCAGGTTGAACGCAGTCGCTGTCCCACATAGAACTCAGTCTTGATTATATGTGGCCAACCTGTACTTCCCAAGCACTTAGTACAGTGCTTTGCACACAGTAAGTGCTCAATAAAAACAATTGAATGAATGAATGAATCCCCACTTTACAGACGAGGGAACTGAGGCCCAGATAATAATAATAATAATAATAATGACATTTATTAAGTGCTTACTATGTACAAAGCACTGTTCTAAGCTCTGGGGAGGTTACAAGGTGATCAGTTTGTCCCACGTGGGGCTCACAGTCTTAATCCCCATTTTACAGATGAGGTAACTGAGGCCCAGAGTAGTGAAGTGACTTGCCCAAAGTCACACAGCAGACAAGTGGCAGAGCCGGGATTTGAACCCATGACCTCTGACTCCAAAGCCCGTGCTCTTTCCACTGAGTCGTGCTGAGAAGTCAAGTGACTTGCCCAAATTCACACAGCAGAAAAGCGGCAGAGCTGGGATTAGAACCCATGACCTTCTGACTTCCAGGGCCATGCTCTATCCACTAGGCTAGGCTACTTCTTATTGGAAAAGTACAGTACGACAGAATTGGTAGACATGTTCCCTATCCACAAGGAGCTTGCAGTCTAGAGGAGGAGAAAGACACTAAAATAAATTATGGATAATGTACGTAAGTGCTGTGGGGCTGAAGGTGAGGTGAATATCAATTGCTGAAAGGGTACGGATACAAGTGTATAAGCGATGCCTAAATTGCACTCTCCTAAACACGTAGTACAGTGCTTTGGACACAGTAAACGTGCGGTAACTAAGACTGACTGACTGACTGACTGACTGACTGACTGACAATGAATGAATGAATGAATGGGCATAGTTGGGGAAGGCCTCTTGGAGGAGATATAATTTTAGTAAGGTTCTTCAAGTGGGGAGAAGTGGTGTCTGGCCATTTATTGAAATGGGCAACGTGAACTTGATAACATCTTAATCATTTTCTAAAATGAATGCCTAAAGAACACAGCAACCTTTTCTTTCCACAGGTCTACAAGAACATCATTCCACGGTGTCTCTTTTAAATCATCCCTAGAATTTATCCACTCTCAGAGTCTAAGCCAATCAGACATTCTGAAGAACACTGCACAAAGGCTTATCAAATTCAATGCTAAACTGGAGCAGTGGAAAAAAGACCATAAATGAAACATCAGCTCATGTGTTCACCTTGTAAATGGTAATTACTCTTTAGATTTCACACTCTCCAAGCACTTTATGAAATTGATCAATGGCACTGTAATACTAATATGAATATTTCAGTCTTTAAATCCCCTTTATGAAAATGATACTTATTACGTTTCTTTGATAGTGTCTTCATTTTGAAATCCCGTTATCCTTTTTTATTTGAGCTCACTAAGCTTAAGAGGAATGTGAAAGGGTGCATTGCCCTATGAGATATCACTATTAAAATGAGGATTTTCCTAAAACCACGTTCACAATTTTGAGGATGAAATGGATTATTAAGTTCAGAGTTCTTTGCAATTTGGATGATTTCTGGCCCTAAAGAAATATTTGGATTATGTTTAAGCATAAAATTCATTTCCAGTGTTAAACTTAATCAAGCAAATGAAATGGTGGACTCTGGGTTATGTTGGAATTTGGAACTTATGTTTTGGGGTGCCTTCAATAGCTGGAGGGGGTCAGATAAATATTGTTCTCTCTTAAGTGCTTAATGCAATGCTCTACTCATAGTAAGTGCTCAATCAATTGACTGGTGGCACAGGAATTAGTGGAATCTTTTAGACTGTGAGCCCGTTGTTGGGTAGGGACCGTCTCCATATGTTGCCAACTTGTACTTCCCAAGCACTTAGTACAGTGCTCTGCACACTATAAGCACTCAATCAATACGATTGAATGAATGAATGAATGAATGGCACTGACACATTAGCCAATGAATGGTACAGATTGAGCTCTTACCGTGTGCAGAGCACTGTTCGTAGCACTTGGAAAAGTTCAATAGGGTGAGTACACATGATCCCTGCCCTCGTGGAAATTACAGTCATGATTCAGGACTTAGAATTTGAAGGCAAAAAATTGATAAACCCACCTCTAGGACCCTTAAACCCTGATCTGGAGGGGAGAAGCCCAGCTCTGCCATACAGAAGACCTGAGTGTGTTTCCGGAAGGTCTGAGGGAGGGCCAAGACCTGATCTCCCAGCAGAGGGTCAGAGGGGACTTCCTTCTGTTTCTGAGGGATCTTTATTAGATCTCCATCCCCTCCTTGGCCAGGAAGGGTGGAGGCAGGGTTGTACTATTAGTAGTAATGGTATTTATTTAGTGTTTACTGTATGCAGGACACTGCACTAAGCATTGGGCTGAACAGCTCCCCTTCTCCCTTCCCCTCCAGGCACTAGAGGGCCCTAGTCACATGGGTAATGCCTTATTGACAATGCCACAGGGCCTGGGCCTTCAAGTCTTGCAATTCCCATATTAAATGGCTGCTTTCCTGGGAGTTTCATGAGACTTTTTATGACATGACTAAATACCCATTGCCATAAAAAATAATTGCTCCATCTACAGTATTGAGTGAATGCTTTGTATTTTAAGGTATGTAGCAACCGTAACTTTTTTAGGAGGCTGTATTGTGTGGGGTCGATATAGCTGCCTGAACACTTCTCCTCCCCCACGCCGAAAGGCCCAATCAGGAAACCTCCTTTCTGCCTCAGAGATCTGGCTTCGGACCGGCGTTGAAGTGTAGCTGTGGTTTCAAGGGCACAGGTGAACTTTGACCCCTTGGGCCCAAATGGGTATTTATCCTTCTTAGTAGAAAACCGTGTTCCTGTTTCAGACTAAACTTCCTCTGGCAAAGTAATGGTTTTTCTCTCAGGAAGACCGTTAGGTTATTTGTTTTGCTGAAAAGTTCGAGGGGTAAATTCAATAGGTTTCAGCCTTTTAATAACTGGAAAGTTTCCATTTTCGGTAGTGGGAGGTAGAATAGAGAAGGTGTGGAGTGTTCTCCTGTGTATGCTAACATTGCCATTGTCCTTTACGTGTGGCTAAAGGGCAGAAACCTTTAGATATGTCCTTTGAGTGACAAACAGACAGTGGGGTGGGCAGAGCACTGCAGATACCAGACACTGAGGCTCTCATGAAGCTGCCTACAATTCACTGGGCCCAAGCAAACATAATGATGTCACAAGCAACTCTTTGTTGAAGTCCATCTGACTCTGCCTGGAAACTAAGCGGTGTGGCTTAGTGGATAGAGCACGGATTTGGGACTCAGAAGGACTTGGGTTCTAATCCTACTCCACCACTTATAATAATAATAATAATGACATTTATTAAGCGCTTACTATGTGCAAAGCACTGTTCTAGGTGCTTGTCTGCTGCGTGACCTTGGGCAAATCACTTAACTTCTCTGGGCCTTGGTTACCTCATCCATAAAGTGGGAATTAAAAGTGTGAGCCCCATGGGGGACAGGGACTGTGTCTAAACTGATTAACTTGTAACTACCCCACTGCTTAGAACATTGTTATGCACATAGCACTTAGCAAGTACCATAATTATTATTATTGTTATTATTTTTAAGCTAAAGTGTTTTCCAGGAGGTATCACTTACTTTTCCCATGTTGTTTCAGAGCTTTCGTGCTCCCCTCCCAGGGCCCTAGAAACAGCAGAGGCTGTTTCTGAAGGGCAGAAAGGAACCTGGGAACTTCAAATGAAAACACCAGACATAAAGGCGTACAGTGTTGTGTCCATTATGGCCACAGGACAGACCAGCTGAGGACTCAGACAGCGTGGCCCGAGCAGAACACCAAACTAAAAACTAAGGAACGATTTTGGTGTCTAAACTTCTTTGTAGGTGGGAGACCTGGATTTATCACGGGTGACCTATCCGACTTCTAGAACATTCCATCAACTCCACAGCTACTAGAAAGACAGAGTCACCAACAATGAGGTCCTGGAACAATGTCAGATCACCAGCATTCAGGTACCCCTCATCACGTGACATTTTTGCCAGCAGAATACCCAAACAGCCACTCTGTGGGTGAACTAAAATTGGGGAACTATCTCTCCCACTCTAAACTGTAAGCTCCTTAAGGGCAGATAACGTCTACCAATTCTGTTATATTGTACTCTCCCAAGTACTCTGCACTCTGTGTGCTATGCACTGCAGCCCTTGTGGCATAACTGCGTATCAAGCACTGTTGTAAGCACTCAGGGTGGATATAAGATCATCAGGTCAGACACAGTCCCTGTCCCATATGGGGCTCCTGCTCTTAATCCCCATTTTACAGATGAGGTGACTGAGGTACAGAGAAGAGAAGTGACTTGCCCAAGGTCACACAGCAGACAAGTGGTGGAGCCGGAATTAGAACACTGGTCTTTCAGACTCCCAGGCCCGTATTCTAGCCACTAAGCTATGCTACATCCAACAACAGACTCTCTCGGGCACATATGCTTGTGTCAAAGCATGGTCTGGGACCCAATTTCCTAGTGGCCAGATTTCAGCGTGCCAGGCGGCTAGCAGTTATCAACAACATTGTTGGCTCTTGCAGCAGGGTGGCATGGCTTTGGGCATGGTCCAGGGACAGGAATAGCTGCTCCATGCTTGTGCCATTCCCACTCCTTTGGCCATCAGGGGACTACTTCCAACCTGACCTGGGGACTAAAGGAGTTATCCTCGCCCTGATTTTGGGATGATTCAGGCTTTACTTTAGCCACTGGTTACCCAATAATCTTTCCAGCATCTCTCCTACCTGGATCATATCTCCTTATTGTGATTATCTTCAAAATCCATAACTCACATCCATACTCTAAGTGATGCTGACAAAACTACTTAAGAAGTCAGAAATGACATCAGCAGAAAATCCGACTCACACATACATAGAAAGTTGGAGCTTAAGCCCCCCCATGAAAACTTTAATTGGCCACATGTTTACTGCTGCATTCTGCCCACCAACCTCCTGAAAGATAGTCTGGCCTTCTTGATTCAGATTTCTCCTTCCTTGTCTATCGGTGCATCTCGACTATTGACAAAAATCTTGGCTGCATATAGGATTCCCAGGCCCAAGTTGGTGGTGGATCAGTAAAAAGTAATTAACTGAAGTTGAGGATATCTAAAGGTTTTTTTTTTTTCCTTTAAGAAACTAACCACTGAGCTCTTCACCTTATAGGGTCATGGTTGTTCCCATTGTGACAAAATGAAAGGAAGACTGCAGACTATTACCTAGGTAATTCAGATGAATAATTTACCTTGTGGGATGTGGGTGGGAAGAGTCTTTTATTTTTTTGGCCTGATTGATAAGGAGTCCTGATTCAAGTTGACCAAATTCAAAGGTTAATTGTTTGAAACTGCAGTGTGGAGAGAAACAGCTGTTAGTCAAGCTGATGATTCTAGAGGGTCTTTCAGTCAGGCCTCTGCCATGGATTGGTTTGTGAATCAGCCCTGTGTTACATAAACATGGCTTTCCTCCACTTAACATTTTTCCCTAAATCTTAAGAGCCCATAAGGTGAGTTGCTGAAGTGTTTTAACATTTAACACAGTGTTGTAAATAACTCTCTACCGGGCATGTTCAATACGAATTAAAATGTTATTGCTTCTACATTTTATTGTTTACAAATTTGCCTTTAAATGGAGATTTATAGGACATTTCAGCTGCTCAGTGATGGAGCAATATTAATGTCTTCACACGGGAGTGTGAGTTAAAGCAATCTCTCAGCAGGCCCAGAGAATATCCGTAACTGTCTATCAGGAGACAAGGGTCGCATTTCCTGTGTTAACACGCTTTTCACCTTTAAAGCCTTTCCCCTTTTCCTTTGAACACAGGTTTCATCCGGCAGGCTCTAGGTAACTCCCCACCACTTTGAATGCCATGAGGACGCCATCAGATCTGTGACTGATCATTTCTTTGCTACATTTCAATCCTGCCTTTCCTCTATAGGGCTCCATAAGGCATTTTAAGTTTGGTAAAGGGAAGGAAGGCTAAAAGCCTAGGTATCATTCTGCTTTCTTTTTAAAGGAGAACTGCAATGAGCCAATCCTTTGGGACAGAGGGAGGACTGGGGAAAGAGAAGGAAAATCTTCAAGAGTAGCGTCTCCCCCATTTGATTCAAAGTTTGGGGAAGGATATAAACTGTGAGCCCTTTTCTAGACTGTGAGTCCATTGTTGGGGTAGGGACCATCTCTATATGCTGCTAATTTGTACTTCCTAAGCACTTAGTACAGTGCTCTGCACACAGTAAGCGTTCAATAAATATGATTTAATGAATGAATGATATAAAAGAATTCTGAATGCCCTGTTGTCCTCTGTAAAGAAGACGGATGGTGAGCTAATCCCCTGGGGTAAGGGGGAGAATGGGAGAGGGAAGGAGAGAGCTGAAGAGTTGTGTCTCCAATTTGAAACGAAGTTTGGGGAAGGATATAAAAGAATTCTGAACCTATCGTTTTTCTCTGCTTGTAAAGAAGAAATGCAGTGAGCTAATCCTTTGGGGCAGTCGGAAGAAGAGGGAAGGAGAAAGAGCTAAAGAGATATGCCTCCACCAATTTGAAACAAAGTTTGGAGAGGGATATAAAATAATTCTGAACCTCTCGTTTTCCCCATTTTTAAAGAAAAATGCAATGAGTCAAGCTTTTGGGAAATGGGCAGGAAGGGAAGCCCTCCCCTCCAGAATCTGGGCAGTTGGTCTCCAAAAGAAGCAGAGCTGATGTCCCTAGCTGGGTCTTTCTCTGCCATCACAGAGCAAAACCTACCCAGGAAGGAGGCTGATTTTGTGCCAGCCAAAGTCTGTATTAGAAAAGTCCAGCCTGAGGAAGAAGGTAACCTGAAAGAAATCAGGTGGCAGCCAATCAATCAATCAATAATAATTATGCTGCTTATCAAGCTTACTATGTACCAAGCGCTGCACTAAGCTCTGGGGCAGATACAAGATAGTTAGGTTAGACACAGTCCTTGTCCCACTTGGATCTCTCAGTCTAAGGAGGAGGGAATAGGATTTAATCCTCTTTTTACAGATGAGGAAATTGAGGGCCAGGGAAGTTAAGTGACTTGCCCAAGGTCACCCAGCAGACAAGTGGCAGAAACTGGTTTAGAACTAAATCCTAAGACTCCCAGCCCGTGGTCTTTCCACTAGGCCATGCTGCTTCTATGATCAAATCTACTGAGTGCCTACTGTAGGCAGAGCTCTGTAGTCAGCCAGTGGGAGAGGACAATGGAGTCAGTAGGCCTGTCCCCTGCCCTCGAGGAGCTGACATTCTAGCAGGGGAGACAGACACTCCTTTCATTCCCAGAGAGCTCCTATCACCTTTGCCTGGAATAATAAGTAGTTTGGATCATCCTGAGGACTGGCTGAGGTTCAGTTTCATTCTGTTAAAACTGTCATCGTGAGGCTCCCGGCTCACTGACCAATTTCTGACCTGAGATCTGGCCTCACACTAACTGTCTTTTGGGTCCAGGACCTTAAGCCGAGAGCAGTAACTCCCCTTGGGGACTAAGAAGGAAATTATCACTTCGGTCAGAATCCTACCCACTATCTCTCAGCACCACGGAGCAAGGGTTTAGGATAGGAGGGCATGGAAACCTTCCTTTAAACGGAAAGAATCTTTGTTTTTGTCATGCAGTGCACGAGGCCTGCAGATTACAGTAATGAGAAATGGGGACAGTCCCAGGTATCCAGGAGATGGAAGAGAATTTGCATTCCAATTGTCAAATAGATCAAAAGCTGATTCTTTCTGCTCCAGTTGGAAGGGACACTGAGCCCCCGGGGGCCGGCCTGGGGGGGGGGGGGGGGGGCAGGGGGCACCTTCCAGCTCCACCCCCTGGATCCCATGGGCTACTCCTGAATGCTACAGGAGAGAAAAGTACAGGAAGACCTGAAGTGGGTTCTAGCCAGGATGTGGTGTCATTTCACATTTTTCCAAATGTGAATCACTGGGCAAGGGGAGCAGTCACCAACAGTAATAATAATTGTGATGTTTGTTAAGTAATTACTATGTGCCGGAGATTGTTCTAAGTGCTGGGGTAGATACAAGGTAGTCGGGTAGGAGACAGACCCTGTCTTATATGGGGCTCTCAATCTTCATCTGCATTTTACAGATGAGGTAACTGAGGCCTGGAGGAGTGAAGTGACTAGCCCAAGGTCCCACAGCAGACATGTGGCAGAGCCAGAATTAGAACCCATGACTCCCAGCCCTGCCTCTCCTGCTCCCTCTCCCCACCTACCCCGTCCCATCATTTCTCTCCATATAATTCAGCTATAACTGCAGATCTCCCTCCAGGGGAGATATGTCTAAAGGAAAACCTCCCTGTGGGTTACGGCCGAAACTGGAAATCAAGATACATTCTCACGGCAGGGCACAACTCATCTGCCCTTCCTCCACCCCCCACTTCCCCACCCACCCATTCCAGGCTGAAACTGGAAATCAAAATCATTCCCAGGAAGCCCAGAACTCCTCTATTCACCCCTCGCCCCCTCTGCCCACTCCTCCCAGACTGATTTCATAAAAATGTCAGCTATTAAGTTAACATTATTTAAGGGGCTCTGGGTTGTAGTTCCTGAATGCAACCTAAGCTATATCCATAAAGGTCTGACATTGATCCCTGGCTGTATAAAACATGATACAGAGAGGTACTAAATAAATAATCTGTATACTGCCTCCAAAGCATCTCTATTTATCACTGCAGTAATGATAAGGATGTGATTTAAAGTGAACCCTACTGAGGGTCAAATCCTGGCACAAGCAGTAATATGATCTGCAAGAGAGTGCTGATAACCTGAAACAATATGAAGAAACCCTGTCAGATAAATAAAACACACTGGTTGTCCATTAAACAGCTCGGGAGGAGATCAGGAAAACCAAACAGAGCAGAAACCCTCCCTTTTCAGGCAGCACAAACAGGCAGCACCTGAAGCAAGCTGAGCAAACAGCCTTCTCCAGAGTCGGTCTGCTTTTTTTTTTTTTAAACAAAAAGCTGAGCCCAACGTGGGAGGGGGGGGTCTAGAGGGCAGCCTTAGAAGCGAAATCTTTTTCGCTAGTTTAAAATATTCCCAGAGTTTTTATCAAGCAATTAGTACAGTACTCAGCACACACTAACCACTCAAATAAATGCCTTTGAACCATACAAGGTTCACATCATTGTTGAGTGTTACAGCTGTCAGAGAAACTTTCCTGGAACAGAATGGGACCTTAGGAGATCAAAATGTCCAGGCCCCTGCCTCCAGGAAGGCAAAACCCTAAACTGTTCAGGGGAGATGAGAGGAGGGAAGGGAATCTATCCATTTTGTGTGGGTAGATCTTCAGGACTGGGATTTGCCCACCTCCCAGGGAAGACTGTTGCAAGAATTCATCCAATTTGAATTGGATTGAAAGCACTCGGCTCTAAGAATCTTGGAATGGTGGGCAATGGCTACAAGGGGCAGCTCTGCCAGTGAGCCAGGATGCTGACCCTTGGTTAGAAGCCCCCAGGACATTTGTTGGCCCAGGGGTATGGACCTCAGCTGCACCATGGGAGCTGTGTTTAGGTGCGTCACATGGAAGGATGGAGGCGAGCACTTACATGGGACTGGTGCCTAAATTTGAGCACTGAAGCAGTGTGGCCTAGTGGACAGAAAATGGGCCTCGGAGTCACAAGGGCCTGGGTTCTAATCCCTGCTCAACCACCTATCTGCTGTGTGACCTTTGGCAAGTCACTTCACTTCTCTGGGCCTGAGTGACCCCATCTGTAAAATGGCAGTGAGCCCTATGTGGGCCAGGAACTGTGTCCACCCCGATTTGCTGTTATCTACCCCAGCATTTAGTACAGTGCCTAGCACATAGTAAGTGCTTAACAAAATAACTATCATTATTATTATTATTATTATTATTTCAGAGTGCTGTGCTCCAACCCTTCTAGGAGACTTGGTTGTTGTTTTGCATTTTTTTAACTGTATTTTTTAAGTGCTCACTATGTTCCAGGCCGTATCCTAAGTGCTGGTGTAGATGCAAACTAATCAGGTTGGACACAGTCCCTGTCCCAAATGGGGCTCATAATCTTAATCCCCATTTCACAGATGAGGCAACTGAGGCACAGCTAAATGAAGTGAACTTTCTGAGGTCACACAGCAGACAAATGGTAGAGCTGGGATTAGAATCCAAGTCCTTCTGACACCCAAGTCCTTTGTTTCATCCACTAGGCCATGCTGTTTCTCCATCTACTTCTCTGTCCAGTTGTCTGTTGCTGCATGATTGATTTTGAAGTCATTTCACTTCTCTGGGCCTCAGTTACCTCATCTGTAAAATGGGGATAGAGAGTGTGAGCCCCATGTGGGACAGGGACTGTGTCCAACCTGACTAATTTGCATCTACCCCAGTGCTTAGAACAGTGCTTGGCACATAGTAAGCATTTAACAAATGCCATTATTATTATTTTTATTATTAGAAAGTCCCAATTTAGACTGTGGGGCCAAAATGCTGTAAACTTCTTAGTGATTAGAAAGAATTGCTCTCTTTCCAAAGTGCCCATCTCCCTCCAAAAGCATCCTTAATTATTTTATGAATCTGTTTAGTGGTCCCAGGAGTTTAAAAAAATAAAGGAACTTTCTTATCCCCATTTTTTAGAAAGGGAAACAGAGGTTACAGAGGGAAAACGCCTTAATAGAAACTCCCACCATGCCCACCAGGCGACTTAGAGTGGAGTCTGATTCCTGGGCACCTGATTTATCTTTCTGTCTTCAATACCAGGCTCTTTCCACCTCTGCACATCTCTTTGATACTGATCAAATCATCAAGTGAGTCATTTTGGAGGAAGATGGAGGTGTCAGGGCAGGAAGGCCGGGGAATAGAGGAACATGACAACTTTCTCCCTAAATAGCTGTGTTAATGGGGCTTCAAAACCTGCCCTTGGCAGATTTCTAGTAGGTTTTTGTTGAAATGGACTGCACCTTTAAAGGACGCCAGTGCAGAGAAAGTCCCCAGTATCATCCCGAATTGGCCCCTACAGTTTCATTTTAAATATGATTAACTGTATTACAGAGAGATCAAAATAATAATAATAATTATGGTACATGCCACACACTGTTCTAAGCGCTGGTAGATACAACTTAATCAGGTTGTCCCACGTCGGGCTCACAGTTTTAATCCCCGTATTACGAGTGAGGTAACTGAGGAACAGAAAAGTTAAGTGACTTGCCCAAGGTCACACAGCAGACAATGATCAGAGCCGAGATTAGAACCCATGCCCTCTGACTTCCAAGCCCGTGGTTTTGCCGCTTTCCAATGCTGCTTTCCAATCAACTCATTCCTCCCTTAATATGGTGAGCGTAAGGAACATAGACCAAAGGGAATTTCATTACTGTATCAGACAAATGACCCACCCAGCCCAGGGTGGATCTAGCTTTCTAAAGGAAGCTAGGAAGAACAGATGGGAAGGTTTTGGTTTCCTTAAGAAAATAGCAGTAGTAGTAGTGGTAGTAGTAATAATAATAATAATAATAATAATAATAATAATAATGGTATTTGTTAAGCACTTGCTATGTACCAGGCACTGTACTAAGTGCTGGCATGGATACATGTAAATTGGGTTGGACACAATCCCTGACCCCCAGTCTCAGTCTCAGTCTCATCCCCATTTTACAGATGATGTAACTGAGGCTCAGAGAAGTGAAGTGACTTGTCCAAGGTCACAGAGCAGACATGTGTCAGAACAGGGATTAGAACCCATGACCTTCTGAATCCTAGGCCCGTGCTCAATCCACTAGGCCATACTAGTAGTAGTAGTAGCAGCAGCAGCTGCAGTAGAAGCAATAGTAGTAGTAACGGTATTTATAAAATGCTGATTAATATGTATTAAGTGCTGAGCAGCAGTAGTAACAGTATTTTTTAAGCCGTAATACTAGTAATAGTATTTATTAAGTGCTGAGTAGTAGTAGTAATAATATTTATTAAGAACTCAGTAGTAGTAGTAGAAAGAGGTAATAACAGCAGTAATAGTGCTAATAGTATTTATTAAGTGTCCACTAGTTGCTCTACATGGTCGGGAAGTACAAAATAAAGAAATGACACATTCTTTGCCCATGAGCAACTTCCACTTTTATGGAGGAGGCAGACAGAAAAATATTTAAAACTCGAGTAGTCAAAATAAATAATCGTATGCACAAGTGAATAAACATAACTATTAATATCGTTGATGAGTTTATTGATAGAGGATGGGTATGAACAAGTATACAAGTATGTAAGCACTAGCATTGCATGATGGGTTTCTATGGTTTAAGGTGCTGGGAAACAAACTGCGAAAGGCTTATCGGAGGAGGTGAGGTTTCAGGAGAGGGAAAATAATGGTCTGTCAGAATTGGGGAGAAAAGGAGTTCCTAGCAGCAGGAACAGTGTGAACAAGATATCCTTCTGCTAGACTTTAAGTTACAGGGATAATACAATAATAATTACAGTGGGCAGAAAACATGTCTGTTATATTGTTTTGTACTGTACACTCCGAAGTATTTAGTACTGTGCCCTGCACAGAGTAAGTGCACAACAAAAACAAGTGATTGAGTGATTGATAATAATAATAATAATTACGATATTTGTTAAGCACTTACTATGTGCCAATTACTGTTCTAAGCACTGGGGTAGATACAAGATAATCAGGTTGTCCCACGTGGGACTCACAGTCTTAATCCCCATTTTACAGATGAGGTAACTGAGGCACAGAGAAGTGAAGTGACTTGCCCAAGGTCACACAGCAGACAAGTGGTGGAGCCGGGATTAGAACCCACATCTTCTGACTCCCAAGCCCGCTGCGGTCTTTCCACTAAGCCACTCTGATTGATAATAATGATGCGAACAATATAATAACAGTATCTCATTCAGTCATATTTATTGAACACTTACTGTGTACAGAGCACTGTACTAAGCACTTACCCTGTGCCAGGCACTGTACTAAGTGCTGGGATCGATACAGGCTGATCAGGGAGGACGCAGTCTAGTCCTACATAGGGCTCACAGTCTTAATCCCCATTTTACAGATGAGGTAACTGAGTTACAGAGAAGTGAGTGACTTTTCCAAGGTCACACAGCAGACAAATAATAATAATAACAATAATAAAATATTGGTTAAGTGCTTACTATGTGTCGAGCTTTGTTTTAAGTGCTGATGCAAGATCAGCAGGTCAGACTAGATTATCTACCCCAAGGCTTAGTAAAGTACTTGGCATATAGTAAGCACTTAACAAATGCCATTTTATTATTACTATTATTATCCCTCTGAAGATATCCTGAGTGCCTTTCGGGTCTCTTCTGTTTCTTCTATCCATCGCGTTTTTGACTGTTCACTTTGGTCCTCCTGGCTTACCTCGGTTTCCCACTCGTAACCCATAGAAGGAATAAATAGCCAAGTTAAAAGGGCATTTCCAATAGCTAATATTTCACTTTACCTTCAGCATGTGCTCAATAGATCCACGCTGGCTGTTGCTGACCTGGTAACTCCCTCATGAGCAGCTAGCTGGAATTGCAGGATGGCCAAAAGTACCATCTGGTTGAGTAACATTGCTAAATTCCGGCCCACGGTTATCAGCATACTACATTTAGGTCAACTGGCAGAAAATGGCTTTTATTAAGCTAAACTATCCCTACAACATTGCCCTCTGGTATGTTGCCTTTTAAAAGGTATTGTGCGTGGCTTAGTGGACAGAGCACAGACTTGGGAGTCAGAGGTCATGGGTTCGAATCCCAGCTCGGCCACTTGTCAGCTGTGTGACCTTGGGCAAGCCACTTAACTTCTCTGTGCCTCAGTTACCTCATCTGTAAAATGGGGATGAAGCCTGTGAGCCCCAAGTGGGACCACCTGATCACCTTTCTTCCCCCCTGGCCCAGTGCTTAGAACAGTGCTTGGCACATAGTAAATGCTTAACAAATACCATTATTATTATTATTATTATTATTATTATTATTATTATTATTATTATTATTATTATTATTACCCCAGTGCTTAGAACAGTGCTTGGCACATAGTAAGCGCTTAACAAATATCACTATTATTACTATTATTATTCTGGGAAAACCTTCCTGGCAATCGGTACTTCCCAAGCGCTTAGTACAGTGCTCTGCACACAGTAAGTGCTCAATAAATATGATTGAATGAATGAATCGGTATGGTTTGTTCAGTTTGCAATCCGGGATCAATTCTCCCACATCTCCTCTGAGAAGACTTTTCTGACTGGGCTCCCGTTTCCCCTACTCCCTCTCCCTCTCTGTCACCCTTGCACTTGAATTTATACCCTTTATTGACCCCACCCTCAGCCCCACAGCACTTCTATACATCTCCATAATTTATTTTCATGTCTGTCTTCCCCTCTAGGCTGTAAACTCCTTGTGGGCAGGGAACGTGTTATACCAATTCTGTTATACTGTATTCCCTCAAGCACTTAGTACAGTGTTATGCACAGCAGAAACACTCAAATAAAATTGATTGATTCTTTCTGCACTAATTAGCACCAATTGCCTCAGTTGATGGACACGCATGGAAGTGCTTAGAACAGTGCTCCAGCTCTTAGAACAGTGCTTTGCACATAGTAAGCACTTAATAAATGCCATTATTATTATTAAATCCCCCTAGACCACTGTGACTGGACAGACCCCTCCCCTGAGAGGTCACCTAATCTCACCCCGTTCAACTGAGAATTATCTGATGGTGCATTTAGCAATGTTACTCAACCAGAATGATGCAAGACACAGGCAGTCCCGAATCAACCAAATAGTATGGTTAAACTCCATTTCTCATTCTTCTTCTGGATTCACAGTCTATCCATTTCCTTGCCCCTCTCCCTTCCCTCTCCTAGCTGGACTGGGCTGTATAAATGTGAATTTTTTTTCTGGTTCCATCTTTCTAAGTTGGAGGTAGTGAGTGTGGCAAGGCCTGACTGTTTCATAAACTAAAGGCTAAACCCAATTAGGTTCTGTATAGAAAGAGAAATGTTCTGGAAGAGAATCCCAGAGTCAAAGGTCAAGCCACCCTGTCAGGTTCATTTTCATCTCCTGCAGAGGCTGAACTCCCCAGAGAGGGTGAGAATCAGTGGGTCTCCAATGAGGGCTATGGCAAACGGAAGGGCTAAAATCTAATAACGTTGCTTCTGTTCCATTTTTTTGCTTCTGTTCCATTTTTCCCTTCTTCTTCTGCTCCACCCCACATGGACCTAACACTCATTTTTCATGTCTGAAAGAGCTGCTCTCCGGACTCAGAAGGATCTCAGGCCTGGGCTGACCTGACCTGCCTTGGGGTCTTAGTTTCTATGGACAAAGCTGGAACCGTTATAGCTTTTGAAGTTCAAACCAAAACCCAACCTATATCTTGAGCTGAATTTGGAGTTCAGGGGACTCTTGCCATCCTAGATCACCAAACAACCTAAAATGGCTGGTCCCTTTAATTCCCAGCACTAGTCAGAAGAATTTTCAGGTGAAATCATCAGGCTGGAAAGGGATCCTGAAAGGTCAAGCAGGGTATCCCCTTGTACTCCCCCTTGTTTTCAAATTCCCTGAGTTTAGAATTTCTGACAGGACACAATCCTGTTTCTTTCTCTCAAATGGGAGTGATTTTTTTTATATGGTATTTGTTAAGTGTTTACTATGGAAATGGAGTAAGCACATGGAAAGGAAGAGTGTTCCAGGCCAGAGATAGGACGTGGGCAAGAGGTCATGGGAAATTCCAACTACAGCTCAATTCAGCATCTTCTACTCTGGGTAGCCACAATGGGGAATAGAAGCAGGAGCCGTGAGGGGTTTTAGTGGGGTGGGAGGAGGGAGGGAGGGAGGGTGTGTGTGTGTGTGTGTGTGTGTGTGTGTGTGTGTGTGTCCGTCCGTCCACACGCATTACCCTGTGAGCTCATCCTCTAGAATGTAAGCTTGTTGTGGGCAGGGACTATGTTTGTCATTGTACACCTCCAAGTACTCAATAAATAATCATTGATTGATTGATCTGTTTAGCATATTGAGTGCCACATCTGTACAATGGGAAACTAATGTAATGTGGTACTTTTCATGTATTTCATTTCTATAGTGGGTGAGCCTCCTTCACTTCAGGACGTGATAGTTTGGCAAAAAATAAGGCTAAACCCAGCAATTTCTAAAATACTGAAACTTCAAGAGTCCTTGCATCATTTGGAACATGTCTACAAACTGTTGTACCAAGCCACATCAAGAGCTCAATAAATACCTATGACTGAGTTAACTGCCAGTCTAAAACTCCACTGTTAATCATCCTTGCTAGTGGATTGATAACTGTGAGTTATGGAATGTATTATTTAATCAATCAATGTTATTTTTTGAGTGCTTGCTGTGTGCAGAGCACTGTACTAAATGCTTGGGGAGTACAGTACAATAATCTTGGCCAATATGATTGCTTCCCTCAAGGAGCTTGCAATCTACCATGTGTCAAGGACAGTGATAAATGCGGAGGTAAATACAAGATAATCAGGTCAGATCAGATCTACTCTCCTCCTGTTTAGTGGCAAATACAATAGTCATTCCAAGAGCTTTTCAATGTCATATTTACTTCCCGTGCTCTCTGTAATTTCTTTCTTAATCTTACCTATCACCGAATATTAGGTTATTATTTACTCTTTGCATTAAGTTCAAGTCTTCATCTACATCCGAACATGAATTTAGATGGTGGTGCAATTTGAGAAATTGACACCAACTATGACCTCCTGGAGGCGCTAGAGAGATACACCACCTGTCTTTTTCTAGATTTTGATTTAGAACAGCAGAACCGTCTAGGACATGGGTCTCCGAAAGAAAGCAGCATTTCTTTAAACTTTATGGATGGTCAAATACCAAGGTGGAATGAGAACCAATTTTTTTCAGTAAATAACATGTTTCCTGATCACTTTAAAAAGAACGTCATAAATTTTGTCTCGAATCCTTGATTCCTGATGGCAAATATGTTACTATGCTATCAATACATGTTATCAGTATTTAATAATAATAATAATGTCATTTGTTAAGCACTTACTATGTGCTAAGCGCTGGGGGGGATACAAGGTGATCAGGTTGCCCCATGAGGGGCTCACAGTCTTCAACCCCATTTTACAGATGAGAGAACTGAGGCCCAGAGAAGTTAAGTGACTTGCCCAAAGTCACACAGCAGACACAGCAGACATGTGGCAGAGTCGGGATTCGAACCCATGATCTCTGACTCCAAAGCCCGTGCTCTTTCCACCGAGCCACTCTGCTTCTGCAGTATTTGTGTTTGCCTCTCTCTCTACCAGGGTACCTCATACAACAGGCACCCAAACAAATTCGTGATGCTTATCATTAAAAGTTAAGCATTCCAAAGATAAAAAAAAATGCATGAAAGAGTTTAATTTTCAAATTAGGGAATTCACTCAGTGATATCAAAGAAAAGGAGCTGGAATACACTAATTCAGAGTGCTTTGTTCTTTAGGACAGTAGAATAAATAGAACAGCACCATTTTTGTTTATTACAATCTGAATATTTAGAATATCTTTCCTCCTGTGAAATGCCACAATGTTAAGGTTTATGTTTTTTGTCTTGACTTTCTTTCTCATACTCTAATTTTTATCCTCTAACCTCATTTCTTTCTTCCACCCCACAATTTCCTCATTCCTTTTTTTTTTTTTTTTTGGTTATGAACAACAGCTACTGTGAAGCTGGTTAAACCTTGAACTTTTATTTCTTTGGGGCAGTGGTGCGTCCATGCTTCTATTGGTCTCTGCCCTGTGTCAGTCTGCATGCCTGTTGATTCCAAGTACAACAAGTTTTCTCGGTGAAGCGGGCGTTTTTATGTGGACCTCTCTGCTTCTCCCTGCACTATTGTACTTTCCACCCTGCAAATAAATCACTTCATTCAGAATGGATAGAACCAAAAAAAACCCCAAAAAACAAAAAACAAAACGGGGTGGGTAGTTTGGGAGCGGGGTGCTTTCAGATAATTCCATGTTTGTACTATAAACTAAACCGATTTTACATTCAGGTCTAGAGTCTGACCAGATTTATGCTCTTGAGAAAGTCCCATTTTTGCATGATTTAGACAAAAAAAAGTGTCTGAATACTGCTCTCCAGCCTAATTTATATGAAACTGGGATCCTGCCACCTGGAGTTTCAGCTCTGCTCTGCGAGACATGTCTGGTATGTAACTAGGGGACGGAAAGAGCAGGCCGGTGGGAATAGAGAGCCCTGTTCTTCAGGGAGCAGTGGTCGCCGAACTGAATGGGGCTGAGAAGTCAGAGCGTTCATTGTGCCTGGTCGGAGTGGCGTGTTGCGCAGGCTGCAGGCTCCCCCCTCAAACTCTGGAAATACTCCCAAGATGTTTTGCCCACCTCAGCTGGGTCGAATTAGACTTCTCCCCTGCCTCTCTGCCTCACCACATGTTTACACTCAGCTTGGCACCCATGGGATCCTAATTCCTTCTATCAGTCAGTCAATTATCTTTATCGAATGCTTATTTTGTGCAGAGAATTGTACCAACTGCTTGGGAGAGTACAGTATAAAAGAGTTCATGGGCATGTTCCCTGCCCACGGGGAGTTTCCAGTCTAGAAGGAGAGACAGACATTAATAGAAATAAGAATTATGGCTATGGGCATAAGTGCCGTGGGGCTGAGGGAGAGATGACTAGGTGCAAATCCAACTGGAAAGGTGACACAGAAGGGAGTGGCCTCGGAGGAAATGAGGACTTAGTCAAGGAAGGCCTCTAGCAGGGGTTGTTCTTAAAATCAGGCTTTGAAGTTAGGGAAAGTGATCATCTGTCAGATATGAAGAAGGAGGGCTTTCCCAGCCAGAGGCAGGACGTGGGCCACAGGTCAGCTGTGAGATAGGCAAGATCAAGGTATGGTGATATTGGCACTAGAGGAGCAAAGTTTGTTGGCTGAGTTTTAGTAGGAAATCAGGGAGGTGAGATAGGAGGGGGCAAGGTGATTGAGTGCTTTAAAGCCAATGCTAAGGAGTTTCTGTTTGATGCGATGGTGGATGGGCAACCACTGGAGGTTCTATGAGGAATGTTGAAAAATGGACTGAAAGATTTGGTAGAAAAATAACCCAGGCAGCAGAATGAAGTTTGGACTGCAGGAGAGAGAGACATGAGACAGGGAGATCAGCAAGGAGGCTGAGGCAGTAATCAAGGCAGGATAAAATGCATGCTTGGAGGAACATAGTAGCTGTTTGGATGGTGCAGGAAGGGTGGATTGTAGAGAAGTTGTGAAGGTTTGAACCAAAATGATTTGGTGGCAAATTGAATATGTGGGTTGATGAGTCAAAAGGCTTGTGAGACAGGAAGGATAGTGGGGCTATCTACAGTGATGGGAAACACAGCTGGAGGGCAGGATTTGGGTTGAGAATATGAAGAATTCTGTTTTGGACCAGTTACGTTTGTGGTGTTGGCGGGACTTCCAAGTAGAGTTGTCCTGAAGGCAGGAAGAAATGTGAGACTGCAGAGAAGGAGGGAGATCAGGGCTGGAGATGTAGATTTGGGAATCATGGAATCATTCACCTAGAGATGGTAGTTGAAGCCAGGGGAGCAAATGAGTTCTGTCAGTTCTGTCTGCCAGTTCTTCCTGAAAGCCCAGAACCCCAGAACCTGGAAAGCATTTTGAGAAGTCAAAGGGTCCAGTTCTCTGTCTCTGGCTAGGTGGGTGTCTAAACTGCTGATTTTCAGCCGTGTAAATTCTCCAGCTTCACTTCTCCCTGTCTGGTAGCTTCTTGATCCTGCTAGCAGCAGAAAACTTCCTGGGGTTTCTCCACTCATGATCCCCAGACACTGTCAGGCAGGAATGCAGAACCCTAGCATGTATTTTGACTAAGCCCCCTTTTGAAGAGAACATGGCTGAGGAATTAGGGAATGCTTTTCCAACAACGCATGTTTGTCCGAATAAAAGGCTCTGAGGCATTGGGAAAATTAGTTATGCAAATGCATGCAGTGTTGAAAATGGGGTGAGTGCTAATATATGAGTTTTGCTAAACAGGAGAATGGGTGCATTAATAAGCTCCTAGGGGATCTGAAGATGCACTCGAGGAAGATTGGAGGAGGAGAAAGGAAAGAAAGAGAGGGAGAGAGAATTTTCCAAATTCTTTCTCCACATGGCAGACTCTCCCCACAGACTAAAAGCATAGACTTCATGGCTGCTGATTCCATGACACTTTGTGAGTGGTGCAGCATTTGGAAGGGGCATAAGCTGAGAAAATTATTGTTATAATAATAATTGTGTTATTTGTTAAATGCTTACTATGTGTCAAACACTGTTCTAACTGCAGGGGTAGATACAAACTAATCAGGTCAGACAAGCAGCGTGGCTCAGTGGAAAGAGCCTGGGATTTGGAGTTAGAGGTCATGTGTTCAAATCCCGACTCCGCCACTTGTCAGCTGTGTGACTTTGGGCAAGTTATTTCACTTCTCTGGGCCTCAGTTACCGCATCTGTAAAATGAGGATTAAGACTGTGAGCCCCCCATGGGACAACCTGATCGCCTTGTAATCTTCCCAGTGCTTAGAACAGTGCTTTGCACATAGTAAGCGCTTAATAAATGCCATTATTATTATTATTATTAGACAAAATCCCTGTCCCACATAGGGCTCACAGTCTAAGAAAGAAGGAAAACATATTGAATCCCCATTTTACAGATGAGGAAACTGAGCCCCCGAGAAGTGAAGTGACTTGCGCAAAGTCACCAAGGAGGTAAGTAGTGGAGTGAGAATTAGAACTCAAGTCTTTCGACTTGCAGGCCTGGGCATTTTTCAGTAGTCCACGCTGCTTCAGAGAATCCAGTCTATGGGAATATGAGAGCATTAAGCTCATGGCTACCTCAGAGCCTTAGGAACTCTGCTGCCGTCTGACCAGCCATGATATCACAAGCATTACTCGGGGTCTGCAGTGTAACTTAATGACATCACAGGCTGCATTTTGCATAAGGATGGAGATTTTCTGCAATCTTAGAGCATTTCTCCAGTGGGAAGCACCATGGCCTAGTGGATAGAGAACGGGCCTGAGAGTCAGAAGGACCTGGGTTCTATACCCGGATCTGCCACTTGCCTGCTGTGTGACCTTGGGTACGTCACTACACTTCTCCATGACTCAGTTACCTCATCTGTAAAATGGGGATTGAGACTGTGAGCCTTATGTGAGACAGGAACTGAGTCCAAACTGATTAGCTTGAATTTACTCCAATGCTTAGAACAGTGCTGGGCATATAATAAGAGCTTAACAAAAACCATCATCATTATTACTTGTTCCAGTGTTATCATATTCTATCCCCTGAAGTGGCATCCAACAGCTATGGCAGAGGGAGACTCAGGTCTGAAAATGCAAACTGGGCATAAAAAGTGTCCAATACCATATTGGATCCGCACAGAACCAGTCAGTTGCAAATTGGATTGTGATATATAAAATGAGACATCCAGTCACTTTACTTCTAACCCTAAATTCACTTCCCAGCTGTTTGTCTGAAAAAAAAATCCTTACCTCTGTCCTAAATCTGGCTTTGAAGGAGAATTTGAGCTAGAATGCCTTTCAAAGAGCCATTTAATTCATTGAACAAGCATAGATAAGATAAAGATATTCATAGGGTGTTGGGAAAAGCACACACAAGACTCAGCTGCTTCTTGGAAACTTGAAACCCTGAATATTCCAGAAACTTCCCCGGAGAGAGGTGGCAGGATTCGATAGACAGACAAGAACCATCCTGTGGTTGACCCTCCTTCCCATTGGATAAATATGGATCTGACCAGGTAGCTTCCTTATTAAAATTGCAAAGTAGACCCCTAATCTTTCTTCTGACACTGAAGAACACACCAGTTGCTGAGCGACCCTGAGGGGCAGAATGGAGCGAGGCTTAATTCCCAGAGTATCCCTTCTCTTTGTGCTTTTAATCCATTTTTAATCTCTCAAAGAGGACACCCTTCAACAAGTGAAATCTGCTCTCAACATATCTCAGGGAAATAGAATCTTTCAAGGAACACCTCCCAGGCCTCCGACCACTGGCCCCACTCCCCTTCCTAACACACACAGACTCTCCTTCCACCTTCCTGGGATTCTTCAAGAGTAGCAGCATGACCCAGTGGAAAAAACAAGTACCTGGGAGTCAGAGGACCTGGGTTCTAATCTCAGCTCCACCACTTGCATGCTATGCCAACCTGGGCAAGCGACTTAACTTAGCGCTTTAGTTTCCTAAATGGGAATTCATTATCTGTTCTCCAGCTTACTTAACAATAATAATAATAATAGTAATGGTATTTGTTAAGTGCTTACCTTGTGCCAGGCACTGAACTAAGCCCTGGGGTGGATACAAACAAATCGGGTTGGGCACAGTCCCACATGAGGCTCACCGTCTTAATCCCCATTTTACTGATGAGGAAGTTGAGGCAAAGAGAAGTCAGATTTCTTGCCCAAGGTCATACAGCAGACAAGCCGTGGAGCCAGGAATGAGGGACTGTATCTGACCTGATTATGTCATATCAACACCCTTAGTATGAGTAATTATGGGCAGGGAATGTGTCTCTCATCTCTGTGGTATTGTAATAATAATAATAATGATGGCATTTGTTAAGTGCTTTCTATGTGCAAAGCACTGTTCTAAGCACTGGAATGATAATAATAGCATTTATTAAGTGCTTACTATGTGCAAAACACTGTTCTAAGCACTGGAGAGGTAATAAGGTGATCAGGTTGTCCCACGGGGGCTCACAGTCTTAATCCCCATTTTACAGATGAGGTAACTGAGGCACAGAGAAGTGAAGTGACTTGCCCAAAGTCACACAGCTGACAGTTGGCGGAGCCGGGATTGGAACCCATGACCTCTGACTCCAAAGCTCAGGCTCTTTCCACTGAGCCACGCTGTACTCTCCCAAGCACTTAGTACAATGCTCTGCGCATGGGAGAAACAATGTGGCAGTGGAAAAAGCATGGACCCAGGAGTCAGAGGACCTTGGTTCTAATCCCATCTCTGCCAGTTGTTTGCTGGGTGACCTTGGGCAAGTCACTTTACTTCTCTGTGCCTCGATTCTCCTGTTTGGCTACTTAGACTGTGAGCCCCATTTGGGGACAGGGACTGAGTTCAACCTAATTAATTTTTATATACCCCAGCACTTATGTTTGACACATAATAAGTCCTTAACAAATAGTACAAAAATAAAACTAAAAAAATTAAGAAAAGTGCTCAATAAATACCACTGATTGATCAGCATGGTGGTTGACATGTAGTAAGAGGGTAACAGATGCCATATTATTATTATTTTATTTTGTTAGTATGTTTGGTTTTGTTCTCTGTCTTCCCCTTTTAGACTGTGAGCCCACTTTTGGGTAGGGACTGTCTCTATATGTTGCCAATTTGTACTTCCCAAGCGCTTAGTACAGTGCTCTGCACATAGTAAGCGCTCAATAAATATGATTGATGATGATGATTATTATTATTATTTTTATTGTTATACAAAGGTCTGAGAATTGGTTCACGGATTCATTTTTGGAAAAGAACTTTTTAAAAAATGATTTCATTAGTTTAAGCCCATACTGACTTGGGTAACAACATGAAACCCTGCTCTTCTGACTTTTCTATTTCCCTCAGCTCAGGACAGACACCCCATCTTTTAGTGCTTTCCACTGTACCTCATAAGCAGGGAATCCATCTGGCCCACCTTCTCCTCCTGGAATGCTGGAAATCTCTTCAAATTGCTGGATCCCGCCTCTTAGTGGGAAGAGTGCTACAGTGGGATGAGTGCTACAGACACAAAATGGGGACAAACCGTTGTTTATTAGCAATTAACATGGAAGTCCTTCCTGTAATTAACCCCTGGCTTGAGGGACACTACTATTTGCACATCAGTTCTCTCATAAATAGGGGCTCTATCTCCATTATTGTTTGGAGAGATGAGTCACTGGGGGAGATTGCTTATCTCAAGTCACTTTTAACTAGCTTTTGTCTATATGAGATAATCCCTGGTACCTACAGGATTACAAGCAAGACACTTCTTTTTTTCTCTTTCTTTCCTTTTACCCCTCCTCCCCTCCGCCCTCTTTCAGGCATTCCGGAAGCAATAGGAAGAGCATCAAAGCTCAGAGACTTATAAAATTCCCCCTTCAGTAAACGTCCTCTTTGCCTGTATGATCATTGACTCATAACCGAGAAGAATCCCAAATACAGCCTGGTGAACGGATGGTCTCGACCAGCTGAATAACCAACCAGACCGTGGCTCTCAGGACCCAAAAGAGACAAAAGTGAAGGATTTTGTGTTCACAATGTTGTAATCGCTCAGGACAAGCTGGCCATCCGGCTGAATGAAATCCCTTCTTTTCAGGTTCCAAATGCCCTGGCCAGCCTGACAACAAGGCCTGAAGGGTTCCCTCAACAGCCCATGCCACCCCAGCCACCCACACCCCACACCTCTCTCACCCGGCCCTGCTGAAAACAGAGGGAATGCCCATCCCCTCTGGTTCCTTTTTTCCTGGAAAGCAGAGTGCGAGAGCCCTAAAAAATCAGGAACAAGCCTCCCGCACCTGGGTGGTCTGAAATGAAAAACGGTTTCGCGCAGTTCTCATCTGGCCTTGCAGCCGGCTGGGCCAGTGGAAATTTCATTAGCATGCCAGGCGAGAAGCCCTAGGGAGCCAAATCCCGGGGAGAAGGATTTAGAAGGCAGGACCCCATAACCGGTGCCCCCCCCCCCACCCCCAACCAATCTCCGTCCCCTCCTCCTTCTCTCTCATTACCAATCCCCCAGATCGGTGCCCTACTGTTGAGATGGAGCTGGACAGAGTCCTTTAACTGGCTCCCTTCCCGAACCCAGACCACTCCACCTCCTCCCCCTCTCCCTTTTCTTCATTATCAGAATGAAAACTCTTACCATTAGGAACCAGTTACCCCAATTTCACAGTTACCAAGCATCAGATGCTTGAACTTTAGGGGCCCCCTCTTGCCGCCAGCTCAGATTCCTCTGCTGCCTTCAGAAGCATGGGGAATGAGTCCCCCTTTTGTCCCCATAAACTGGGGGGGGGAGGTCCCCAGAATGTCAGGCAGTTGTTCCTTCCTGGGTGGTTTGGGGACTCACTTCTGGGAGTTGAGCTCCTATCCTTAGCACTGGTCCAGGTCTCTCCTCTGATTGAAGCAGCAGCTTTCACACCCAGATAGGGAAACCCGCAACCCAATCTGTAAGCCAGTAGAAAGTCCCCTTCCATAATATTTGCAAGTTACATCTACTAATGATGGTATCCATCAAGTGCTTACTATGTGTCAGGTGCTGTTCTAAGCGCTGGTGTAGATACAAGCTAACAGGTTCGGCATAGTCCCTATCCCACATCACAGTCTTGATACCCATTTTACAGATGAGGTAACTGAGGCCCAGAGAAGTTAAATAACTTGTCCAAGGTCACCCAGCAGATATGTGGAAGAGCCAAGATTACAACCCAGGTCCTTCTGGCTCCTAGGCCTGTGTTTTATCATTCTCCTTTCATCTCGCGAGTTCCCTTGGTTTTCTGAAAATGTTGATCACAGCACTACAGGCAGTTCCCAAAAGGGAGGAGATGGTAGTGATTTAGCACAGGACTTGAGGAAGGGATTTTCATCTCTTAGAGAAGCAGCATGGCTTAGTGGAAAGAGCACAGACTTGGGAGTCAGAGGTCGTGGGTTCTAATTCCGGCTCTGCCATTTGCCAGCTGTGTGACTTTGGGCAAGTCACTTAACTTCTCTGTGATTCAGTTTCCTCATCTGTAAAATGGGAATCAAGACTGTGAGCCCCAAGCGGGTCAACCTGATAACCTTTTTTCTATTCCAGTGCTTAGAACAGTGCTTGGCACATAATAAGCACTTAACAAGTTTTACTATTATCATTATTATATCCCTCCGTTTGTGTCTCCTGGGAGATCAGAGGGATAGTAACTAGTGTGGTACATTTCCCCGAAGACCTGAATGAATTGTGTGGCCCATGATACTCAGCAAGGGGCAAGATTTTATTGAAATGAATGTTCTTTCCTGTTTTTTTTTATATCTGATCCAACCCCAGAATCCATAGCCATCTCCACCAACAAACAATCCCTCACTTAGTGATAGTATTTACTAAGCACTTCCTCTACACAGCAGCACTGTGCTCAACCCCGGGGGAGGCACAAGATAATCAAATTGGACATAATCCTTGTCCCACAGTCTGCAAGAGGGCTCTCAATCTAAGAGGTAAGGAGGTTGGGAAATCTATCCTCATTTTATAGAAGCACAGAAGGGTAACATGCCTAATGTCACACAATATGCCAGTGGTAAAACTGGGATTAGAACCCCAGGCTCCTGGCTCCCAATCTCATGCTTCTTCCATCACATCACACTTATCTCATGGAACAGAGCAAATATTAGAATTGAAATCTCCTTAGGTTCTTCTTCTCTGGGTTTGACAAGAGAAATCTGGATACTTACCACATAAATGGTAGTTTTTAAGCACTTACTATGGGCTAAATACTGTACTAAGTGGTGGGGCAAATACAAGATGATCAGGCTGGACAGAGTCTCTGTACCACACAGATTTCCCAGCCTAAGGGTGGCCATTCAGAGCCCACGATTTAGAGAATCGAAATAGCAGCTGCTCCAGCCTCCTCTTGTGGTCAAACATTGGGCTGATGCTGGCAAGGCTTGAGAAGGAAAAAAAGCAAGCAATGGTAATCCACCTGAACCATTGCAATTGGCATTTGCAGCCCTGATTTATCCATGTTATAACCTTGTTTCACAAGAGCATCTCTTCCTTTTCTCTAGTTCTGCAATTCAAGATGGTGAATCCACTTGTTTCTGGCCTTAGGCAAACAGAGATATAGCCATTTTTATTTGCCTAGCAGAGTACTCTTTCCAGGTAATCACAAGGACCCATTTCATCCTCTCAAGTCTTAGGGAAAAGAACTCTGAACCAGTTGAGCCCCAAACCAGCATCAATTGAAAATGAAAACTGAGTGTAAATAGGAAAGAATGGTAACAAAAACATCAATCAGTCAATAGTGTTTATGGAGAGCTTATTGTGTGCAGAGCACTTTACTAAGAACTTGGGAATATACAAATAGAATTGGTGTTATCCTTGCCCATAAGGACCTACAACTCTACAGGGGAGACTGTCATCAAAAGGGATAGCAGTTAGGGAAAATAGTTGATTTAAGTTTATTTGCATAAATCCTGTGAGGTTAGGTGAGAATCAAAGTGCTTAAGAGGTACACAGCCAAATGCATAGTCAACACAGAGGGAAGGGCAGAAGCAGTGTTGCTTAGTGACTAGAAGACGGGCCTGGGAGTCAGAAGGGACTGGGTTCTAATTCTGGGTCTGCCAATTGACTGCTGTGCGACTTTGGGCAAGTCACTTCATTTCTCTATGCCTCAGTTACCTCACCTGTAAAATGGGGATTAAGATTGTGAGCCCCATGTAGGACAGGGTCTGTGTCCAACCTGATTATCTTGTTTCTACCCCAGTGCTTAGAACAGTGTTAAGCACGTAATAAGTGCTTAACAAATGCAAAACAAAAAGGAAAAGAAAAAAAGAAGGCACCCTCTGGGCATAAAAAATCTTGCCAGATTTCCAAATTGACTATAACCAAAGTACCTTTCTCCTACCTCAGCTTCCTCCTGTCCCACCCAGATTGTAAAACACCATGATTGCAGTTATCATGAGCTCGTTATGGGTGGAGAACAAGGTCTGCCAATTCCACTGCATTGTACTCTCCCAAGCACTTAGTACAGTCCTCTGCACGTAGTGAGCTCTCAATAAACACCATTGATTGACTGTTTGATTTTATTAGCATCATAGTCTTCCAAGAGCTTTGTAGGGCATTCTATACCTAGTAGGTGCTCAGTAAATTACATTCATCAATTATTGATTTGAGACTGTAAGAGGAAGCCCCCCTTATGCTAGGAAGTTAATGAGTGATGTAATCATTTATTCATTCATTCAATCGTATTTATTGAGTGCTTACTGTGTGCAGAGCACTGTACTAAGCGCTTGGGAAGTACAAATTGGCAACATATAGAGATGGTCCCTACCCAACAATGGACTCACAGTCTAGAAGGGAGAGACAGACAACAAAACAAAACATGTGGACAGGTGTCAAGTCGTCAGAGCAAAGCTAAATGCATATCATTAACAAAATAAACAGAATAGTAAATATGTACAGGTAAAATAGAGTAATAAATCTATACAAACATATATCCAGGTGCTGTGGGGAGGGGAAGGAGATGGGGAGATGGGGTGGAGGAGAGGATAAAGGGGAATCAATCTGGGAAGGCCTCTTGGAGGAGGTGAGCTCTCAGTAGGGCTTTGATGGGGAGGAAGAGAGCTAGCTTTCTGGATGTGTGGAGGGAGGGCATTCCAGGCCAGGGGGTTGAGTCGGACCTTTGGAACTTGGGAAGTGTCCTGCAGGTCAAATAATGTGTTGTTGACGGAGGCTGAGTCAGGATAAGTGTGTAGGAAGATCCTTAATGTAAATTCCCTACCACCCTTACACACTTTGTCCATGAAATTAGCATAGCACATTTTTCCTCATCCCTGACCATTTGGGGTGAGCATTACTCACACATCAATGGTGAAGAGGGGGAGGGTAAATCCTATTGCCCGCTAAAAATGCCATTTGTTGTTCTTAAAGAAGCGGTGATGGTTTGCCCTGAGTTATTCTCATTCCCTTGCACCATCCCCTCTGCTCAGTGGCCTACACTGTGAGATCATTATCATCAGTGGTATTTATTGAGTGCCTACTACGTGCAGAGTGCTGTACTAAGCACTTGGGAGAGTACGATATAAAAGAGTTGGCAGACATGTTCCCTGCTCACAACAAGTAGACAGTCTAGAAGGTAAGCAAGAACTAACCGAAAATGGATATGCAAAGGAAAAGGAGTCCAAAAGATGTAGAACAATGAAACCTCCAATTAGACAATCTTGTTCCATAAATGGCTTTCAAAACAAATACTAGGATACACTGATAGTTGTATCTCATTTTTTTACAGTTAACACAGGGAGCCAGAAGATCCTCTCCTCTCCATTATTTCATTTGAATGAAAATGTGCTAAAAATCACATATGATCTAAATAGTTGTTTGAGGACTTTTTTTGAAAAAAATCACCTTTCCTCCTCCAGACTTGTCTGTTTTAAGAAACCCACACACCCTGGCCCTGGAAATGATTACCTGCAATTCTGTCCTGTTTCTTTCTTTTCCCCCTGGTTTTTATGGTTTACTTAATTATGACAAGATGGTCTCTCACTCTGTCAACAAGTTGTGAAGCCACTCACTAACCTAGTTCCTCTCAATTAGGGCCTTAGTCCTCTTCTTCTCAAGCCTTATTTAATTTTGCATTTCCTGATTTTTATCTTGGGACAACAGAAGGCAGCTGCAGTCAGTTACTGGGCCTGCCAAAGGACTGCCTTCTTCCAGGTAGTGATTTGCAGGTTTTCCACAGTAAATTGTGAGGAATGAAATGAGGATTTTGCCAAATTGCCATGAATCCTGTCCATCTTTCTCTGTTTTTCTTTCCTCTCTCTCCTTTCTTCCTCATCTGAAATATGTTTCTATCTTCTCTCTCATTCCCTTTCTCCCCCTTTTCTTCCTTGCTCCTTCTCTCCCTCTCCTCTCTCTCCATCTCCTTCTTCCACTCTCCTTCTGTCTCTCTCTTCCCCAACTCCATCTCCTCCCTCACTCCATCTTTCTCCCTCTTTCCCTTCTCTCCCTCTTTCCTCTCCCTCTCTCTCTTTCTCCTTCCTCACTCCTTCCACTCTCCCTCAGTCTGTCTCTCTCCTCCCTCACTCCTTATCTTCCTTTCTCAATTCTCTCTCTCCTCTTTCTCTCTCCTCTCTCCCTCTGCTTCTTCCCCTCTTCCTGACTCTCTATCTCTCTCCTCCTTCACTCCTTCTTCCCCTCTTCCACTCTGTCTCTCTCCTCCCTCACTTCTTCCTCTCACCTTCTCTCTGCCCCTCTCTCCCCTCATCTTCCTCTCTCCTCTCTCCCCTACTCTCTTTCCCCCCTCCCCCACCCCACCAACCAACCTCCAGCTGTATTTCTAATCAGCAGAAGATACATCTTGCTTGGAGTCAACCTTCCTTTCTCTCTGCACATTCTTAACCTTCTATCTTATGCATGGATCACTGGTTAGCTTAGAAATGCACAGGCACAAAAGGGGAAGCTGACATGTGAGGTTTGATGGCAATAATGGCTGTTTATAAGCCTAATCCATCACATTTAGGGGACACCTCCATTTTCGTCCCTCTGAAAAGGTATAAATAATAAAATGGTATAGCTTTAGCTCAGAGGTGCCTTGGTAAATATTTTAACTATTTACAAGATCGCACCAATAACAATAGAAGCATCTGTACCATGCGCATAGAGGCCCCTGAATCATTAAAAGAGGACCCAGATGGTTCTTACAATTCACCAACAATAAAATTTCTTGACGACAGAGCTTTTGTCCTAGGGTTTACATTTTTTTTTCATATTACATTGTTCAATATTCTGAACTGGTGACCGTTTCTCCAGAGAAAGTCTCAGTAAATATCCCTTCCCCAAAGAAAAGAGTAAGGATCCAGAGGAGCATTGAAAATGTCCATTTTGAAGCCTGATTCACCCAGAAGACTGAACAATTATAAATCACGCATTCTCAATATCCAAATATTGACTTTTGTGCTGGGCTTTTTCACCAGGATGCCCGCATATTCTGCAGGACAGTTCAAGGTTAGCAGTGGGTAAACATCCCACTAAACTCAAACTGCTTCTTGGTGACTCAGACACCTTCATTTCCTTTTATTTAAGATCTTCAATCCAGGCTTAGACAGAGTCATTCAGGAGTTCAGTTGTTGGCTGATGACACTGTGATTTTTTTCCCCCTCCCCTCAGGGAAGGGACCTGTTTTCATCTCTAGGGAGCCTGCCGTTGTTCATCCAATTTCAGAAAGAAAAAGGTGGTTTTCTCCTTACAGAAACAACTTTGGCTTTTCAGGACGGACTGATCATCATCAAACTGGGCCTAAGATACAGCTGTGAGAATTCAGGGAGATTTTTGTGTGTTTCTCCAGCCAGTGTGGAGGCTGATTCCAAGTGGCAAAATGAACCCGCAAGGCGAGGGAAACTGGTTGCAAGAAGAGGAAATGCAAATCTTGGGAAGATTAACATGAAAGTAGTGATTTCAGATGGCTTCCCACTCATTCATTCAATCATTTATTCAATCATATTTATTAAGTGCTGATTGTGTACAAGCTTGGAAAGTACAATTCAGCAATAGAGAGACAATCTCTGCTCACAGTGGCTTACAGTCTAGAAGGGTGAGACTAACATCAAAACAAGTAAATAGGCATAAATAGCATCAATATAAGTAAATAGAATTATAGATATATACACATCTAAACAAGTAAATGGGCATTTATATAAATAAATAGAATTAGAGATATGTACATATATACACAAGTGCTGTGGGGTGGGGGGCGTAGCACAAAGGGAGCGAGTTGGGGTGATGGGGAGGGGAGGGGTAGCTGAGGAAAAGTCTGGGAGGGCCTCTTGGAGGAGAGTTCTGAAAAGAAGCAGTGTGGCCTACTGGAAAGGGACCAGGGACCAGGCTCTGGGGGGCCAAGAGACCTGGGTTCTAATCCCAGCTGTTGCCACTGGCCCGCTGTGTGATTTATGACATTTCTCTTATGTCTTTTCTCTTTAGATTTTAAGCTCCTGGTGCGCAGGAAACATGAATTCCCTCTCTGTTTTATTGTGCTCTTCCAAATACTTAGTTCAGTGCTCTGCACACAGTGAACACTCAAAAAATACCACCGATGGATTGATTCTCTGGGCTTCAGTTTTCCCAGCTGCAAAATGGAGACTAAATACCTGCTCTTCCTCCTTTTTAGTCAGTGAGCCCCATGTGGGACAGGGACCATACCTGATTTCAAAATCTTGACTCTACTCCAAAGCTTAGTACAGTGCTTGGCACATAGAAATACCACTAGTATCATTATTTTAAGAGATGAAAGAAAATATTATCTAGGATCAAAACTTGGATCGAAGTCCCTGGGGGGTATAAGTATTCAATTTTGGTCAGAATTTCGATCCTCAGTTTTCCTCAAACTCCCACTTCCCAAATTTGGTCAATAAAATTAACAACTGCCTTTTGAATGGGGGATCACACCTCTAAATGAGCTCAAGGTGGTGCTGGGCTGGTCCAGTGGAATGTGAGATTTACATTTCACAGCTCCTCACCAAAGTAATGAATGAATCCGATCTCGTAAACAAACAATCTTGTTTCACGTTGTTTCAATGGCCTCCAACCATGTGTGTTTGCTACAAAGAAAAATATTTATCGTGTTTGTGCTTTACTCCAATTCCGAATGGAACTGCCATAAAACAACACTGTAAAAAGCATTTTCACAGCTGAGTTCGCAATTTAATAAACAGATGCAAACAGCAGTCCTCCAAGGTCAACAATTAAAAATAAACCAAGCCCGGGTTTTCTCTGGAATCTCCCATTGCCAGAAAGTAACTGGGAAACAGGCCTGAAGAGCCTTAATGTGAGAAGAGAGTCAGTAACAGGAATGCCTGTCCCATAAGAGCCTTGTGAAAAGAGAAAACAGGGAAGTGTAAGGAATCTGAGACAGATTCAATGGGACATTTAGATTAGAACGGGAAAAGAGAAAATAAATGATGTCAGCTGTTTCAGAGATGTCAACTTTTAATTGTGAATGCCAAGTCAAAAGGGTTATCAGTGGGAACGCAGGGGCGAGAGGCAGGGAACTTGGGGGCAGTGGGGACAGAGAGGAGGCATGTTCAAAGAGCTCTCAATTTGGGTCCAGAAAGCTTTCAATTTGGGTCTTCTCAGTTCCTGTTGGAAAATCCCAGGTCTTATCACTAGACTGTAAGCTCCTTGTGGGCGGGAATTGTGCCTGCCAAGTCTATTGTGTTGTACTCTCCAAGGTCTTAGCCCAGGGCTCTGCACATAGTAAGCTCTCAATGAGTGCCACGATTGATGGATTATCAGAGCCCTGGGATGAACGGGACTGGGAGTTAACCCAGACAGTGAAGTGATTGCCACCACTGCTTCTGCACCATTAGCGTGACTGGTAGTTATCTCTGTGGCATTAACCCAAGATTTTGTGCACAGAGTAATGGTTGGCATTCTCGGGGAGAATATTCTCCTGTTCTAGGTACCGGTATTATGATTATTATTATCATTATTATCTTTGTCAAGCACTTATTTTATGTCAAGCAATGTTGCAAGTGCTGGGATAGATACAAATTAATTAGGATAGACACAGTCCCTATCCCACATGGGGCTCACAAACTAATTTGCTTTCAAAAACTCAGATTCTGGCATACCCATTTTTGAGTTCCTGGGCAGGACTCATCCATGGGAGTAACTTCCCTGTCTTCTATGCTGTCCGTGATCTTAAAGAAGGTGCATGTGTATGCATGTCCTTGTGTACATATGTCTGCAGGTACATTTATCTTTTAGGCAAAAGTTACTTCACTGAACTCCCATTATTTCAGGGTGAAAAGTGCCATGATTTCTTTAGTTTATTAATCTCATCCTCCAGTCAAGCAAGTGAGAAGTAGGCATGGCATTTGGCTTTTTGTTTGTTTTCATCAGAAAAGCAGTGTTGCCTAGTGGATAGAGCATGGGCCTGAGAGTCAGAAGGACCTGGGTTCTAATTCTAGCTCTTGCCACTTGTCTGCCATTTGAACTTGGGCAAGTCACTTAACTTCTCTGTGCCTCAGTTCCCTCATCTGTAAAATGAGGTTTAAGACTGTGAGCCCTATGTGGGACAGGAACTGTGTCCAACTCAATTACCTTGTATCTATCCACCACTTAGAACAGTGCCTGGCACATAGTAAGGCCTTAACAAATATCATTATTATCAGGCATCAGATACAATTCTTGTCAGCCAGAATCCTCCCTCGTGATATTTCAATATTTTCATTTCCCCTGTGCAGAAGAATTTTGGAAATCGTGATGATAAGAAGCATTGGTTTTAAGAACACTACCCCCTGACCCCAGTTTGACTTGAAGTTTCTTGAGTGCAGGGTTGGTGTTTTTTATTTTTATTGTACTCTCTGAAGCTCCAAGTGGCATACAATAAATAAATGAGGATGATGATGGAATGATGATGTAGTGAGATTTGGGAACTCAGTATCTCTGCCTTCTCAGGTAGGGGGACAGCTACTCTTAGTCTTGGGCTCCCTGGACTGGCCAAAGGCTAGCATTGCTGTTGTTTTCCTGGGATAAGAAGAGTAGGGGTAGGGAATATGACTGAAGGGATTAGAATGTCTGGTGCTGATTCTTCCCAAGAGATGCCCCTGCTGATGGCAACACTGGAGAGGTACCAGGGAGGGGGCACAATGTGGATTCTTGAAAGGGGCCAGATTCTCAATAGAGCTAAGAACAGGCCTAGTCCCCCACCCAAAGCAAATCACCTACCTTTACTTCGCTTCAGTTTCTCCTTCTGCACAACGATGATTATGATATTTGTTAAGTGCTTATTATGTGTCAAGCACTGTTCTAATTGCTGGGGTAGATACAAAGTAATCAGGTTGGACACAGTCCCTGTCCCACATCTAAGTCAGTGGGAGAGGGATTTAATCTCCATTTTACAGATGAGGTAACTGAGGCCCAGAGAAATAAAGTCACTTGCCCGAGGTCACACAGCGGGCAAGTGGCAGAGTCATGATTAGAACCCATATCCCCTGACTCTTAGACCCATGCTCCTACCACTAAGCCATGCTGCTTCTCACAATGGGGGAAAAAAGGGCTTCTCTCAGTTTTTCTGAAAACTAAAACAGTTACCAGCTTTGCCCTCTTTTTCCCCATGCCACAAACTCTGCTGCCATCAAACACACTATCGTGTCACAGAACAGACTTTATACACAGAGTGTAGGCCTTTTCAGCTAGAACTGTGGGTGGAGATAAGCCTTCCCTGGCAGTAGCATCATCTACAGCTTCAAAGTAATACCAGTGTATAAAGTAGAATCTGTCTCCATCTGGGTCCTGCCCAAGCACTTTATTGGCTTACTGTTGGCTGCCGGGCACTGATTGACTGAGATGACTGGGTTGTGAGAAGAGCAGCAGGTGGAGCCCAGGCCAGGAGGGGAAGGAAAAAGATGAAGTGCAGTGACGAAGAGGAGGAGGAGGAGGAGGAAGCCAGAGACGCTGGAGGACTGAGGTTTGACAGCTTGGAAGCCAAAGACCAGCTTGGGGAGAGAAAAGCTGAATCTGCTCAGAGAGTCTAGCTCTAGCTGCAAAAGGAGGAGAGATGAGGCTCAGATGGGGTCTTGCTTCTCATCTAATAATATCATTCAATCAGTCCGATTTATCGAGCGCCAACTGTGTGCAGAGCCCTAAACAATGAACTTAGAGAAGCAGCGTGGCTCAGTGGAAAGAGCACAGACTTTGGAGTCAGAGGTCATGGGTTCGGATCCCGACTCTGCCACTTGTCAGCTGTGTGACTTTGGGCAAGTCACTTAACTTCTCTGGGCCTCAGTTACCTTATCTGTAAAATGGGGATGAAGACTGTGAGCCCCCTGTGGGACAACCTGATCACCTTGTATACCCCCAGCGCTTAGAACAGTGCCTTGCACATAGTAAGTGCTTAATAAATGCTAAAAACAACAACAACAAAAAAAAAACAATAAAACCACTGTGGTATTTGTTAAGTGCTTTCTATATGTCAAGTACTGTACTAAGCACAGGGGTAGATAAAGATAAACAGGTCCCACCTGGGGCTCACAGTTTAAGCAGGAGGGAGAATAAGTACTGAATCCCTAATTTACAGATGAGGGAACTGAGGCAGAGACAAGTTAAGTGACTTGCTCTAGGTCACACAGAAGACAATTGGCAGTCTTCTGACTCCAGGCCTACGAACTTTCCACTAGGCTATGCTGGTTCTCCCTTGGAAGAGTACAATCGAATTAGTAGTCACCGCTCTTACTCTCTGTGAGTTTGCAGTTAAGTAGGGGAGACTGACACTAAAATAATTTAGGAATAGAATAAGAGAGAAAAAGGAAATGTATAGGTGAGTTAGTGTAGAAGTAGTAGGGTATATAAGAAATAATAATATTAATAATGATGGCATTTGTTAAGCACTTACTATGTGCAAAGCACTGTTCTAAGTGCTGGGGAGGATACAAGGTGATCAGTTTGTCCCATGTTGGGCTCACAATCTTGATCCACTCCCGGCAGGTGATTTACCTTATCTGTAAAATGGGGATTAAGACTGTAAGTCTGCAGTGGGTCAACCTGATCACCTTGTAACCTCTCCGGCACTTAGAACAGTGCTTTGCACATAGTAAGCGCTTAATAAATACCATCATTATTACTGTTATTAATTCCCATTTTACAGATGAGGTTACTGAGGCACAGTGAAGTTAAATGACTCGCTCAAAGTCACAGAGCTGACAACAGTGCTTCGCACATAGTAAATGCTTAACAAATACCAACATTATTATTATTAATTGGTGGAGTCGGGATTTGAACCCATGACCTCTGACTCCCAAGTACGTGCTCTTTCCACTGAGCCACACTGCTTCTCTGTAGATATGTAGAAATATAGATAACTGCTACGATATGATGTATGTAGATGATAACAGAGAGCATGGGCCTATGAGTCAGAAGGACTTTCTCAGCTCCATCATTTGTCTGCTGTGTGACCTTGGGTAAGTCATCCATTCATTCATTCATTCATTCAATCGTATTTATTGAGTGCTTACTGTGTGCAGAGAACTGTACTAAGCACTTGGGAAGTACAAGTTGGCAACATATAGAGATGGTCCCTACCCAACAGCGGGCTCACAGTCTAGAAGGGGGAGACAGACAACAAAACAAAACATAGTAACAAAATAAAATAAATAGAATAAATATGTACAAATAAAATAAATAAATAGAGTAATAAATACGTACAAACATATATACATATATACAGGTGCTGCGGGGAGGGGAAGGAGGTAAGGTGGGGGGATGGGGACGGGGAATGGGGGGAAGGAAAGAGGGGCTCAGTCTGGGAAGGCCTCCTGGAGGAGGTGAGCTCTCAGTAGGGCTTTGAAGGGAGGAAGAGAGCTAACTTGGAGGATGTGTGGAGGGAGGGCATTCCAGGCCAGGGGGATGACGTGGGCTGGGGGTCGACGGCGGGACAGGCGAGAACGAGGCACAGTGAGGAGATTAGTGGAGGGTGGATAAAGTCATTCAAGCGCTTAGTACAGTGCTCAATAAATAGGATTCAATTTACCTTCCTCATGCTTCAATTCCCCCATCTAAAATGGGGATTTAGATTGTGAGCCCCATACGGGACACGGACTGTGTCCAATCTGATAAGCATGTATCTACCCCACCACTTAGTACAGTGCCTGGAACATAAAAAGCGCTTAACAAAACCCTAAAAAAAATTGCTCCTAGAAGTCATGAGTTCACCCGTGCTCAGATGATGAGGGGCTGAAAGAGAGAGACCGAGAGTGAGTGAGAGAGGAGAGATAGAAAGAAGGAGATAGAGAAGCAGAGGATGGGAAGAGAAGGGAAATGTGGAGAGAAAGAGAAAGGGAGAGGAGAGAGACAGAGAGGAGACAGACAGAGAGGAGACAGACAGGAGAACGACAGAGAGAAGAAGAATGAATTAGATGAAGCCCTTGGAGGGGCACGGGGAAGAAGCCAGACTTCTTGACCTCTGGACCAGAGCGGCCTGGGAGATTCTGGTAGGGACCGCAGTTTTGTAGGGCGTTGCTATTTTGCCTCATTGGAGGGTGGATAAAGAGGGAAAGAATGCCAGCACAGAGGAACATAGTCAGTGAATGTCTTAAGACCCCACGTGAATCAGCCTTAAATTGCCGGAGTCACGGCTCGTTGCCCCACTCTCTGCTCAGGATAATCGGTGGGGGACAGGCCCGGCGCTGAATGCTGAATGTGTATGTTTTGGTTCCCTGTCTAGAACATTAAATCCAAAACTTAAATAGCTGAACAAAACCGTGTGCCGGGCAGGGGGGAGGAAGGGGAGGAAGAAGAGAGGAAGTTCGAAAATAGTGAAAAAAAGTTACATAATTGCCCTGCAGATGGAGTGAATGGAATTATTTCAGTGAGTTACCCCCCTCCCCCGACAGGAAAAAAAGTCACCTGCCAGGAGCGGAAAGCTGCTTTTCAGCCCAAGAAGAGGCCACCGAGCCACTGAGCAGGCTGACGAACTGAGTTCACAAGTGACAGTTGGGAAATTTTATTGTCAGCATGGCTCAATGGAAAGAGCATGGGTTTAGGAGTGAGAGGTCATGGGTTCAAATCCCAACTCTTCCACCAGTCAGCTGTGTGACTTTGGGCAAGTCACTTAACTTCTCTGTGCCTCAATTTTCTCATCTGTAAAATGGGGATGAAGATTGTGAACCCCATGTGGGACAATCTGATCACCTTGTATCCTCCCCAGCGTTTAGAACAGTGCTTTGCTCATAGTAAGTGTTTAACAAACCATCATCATTATTATTATTATTCCCGAGAGCCAAGTTTTATGCAGCGGGATTGGACATTTCCCCTGCCTTAGGCAGCATCTACACTGGCAGGTGAGTTGGAAAGGTACCCAGTGAATTATGAATAGTTCTGCTAGAACATGTGTTTTTATTGTGGAATTTGGTTATCAAGTGATGGAAGAATTAGGCAATGTTCTTCCCACAGCAAGAGTTTGTTCTGCTATAACTCCATCCACAAATAGGTTTCAGTGGGTTAAAATGATCATACGCATTCAAGGTGTGAGATGCTGTTACACTTCCCAACCTCTGCCTCCGCCTTCCTGTACTGTACTGTGCAGTTTACGATTTTTCAACGTTTCAGTATTGAGTTCAGTAAAATTTAAGAAATGAGGGGCAGAGACATTATATGCTTCTAGTGGTGGATATGATAAAAATGCTCGAATCTGTATGGAAGAACCTCAGTCATAGGGACATCTTCAGCCCGTCTACTCCCTAACCTTTGAATCAGTGGTTTTTATGATGCATTTTTTCCCGCAACATCAGGTTCCTCAAGAACACAGCCCCCGGTTTATAGCATACTTGAGGATGTTTATGAAGCTGGCCTTGGTGTTTGAAGATGATCTTTCTGTCAGAATTCTTCCTTGGGTGGGTTGAGGCTGAGAAGAAAAAGGACAATTCTACACTGGCACCTATAGAGCCAGGTATCCCTGATCTTATGGCTGCTCCAGCACTGCCAAAGTGTTGCTGCCTCTTCAGTAAATGAAAACAAAATGGAACCTCTCATAGGCCAGGCAGGGAACATGTCTACCAAGTCTGTTATATTGTATTTTCATAAGCACTTAGTTCAGTGCTCTGCACACAGTAAGCTCTCAATAAATACCACTGATTGATTGCTAGAGGATTTTAGTTTAGGGGGAAAGGTGTGCCACACTGTCAGGAGGCAGTGTGACCTAGAGGAAGGAGCATGGGACCGAGAGTCAGGGGATCTGGGTTCGAGAGCTCACCTCCTCTGAAAGGTCATCTTCTCCAAGAGGCCTTCCCAGATTGAACCCCTTTTTTCCTCTCCTCCTCCCCATCCCCCCGCCCTACGTCCTTTCCCTACACACAGCACCTGTATATATGTTTGTACAGATTTATTACTCTATTTTACTTGTACATATTTACTATTCTATTTATTTTGTTAATGATGTGCATTTAGCTTTAATTCTATTTCTTCTGATGACTTGACACCTGTCCACATGTTTTGTTTTGTTGTCTGTCTCCCCCTTCTAGACTGTGAGCTCGTTGTTGGGTAGGGACCATCTCTATATGTGGCCAGCGCTTATTTCAGTGCTCTGCACACAGTAAGTGCTCAATAAATACGATTGAATGAATGAGTGAATGAATGAATGAGTCCCAATTCTGCCACCAGCCTTCTAGATGACCCAGGGCTTCTCTGGACCTCAGTCTCCTCACCTGTAAAAGGGGGATAAGATGCCTGCTTTTTCTCTACCTCTTAAGTTGTAAATCTCACATGAAACAGGGATTCTGACCAATTTGATCATGCATTCAGCTCAGTTCTTTGGTGC
This sequence comes from Tachyglossus aculeatus, assembly GCF_015852505.1. Classification (NCBI taxonomy): domain Eukaryota; kingdom Metazoa; phylum Chordata; class Mammalia; order Monotremata; family Tachyglossidae; genus Tachyglossus; species Tachyglossus aculeatus. The sequence continues at coordinate 8,583,074 of NC_052076.1, read as the reverse complement.
ATAGTATATGCTTAAGAAATACCAGAATTCTGATTATTAGAAAGAGGACGTGAACTCAATTTAGTTCTCCAGTGGTGTGTTGGGTGGCACCGAGCCATCCACACTCTCTCATCTGGTTCCCACATGGCTCACCACACGCATGGTGGTTTCGGCTGGTAGCCAGAACAAGTGTGGTGTTTGATCATTGAACAGAAAAATCTCCATTGGTCTGTCTTAGCAGGGAGGACTAGGAAATTCTTCTTCGCTTCCATGGCAGAGATTAGCAGTGTCATCAGTATCACTGGTACTGTACAAGGCTCTTTTTTTTCTTAACAGTATTTCATTTATTCATTCATTCAATCAATCATATTTATAATGGTATTTGTTAAGCGCTTACTATGTGCCAGAGCACTTACTGTGTGCAAAGCATACTAAGTGCTTGGGAGAGTACAATATAACAGCAAACAGAAACATTCCTTCCCACACTGAGCTCATAGTCTAGAGGGGGAGACAGGCATTAATGTAAATGAATAAGCAAATAAATAAATGAATAGATAAATAAACTACAGATATACAGAGATATATACATGTGTGCTTTGGGGATAATAATAATAATAATTATGGTATTTGTTAAGTGCTTACTATGTGCCAAATACTGTTGTAAGTGCTGGACAGGAGGGAGGATGAATGAAGGAGCAAGCAAGAGTGGTGCAGAAAGAGTGGGAAAAGAGGGTTTATTCTGGGAAGGCTTCTTGAAGGAGCTGTGCCTTCAATAAGGCTTTGAAGTGAAGGAGAGAAGTTATCTGTCTGATATGAGGAGGAAGGGCATCCTAGGACAGAGGTAGAAAATGGGCAAGAGGTTGGTGAGTAGATAGATGAGATTGAGGTACAGAGAAGAAGGTTAGCATTAGAGGAATGAAGTGGGCCGGCTGGGTTGTAATAGGAGAGTAGCAAAGTGAGGTAGGAGGGGGCAAGGTGATTAAGTGGTGAGGAGTTTGTGTCCGATGCAAAGGTGGACAGGCAACCGCCGGAGTTTCTTGAGGAGTGGCGAAACATGGCCTGAATATTTTTGAAGGAAAATGATTGGGGCAGTAGAATGGAATATGGACTGGAGTGGGGAGAGACAGGAGGCAGGGAGGTCAGCAAGGAGGCCGATACAATAATCAAGGTGGATATGATAAGTGCTTGCATTAATAATAATAATAATAATAATGATGATGGCATTTATTAAGCACTTACTAGTCATTCATTCATTCAATCATTCAATCATATTTATTGAGTGCTTACTGTGCGCAAAGCACTGTACTAAGCGCTTGGGAAGTACAAGTTGGCAACATATAGAGACGGTCCCTACCCAACAGTGGGCTCACAGTCTAGAAGGGGGAGACAGAGAACAAAACAAAACATATTAACAAAATAAAATAAATAGAATAAATATGTACAAGTAAAATAAATACATAAATAAATAAATAGAGTAATAAATACGTACAAACATATATACATATATACAGGTGCTGTGGGGAAGGGAAGGAGGTAAGGCGGGGGGGATGGAGAGGAGGAGGAGGGGGAGAGGAAGGAGGGGGCTCAGTCTGGGAAGGCCTCCTGAAGGAGGTGAGCTCTCAGTAGGGCCTTGGCAAAGCACTATGTGCAAAGCACTGTTCTAAGCACTGGGGAGGTTACAAGGTGATCAGGTTGTCCCATGGGCTCACAGTTTTAATCCCCATTGTATAGATGAAGTTAACTGAGGCATAGAGAAGTTAAGTGAGTTGTCCAAAGTCACACAGCTGATGAGTGGCAGAGCTGGGATTTGAACCCATGACCTCTGACTCCAAAGCCCGGGCTCTTTCCACTAAGCTACGCTGCTTCTCTAATGTGGTAGCAGTTTGGATGGAGAGAAAGGGGTGGATTTTGGTGATGTTGTGAAGGTAGAACTGACAGGATTTAGTGATGGCTTGAATATGTGGGTGGAATGAGAGAGAGGAGAGTAGTATTTGGTAAGCTCTTACTGTGTGTCAGGCACTGTTCTAAGTACTGGGGTAGATGCAAGGTAATCAGGTTGGACACAGTCCTTGTCCCATGTGGGGCTCACAGTCTTTATCCCCATTTTACAGATGAGGTAACTGAGGCCCAGAGAAGTGAAGTGACTTGCCCAAGTTCACAAAACAGACAAGTGACAGAGCCAGGAGTAGACCAAGGTCCTTCTGACTCCCAAGACTGTCTTCTTTCCACTAGGCCGTGCTGGCTATTGAGAGAGAAGACAAAAAGCAAAACACAGTCTCTAGTTTGTGACGGTTGCATTCTGAATTGTGAGAAGTCCCAAACTCTACTCTTCTAGCCTCTGTACCCTACTTACCTTTTTATATTATTTTTGGATTCATTATTATTTTGGTATTTGTTAAGTGCTTATTATGTTTCAAGCACTGTGCTAAGAGCTGGAGTAAATGCAAATTGGTACAAGTTAATTAGGTTGGACAAAGTCCCTATCCCATAGAGAGCTCATATTCTGTTGTTTTTATATTGTTTATTATTTTATATTTCCTGTTAGGTGAATTGCCAGTGCCCTTTCCCCTTTTATACTTAGATGATGACCTCCTTGTGGGCCACGAATCAATCAATCATATTTATTGAGCACTCACTGTGTGCAGAGCACTGTACTAAGCACTTGGGAGAGTACAATATAGCAATATAACAGACACATTCCCTACCCACAAGGAGCTTACAGTCTAGAGAAATGTGTCTAACTCTCACCTCTGTTCAGATATGAGCAGTTTTGCTTCGAAAACAATGACTGCAAGACCAAAAGGACAAAGCAAAAATTCTAGCTACTCTAATTGTTGGTTTCCTGTGAAGAGCATTAGCTGCTGTTTGTTGCTTAACCCTGCAGAAGTAAAAAATATTGCAACAGGGAATAGAGCCTGGTCACCTCAACAGAGCACCATCTACAGGGTTTGTTCTTGTTTCAGAATGTTGTCTTGAATCATGGCTTCCCATGCAGGAAAATCAAAAACAGTCTTAGGTCAAGGGGTGGAAGAGGGGCATTAAGAGTTGGGGGTGATTTGTAATAATAATTAATAATAATTGTAGTACTTATTAAGGTCTTAGTATGTGCCAAGCACTATTCTAAGCACTGGGGCAGATACAAGTTAATCAGGTTAGATACACTCTTATCCCCATTTTATAGATGAGGTAACTGAGGCACAGTTACTTGCCCAAGGTCATACAGCTGGCAAGTTAAGTGACTTGTCTAAGGTCACACAGCAGAAATGTGGTGGGGACAGGACTGGAACCCAGGTCCTTTAGACTCCCATTGGCTCTTTCCATTAAACCATGCTGCTACTCAAGGAAGGAAAGAAAGGAACGCGAAGCTTCATTGGAGGTGACTGAGCTGATATTTCTGACAAAGAGGAGAAATCTGGTAGACACCTAACATGTTCCAAGTTCACAACAGCTGAAAGAAGGGAACTTGAAGCAGGGTGCCTAGTGGATAGAGCACAAGCCTGAGTTAGGAGGACCTGGGTTCTAATTCCGGCTCCGCCACTTGCCTGCTGAGTGAACTTGGGGAGGTCACTTAACTTCTCTGTGCCTCAATTACCTCGTTTGTACGAGCCCTATGTGGGACATGGACTGTTTCCGATCTGATTAGCTTGTATCTACCTCAGTGCTTAGTACAGGGCCTGGCACATAGTAAGAGCTTAAAAAAAATTCCATAAAAATATGCAAAAACAAACCAACAAAAAAGCCAATCACTCTATGAAATGGGAACTCAAATTTACTCAACTCTTGATCTCCAAACCCATTAATCCTAACTAAGAGGGACATTCTTCTCCCAAAGCCTTCACTTCAAAGTTTTGACAATTTATAGATGGTGTTTCTCCGGGGAGGTCTAGCAATGCCGATTTCCCCCCTGCACAGTGACATATGTGTTTTCCTGCTGCTTCCCTGAGTGCCCCATTGTCCACAGAGCTGGAGATCCACTTTGTCTCTCACTTCCCACTGAACCTGGTGGCGCAAACTGCTTTCTGTGAGGCCCCACCTGTCAGAGATGGAGAGGAATTGGAGCAGAGATCCGGGAGCAGAGAAGAATGCCAGATTAAATTCAGAGGGGAATGGGAAATGCCTGGGCTAAAGACATAGAGTTGAGGTTGGGGGGAAGGGCTTTGGGAGAGTCACCTGCAACTCCCATTAGCACTGGAGAAATTGCAAGGGCTTTTTAAGAGGAAATTAACCATAAAGTGCCAAGGCCTGAGTCTAAGGATGGCCATGTCAGGTGACATCAAGGGTAGCTTGGCTTGGTGAGTAGAGCGTGGGCTTGGGAGTCAGAAGGACCTTGGTTCTAATCCTAGCTCCGCCACTTCTCTGCAAGTCACTTCACTTCTCCCTTACCTCATGTGTAAAATGGGGATTTATACTGTGAGCCTCATGTGGGACATGGAGTGTGTCCCACCTGATTAGCTTGTATCTACCCCAGGGCTTATTACAGTACTTGGTGCATAGTAGGCACTTAACAAATACTATTATAAAAAAATCCAGTGTGGGTAGATTGGGAAATGTCAGAGGACTGAAGCCCATATCTCTGTTTTGGGCATAACTTCCCCCAGAGAAGGAGGGGATGCCGGGGGCAGGGGAGGTTTGTGTGGGCGTGTGTGAGTGCACATGTGTCTGTGAGGGAACTGTGCAAACCATAGGCCTCCTCACCTCTTACCCAGAGTTGCTAGGTGCCCCAAATCCCCACTTGCCACATCTATATGGGGCAAATCAAGCATATTAGAGGAATTCTCCCGAATTCATGTGTTTTCTTCACAGAATTCATGGAAGCCATTTCACGTTCCTCAGTATGGACTAGTGGAAAGAGCACAGGCCTGGGAGCCAGAGAAACTGGGTTCTAACCCCACCATTGTCCCTTTCCTGTGGTGCGATCTCAGGCAAATTACAATGGGCCTTGGTTTCTTCATCCGTAAAATGGGGATTCAATCCCTGTTCTCCCTCCTACTTAGACTGTGAGTCCCATGTGGGACAGGGACTATGTCCAACCTGATTATCCAGAATCTACCTTAGCACATAGTACTTGGTGCATAGTTAGCATGTAACAAAACACTATTATTATTCTTACTATTATTTGCAGATCAATAAAACTGTTTGAATTGCTAAAGGCTGCTGATTTTCCCTGAGAGGTTATGCTCCCAGATCCAGATTGTGCTGGGAGATAAGAGAAGCAGCATGGCTCAGTGGAAGGAGCCCGGGCGTTGGAGTCGGAGGTCATGGGTTCAAATCCCAGATCCACCATTCGTCAGCTGTGTGACTTTGGACAAGTAACTTCACTTCTCTGTGCCTCAATGACCTCATCTGTAAAATGGGGATGAAGACTGTTAGCCCCCGTGGGACAACCTGATCACCTTGTAACCTCCCTAGTGCTTAGAATGGTGCTTGGCACATAGTAAGTGCTTAATAAGTGCCATTATAAAAAAAAGACTGTAAGGTCTAGGATCCTAAACTGCCACTAGACTAAAAGTTCAGTGTAGACAGGATTTATGTCTACCAACTCTATTTTACTGTACTGTTTCAAGTGCTTAGTACAGTGCTCTGCACACAGTAAGCACTCAAATTTCATTGATTAATGGAGTCTGCCACTTGGCCCTGCTGTCCAGGGGTCTTTACCATCTTCGATTTCTGATCCATAAATATGTTTTTATGTTATTGTGTTGTATTATGTTATTATACTATTATTATGCTGTTAATTATGCTGTTTGTTGTGCTTTACTAGTTGGAAATGGTCATTGTGAGCAGCAGCTTCCATTTTAATCATTGACACAGTTTTTCTTATTTTTTTACAGTATTTGTTAAGCACTTACTGTATGCCAGGCACTTTCTAAGCACTGCAGTAGATAGAAAGTAATAATAATAATAATAATGGTATTTGGTAAGCGCTTACTAAGTTCTAAACTCTGGGGAGGTTACAAGGTAATCAGGTTGTCCCACAGGGGGCCTCACAGTTTTAATCCCCATTTTACAGATGAGGTAATTGAGGCATAGAGAATTTAAGTGACTTGCCCAAAGTCACACAGCTGACAGTTGTTGGAGTCAGAATTTGAACCCATGACCTCTGACTCCGAAGCCCAGGCTCTTTCCACTGAGCCACGCTGCTTCTCCATCAGATGGGACACAGTCCCTGCCCCACATGGGGCTCACAGCCTTAATCCCCATTTTGTGGATGAGGTAACTGAGGCACAGAGAAGTGAAGTGACTCATCCAAGGTCACACAGCAGACCAGTAGGTGAACTGGGATTAGAACTCATGTCCTAAATCCCAGGCCCTTGCTCTATATGCTAGACCATGCTGCTGCTTCTTCCAATCAGGGTTACTCAGCTCCCACCCAGCAATTTAGGTAAGTACTGTTGATAGTAAGGTCATAAGCAAACAGGACTTCCTGGAGCTTTGCTGACATTTTCCATTTAATGGGATGCTTAGAGGCTCCTTAGACGTGTAGATCTTCTAAGAGGGACTTCTTAGAGGAAGCAACAGTGTGGGACAGACTGAGGACTGGGGACTGCTTCTCATCTGACTATCTATGATCTATTTTAGCATTTAGTACAGTGCTTGAGGCTAGATTGCAAGCACCTTGTAGGCAGGGAGCACATCTACAAGTTCTGTTGTATTGTTCTCTCCCAAGCCTTTGGTATAAGGATCTGCACACGGTGAATACTCAATAAATACCACTGATTGATTGATTGAAACAAGTAAGGATTTAATGAATGCTCTTTTGATAATGTTGTAATTATATATTATGCATAATATATAAAGTTTTTAATTAGGGCCCTGGGTCTCATTGCTTCCAGGGCAATGTCCTGTTGAAATTGTTATCAGCTTTGTGTTTTGTAAGCAAGCAATCTGCAGATCCAAGGCACCTGAATTAGCAGAACAATGCTGTGGTGGTAAACTGATCAATTGCTGCCCTGCTGGTATTGAGTCTTTGACAGTTTCTACCCAGCTAAGCAAAACGTCTTGGAGAAGCATCTCTACTGACAGAGTGAACTGCCAAGGTAAAAGCACTAGGAAATCTATGTGAAAAAGGAAAAAGAAACTGAGTCCCAGAGCCTAAGTGTGAATGCACATTATTAACCCACTCAGGGACTGATTTTTCTCTTTCACGTAATTAGCTAGTTGAAGAAAATGAATGTGGGGATAGGTTTGGGGGTTTTTTTATTCATAACAATGGAATAGGGTAATTCTGGGAGGTTGTAAGGGCGGGGCTTATGGGAAGCAGCGTGGCCTGGTGGAAAATCCTCAGGTGTGGGAATCAGAGGACTGGGGTTCTAATCCTGACTTCAACACTTGCCTGCTGTATGACCTTGGGCAAGTCACTTAACGTCTCTGGACCTCAGTTTCCTCAACTGTAAAAAGGGGATTCAGTATCTCTTCTCCTTCCTACTTTGACTGTGAGCCCAATGTGGCATAGGGACTGTTTTCCACCTGATTATCTTGTATCTACCCCACTGCTTAGAACAGTGCTTGACACACACTAAGTGCTTGACAATAATAATAGTAAAAATAACAGTAATAATAAGAAATGATTTAGAGGACCATGGGGAGACAGTATGCCCTAGTGGAAAGAGCATGGATCTGAGATTCAGGAGGCCTGGGTTCTAATCCTAATTCTGCCACTGTCCTACTGGGTGATTAGGGGCAAATCACTTTGTACATACTCCCAGCCTCCCAGCACTTATGCATGTATCTGTAATTCCTTTATTTATATTGATGTCTGTCTCCCCCTGACTAGACTGTAAGTTCATCGTGGGCAGGGAATGTGATTGCTTATTGTTGTACTGTACTCTCCCAAGCAGTTAGTACAGTGCTCTGCACATAGTAAGTGCTCAATAAGTACGATTGCATGTGATGAATTATCTCTGCCTCAATTACCTCATTTGTAAAATAGAGGGTTAAGACTGGGAGTCCCATGTGGGACATGGACTGTGTCCAACCTAATTAGCTTGTATCTATCCCAGCACTTAGTATAGTGTCTGGCTCATAGTATGTGTTTAACAAATACCGATTTAAAAAAAAAAAACTCCATCCTGCATTTCTCAACACGAGTGTGCAGGCCACTTTGAACAGGAATCCCAAATGTTTTATCTGAGAAGAATAGACACTAGATTTTTAGGCTGGGAATGAGCTAAGATCGTAAATTCCTGAGTCTAAGTGAGCCCGGGGGCAACCCCCTCTTGCCCTGACAAGTCTCTCCTCATGATCCTTCCACATTTCTGTCCTTTCATGCAACCTGTTGACCTCCTTCTCCCCAAATGAATGAGAACGGTTTCATTTTTCCTCCTTCTTCAGGATGCTGGGCTCTGGACAGCCCCTGCATCACTCCTGTTTCTGTTGCAGGCTTAACTTTCCTGGTACTAATAGACTTCATCTCCATCTCCAGCCCCGGAAAATTGTAAAGGCTTTTCCACATGTGCTTCCCAGACCGACAACCACAACTGTTATTTGCTTAAATCACATTCCACAAGGAAACAACCTCCCAGATCCTCCGCAAAAAAGAACCACACAAAAGGAAAGCAAGATGGGGACACGTTCTGCATTGTTTCCAGATCGGCACGATTACATGAGGAGGCTGCACTCCAGAGCGGGAGACAGGGAGACAGGCCTCTGGGTAGGCAGAAGCCACGGGACTGTTTACTCAAGGATGATTTCCATGTCACAACATGGTCTTAGCACAAATGTCCTTCCTGTAACTCATCATCATCAGTTGTTTGTGAAGGAAGACGTTTTCCTGCCCCCCCAGTTGAAAAGATCTTTTATTTATCCCTCCCATACTTGCTATTTCCTTTGCACGCAAAGTGAATTTCTCATCCATTGCGGATATTTATTGAACATCTATGGAGTGCAAAGCACTGTGTAGAACACCTAAGAGAGTACAAGAAGCAAGGAACATGCCCCCGTCTTCAAGAAGCATACAATCTGATTACCTAGAGGAAAGAGCACAGGACTTGGAATCAGAAGAACCAGGCTCTAATTCTTCTTCTGCCTCTTGCCTGCTCTATGACCTGGAGAAAATCACTTAACTTCTCTGTGCCTCAGTTTTCTCATCTATAAAATGGGGATTAAGTATCAGTTCTCTTTCCCCCTTATTCTGGGAGCCCCATTTGGGACAGAGTCTGTGTTCAATCTGGTTTTCTTGTTTCTGCTGCAGTGCTTAGCCAAGTGCTTTGCATGTAGTAAGCGCCAAAACGATTTCCAAATAGTGGGAGCAGGAGGAAAAACAAGGGTATAATGTAATTTCACAAGGAAGATATGCAGATAAAGTGTAATAATTGATGTCAAAATTATTTCAAATATCTTGCTTTCCCACATAACGTGTAATATCCTCCTTCAGATAGCTAGGCACCCTTAGTTCTGAATACCATCATTTACTTTATCTTGCCTATTATCTCATCAGTTTCAGTTTTCCACTGGAATCAACTACAGTTTTCTCTTCCACGGACTGATAGATAGAGTCAGATTTTGTTTTCATCTAATGGAATTTAACCAGAAACATCAGATATTCCTCTAACTTACTATTCTTTTCCTCCTTTTTGTGATAGTATTTCCAATGATAATTGTGGTATTTGCTAAGTGCTTTCTATGTGCCAAGCACTCTACTAAGTAGATACAAGATATTCAGGTTGGACACAGTCTCTACCCAACCAGGGTTTACATTCTAAGTATGAGGGAGAACAGGCAACAAATCCCCATTTTACAGATGAAGAAACTGGGCACAGAGAAGCCAAGTGACTTGCCCAGGGTCATAGAGCAGGCAAGTGTCAGAGCTGGGATTAGAACCCAGGTTCTCCGACTCCAAGGCCTGTTATCTTTCCATTAGCCACACTACTTCTCAGTAAACATTGTTTCCTTTTCTTTCCCTCTGGCATTTTCTTTTTTCAAATCTTCTCTTACCTGGGTAGCTGTCCAAGGTAGATTTTCACATTTTTCTTCATTTCCAGCCTTTCTTGTGTTAACTTGCAGAGTTTCATTCATTTAGAATTGGTGAAAGTCTAAGAGTGTGGTCCCATCCTATACAGGTAGAGGCAGGGGGTCTAGAGCCAGACACACTGTAACCTTAAGGAGAGTTCCTGCCACCTCTGTCTCTGACATCACTTCCTGTTTCCCTTGGTGCATTAATCTGGACTAAACTCCTTTATTGGCATGTTTTGGCTCTGCTCTGAGGTGCTTTTCATACATTTCTTGTGGGTAGCTACAAGGTAGCTCTCCAAAGTGAGAGGGACAACGAATTAGTATCACAGCCCCTCCTACTATTTGGGGGACAACATAATTTTTGTGGCACCTGTCCGCATTGCTTCCGTGGGCTTAATTTCCTTTAACTAATTAGAATCAATTTAGACAGGGAAACAGCATATTCCAGAATTTGAACAAACGTAAAATTTCCCAAGAGTCTTCAGAGTCTGCCAAAATTGAAAAAAGTTGGCAAAAAACAATTTAGCAAATCTCGTAAAAAGGGCTATATTACCAAGCCCATAAATTACTCCGGGCTGGTATGTAAGACATATTTAATACTGATCAACAAAGTTCTAGCATGGATTGGAAAAACAGTCTCTAACATAAAATTACCAACGAATGGAAGTTATCTGCAAAATTTTATAACTAAGTATTAGCAGATGCAATTTATTTTTCTGACAGCAGAGCCAGCGTAATGAAAGTTGATTTTAATAAAACATGAATGCAGTTAGGCTTTGCCAATTAGGTTCAGAAAAAAACATAATTATTCAGATCCAAGTTGATAGGGGGGCCCTTAAACTCAGTCCTGGATCTCAAACCAACCTTGGGGCTTCCGAAAAGACAGATGACTAAGGCGGTGTCCCCAGGGGCCGAGTGAAGTGGAAGGCGAGGCAGTTTTCTGGATGACTCAGATGAAAGGCTTGCTATTAAGGATCCAAGGTATTTGAGGGGGAAAGTTGAGGTGATCCATATTGGCCATACCCTGGGAAACCTAAGCAGCTCATCGCAGTGAAAGTGAGGGAAGGTAAGCCCTTTTGGGAGGGTGACCTTTCCAGGATAGGGTGATAAATCAATAGTATTTATTGATCACTTACTATGTGCAGAGCTCTGCACTAAGCACTTGGGATAGTACAAAACAACAGAATTAGCAGACGTGTTCACTGCCCATAATGAGCTTACAGTCTGAATTGTCCCTTGGACAATTTAGTGTGCAAGCAGTATTGCCTAATGGAAAGAGCACAGAGCTGAGGGTCAGAAGACCCACGTTCTAGTCCCACTTTTCTGCTGGATGACCTCGGCCACTCGTGGCTCAGTGGAAATAACATGGGCTTTGGAGTCAGAGATCATGGGTTCAAATCCCGGCTCCGCCGATTGTCAGGCATGTGACTTCGGGCAAGTCGCTTAACTTCTTTGTGCCTCAGTTACCTCATCTGTAAAATGGGGATTAAGACTGTGAGCCCTCCGTGGGACAACCTGATCACCTTGTAACCTCCCCAGCACTTAGAACAGTGCTTTGCACATAGTAAGCGCTTAATAAATGCCATTATTATTATTATTATTATCATTCTAAATGTCTCAGTTTCCTCATCTGTACAGTACCTGCTCTTGCTCCTATTTAGGCTCCGAGCCCATGTGGGATAGAAACAGTCCAATCTGATTGAACTGTATTATTCCCAGCACTTATCAGCATATGACCCATAAAAAGAACTTAAAAAATGCCACAGTTATTATTTTTAGCACCTGGTATCTTGGGAGAAATCTCAGGTGTTCAGGGGGAAGGAGGAGAGGCTCACTCCTTCTAAACCTGGAGAGGCAATGAGGTGCCAAGGTTTTTTGTTATCCCTGAAACTTACTATTACTCCTGGGAAAAATCACCAAAGATGTTGACAGGCGTGTAGAAATGTCAAAGGGGTCGATGAGGGAACATCAGGTTGTGGGCCAGGATTTAAAATGAGCAGAAATCTGCGAACTACCAAACGTCAAGGCCTTGTACCAATCAGGAAGCAAGCAGTCAATAAAATCCTTGTTGGCATGGCCTCACCTAGGCAGTTTGAGTGGATCGACAGGAATCGTGACAACAAGATTCAGGTTCACTGCACTGAAACCCAAGCTGAAACCACTTCTGCCTCTGCTTTGGCCTAGGCAGATTCAGTCATGCTAAGCACTTTGTTGTTCTTCACTTTGGTGGGGTCATCTCAGGTTGAGGATTATACTGAAGCCGTGGAAGGTTCAGAAAAGTAAAGTGATTCACTCCCTGATGTTAAACACAGAATGAATTACCCTGGAACTTCTGCAGCTTCAAAGAGGGACTTGGCTAGATTCATGAATTAGTTGTCTATAAATTTAGAAATGTCCAAGAGGGCCACCATCACTTGGTTCCTTCCAGCATCCTTTGGACACTGTCCAAAAAAGACCCCTGTGGTGGATGGACCCAATACTATTATTAATGGGTCATCCTATTATTAATGAATTAATTATTCATTACTTATTCATTAATTATTCATTACTTATTCATTGATTATTCATTAATGACCCAATATTATTCCTGATCTCAAGCTATTTGCCTCTTACCAGTCCTCACCAAAACTAAAGACTTCACTTGAATCCTCCTGTTGAGGCAGCAAAGATAAAATCTTTTTTTTGAAACTTCCTCAGTGGAATTGAACTAACCCAAAATATTTTGGCTAAAGGTGAACAATAGTTTACTTCTAATTACAAGGTGTCATCCTTACCATTACTTGCACACGCTGTTATTACAATTTTATTTTAAAAAAATTGTCATTAACTCTCTAGACTGTGGATCATTAATTTAAGAAATACTTTCAGAAGTGCATTAATGAGACTTTTTTACTCCTGGTTTGTAAACTCTGACCGAGACTGTGTTTGTAGTTGAGACTGTTGGACTGTGTCCTGTGAGGAACCTGAAACCCTCCTCCTCTAACCATGATATCCTAACCCTCTCATGGGATAGCTTTTTGCCTTGGTCTTTTATAATGCATCTGTATTTTCATTGTTTCATCTTTCTTTATGGGTCTGTCACCCACTCCCTTATTCTTATTCTTAGATTCTTAGCTACTTTAGAAGCCAGGGCTTTTGCCTCATTTTCACTTATTTTCCCAATTCTTAGAACAATGTTTCTTAAAAGTAAGTGCTTAGTAAATTTGATTAACGCTACTAAACTGATTACCTATGATTCAAGGTGATCTGAGCTGGTGATGGATGGCTCTGGTTTACCTAGTTTCTATGCCTTTTTTGGAGTTTATTTCACACATTAAAAGCACAGTGTTGCTGGAATCCAGTCCCAGCTCTGCCACTGGCTGCTGGATGCTTATGCAAGTTGATTGAGGAGGAGCATGGCCTAGTGGATAGAGCATGGGCCTGGGATTCAGAAGGATCTGGGTTCTAATCCTGACTCTGCCACTTGTCTGCTGCGTGACCTCGGGCAAGTCACTTCACTTCTCTATGCCTCAGTTACCTCCTCTCTAAAATGGGGATTAAGACTTTGAGCCCTATATGGAGCAGGGATTATGTCTAACTTGTATGTACCCCAGCTCTTAGAACGGTGCTTGACACGTAGAAAGCGTTTAATAAGTGTCATGATTATTATGATTATTATTAACTTCCTGGTCTTAATTTCCTCTTCTGTCAATTGGGGATGGTAAAAACTGTCTCTCCCTCCTTCACAGGGATGCTAAGATAAGTAGTGGGACTGTGCTTAAGGAAAATCAAATCATTCTCTCCCCTCATGGAGTCATTATTATTAGTGCATCACTGGGGGATGGCAAATCAAGATTTCAGGAAGAATGGTCTGAGTTATCTTCCAACTGGAGGAATGGGGAGATCAGGAACTGCTCTGAGGGCATTAGTAGGATTAGTGAACAGGTAATAGTCATACTTGGGGGATTCGTTAAGCACTTACTATGTGCCAAGCATTGCACTAAGCTCTGGGGTAGATACAAGATAATCAAAGAATTTAGATGATGGGACTAGGAGTCAGGAAATCTGATGTTCAGCACCTCATGGACAGTTTGCTCACCTCTATCCGTGCCTCAGTGTCCCCATCTGTGAAGCAGGAACAGAGATGCCAGCTACCTGCTGGACTTTACGGACAAAATGAGATCCCGCCTAGGGGATAAGCAAGATGAGAGCCAGGGCTGAGAATAATCAGTGTCCTCTACTGTCCAATCCTGCTGTTAACCCCAGGGCCCCTGGATCTGAGAGCCCCAGGCAGATAACTTCTGGATTTGGACAAGTCCCCTTCTCACAGAGAAGAGCAGCAGTAGTTTAAAAAGTGAAACCACTGACTCTCACAAGGATTTTCTTCCTAAATTCTTTCTCTCTTACTGAAATTAATCATAAACTCTATATCTGGGCCCCATTGTTGGATTTACCCCCCTGGGGCATATCCCAAATTGGTAGCCCTGGTATACGTGGGGGTCACCTGAGACTAAGCCAGGCAAATTCCCTATCTGCCCCACCTCATGCCAGCTTTCCAGAAACCACTTGAGGGGAAGTCTCTGGGAGGGATTTGGGGGTTAGAAGGGGGTTAGAAGGGTCATCATAGCTTTCCCCTCCTCTCTCTCCCTAACCCCCCATGCCAAAATCTTTTTGAGACTCTGGAGCGGTAGAAGCAGCCCATGGTGAGAAAAAGCAACAGCCTCTGGCCTGGCAGCCTCACTTCACACAGGAAGTCAAACCCATCCAGAAAGCATTCATCTCTTTTCCACATTTCATGCTTTCTGTGGCCTGGGGCATTTCTGAGTCTCTGCCCTGCAATGAAAGTCTAAGTGTGAAACAGCGAGACCACAGCTTCTCCCCTGAGATTTTTCAACTGCTCTGGCTCTGGCGGGGCTCCGGCCCCACGGAAATTGGAATTCCTGTGACCGAGGGAACAGCAACACCCAACGTCAACCCCATCACCCCAGTTGGCATTAAGGAATCACACTCCAGTCGTGGTGGCAGCTTGTCACGAGCCACACACGCACACACAGCCCAATCTTAATTTCCAGGCAACAGGCGATGGCAGAAAGTTTGTTTTTATTTTGCTCTCTCCTTTGGCAGAAGCCATGCAGACGCTTGGCTCACGGCCGTTTGAGAGACTGATTGGATGTCGAGAGATTTTTTTTTGTTTGGCGCGGGTGGGGAGAAAGACATGTTTTAAATTGTTTTCCCAAAATGCTCTGAATGACAGTAACTCCAGGTTGCTGGACCAATTGATGGGATCAAATCAAGAACAATGTTCATTGAACAAACTGCAGCATCATTCTAGGAGATTCTCTGTCTCCAGGCAGCTGCCCCTTCACAAGGTCGGATTAAGCACATTGGAGGTCAGCAAAATGGAGTCTTTGGGGTGTGTTGGTGGCGGAGGGTAGGGGAGTGTCCCAGAGATACACTTTTATTCCTCTCAACCTTTGTTCTCTGCCTTTCAGAACAAAGCCACTGAACTCACTTGCTGGCACAACCGACCAAACAAAGATAGTCCTTCCCAGAGATCCTAGTGATAAACTGCGGAAGACTGTGTGGTTTAGTTCAGAGACCTGTTGTTTCTAACCTCTCCTTTTCCTACATATCCTTCTTCTCCATTCAGATGATGAGCCTCATGTAGGATGGGGTCTGTGTCTTTGACAGTTTTATTTGTCTTTGTATTTCTTCAATGTGCACTGTGCACTGTGCACTGATCTAGTAATGAAGAGCATAATCAACCTATCAATCCATCATATCTGAAGGCTCTGTGATCTTCGCAGTTCAAAGGTTCACACTGGTTTTGGCCTTAAATCTCCTTCAGGAAGAGACTTCAGGTGTTTTAGTCCCACCGAGACACCAGTGGCCCTTTTTCAGAAAGCCTGGGTCATTGGATGGGGCCAGCCAAGGAAACACCCAAAGCAATCAGGTTTTCTTTTGGCCATTTTAGAAGGGATGTCAACCTCTCAGCCACATCCTGCCTCTGGACTGAAATACCCTCTGTATTCATATCTGACAGAGGATCATTCTCCCCACCTTCAAAGCCTTATTGAAGGCACATCTCCTCCAAGAGGCCTTCCCTGACTAAGCCCTCATTTCCTCTTCTCCCAATCCCTTCTGCACTGACCTCACACTTGGATTTGCACCCTTTAGTCACCCTTCCCACATCCCTACAGTACTTATGTACATATCTGTAATTTATTCGTTTGTTTACATTAATGTCTTTCTCCCCCTCTAGGCTGTAAGTTCATCGTGGGCAAGGGATATATCTACCAAATCTGTTATATTGTACAGTCTCAAGCACTTAGCTCATTGTTCTGCACACAGTAAGCCCTCAATAATTACAAATGATTGATTGATTGGCAAACAACATTTGCCTCCCCCAAAACCCTTCCTGGCGAACATCCCGGAAAAGAAAAAGGGAAAGAGGTAGAGAGAGTGAAAGAGAAGAAGCATAGTCTAGTAGAAAGAGCATGGGCTTGGCAGTCAGGGGACCTGTATTCTAACCCTAACTCTACCACTTTCTTGCAGTGTGATCTTGGGCAAGCACTTAACTTCTCCATCTCAGTTACCTCATCTGTAAAATAAGGATAAAATGCCTGTTCTCCCCACATCTTAGGCTGTGTTCAGAATAAATATATTATATCCACCCCAGTGCTTAGAAGAGTGCTAGCACCAATACAATTATCATCATTATCACTGTACTATTATTATTGTTGCAGTGGTTGTGCATCCATCAATCCATGGTACCAACTGGGTTCTTACTGTATATAAATGCTCGGGGCAGCTATTAGGTTGATGCAGATCAAGATGTTGGGAAGGCTACTGACCAAAGAATTTAGCACAATAATGGATGAATGTCTGCAGTTCCTCGTGAGCAGGGAATGTGGCCTGTGATTCTATTGCATTGGACTCTCCCATGCATTTAGTACCATTCTCTTCACATAGTAAGCACTCAGTAAATACCGTCGATTGACGGACTGATTAATGGCTCAGGTCAGCCCAGATGAACAAAGTCAGGATTTGGTCAGATTGGGCAGAGAAGCCTGGGCCTGTAGTGCCAGCGACTTCAATGGCCAAATGTACAATTCCTTCAACATACCAAGGGGAGGCTCGTTCTCCTGGCACACAAGACAGACCTGTACTGTCCTCTCCCCATCCTGATGGGCAGGGATGGACCAGATCCTGTTTAATCACAGCCACAGAAATTCCCCAGCAGTGATCTGTGTGTAGAGCCACATGGGAACGGAGGATTCCTCAGAAGCCATTTGCACAGAAAGGTGCTAGTCACTGGCTCAGATACTTGGCCTCATTTTTGCTCTGGAAAGATGGGTTTAAATTCAGGGGAAGCAGCATGGCCTAGTGGACAGAGGGTGGGAGTGGGAGTCTGAGGACCTAGGTTCTAATTCCGGCTCTGCCACTTATCTGTTATGTGACCTTGGGCAAGTCACTTCAGTTCTCTGTGTCTCTGTTCCCTCACCTGTAAAATGTGACTGTGACACAGTCCTGTGACTGTGAGCTTCGTGTGGTGTCGGGACTGTGTCCCTTCACTTTATAGTGTATCTACCCCAATGCTTGGTAAAGTTCTTGGCAGATAGAAAGCACCTAAAAATTACTATTTTTTTTGCAGGAGAGGTCAGGGTCGGGAGCGGGGAATGGAAAATCTACTGGATGAAAGAATGATCCTGCTGAGCCCTAAAGGAATACAAGAAAAGGGCCAGTAGTTCAGGTTGTGTCTGTTGTAAATAGCTTCTCCCTGATCCTACAAGACTGCCCAAGGAGACTAAAAAGCATTTTTTCCTGCTGCACTTTAACCTTTCCCCTCTTGAAAATGATCCACTTAAAACTGTCTGAGGAACAACCTTTCCATGGGATGTTCATTTCACACCCAGAAAACGACCAAAGAACTCAACACTTTCAGCTTGATCTCTCCTCGATAATCTTCTTCATCTATGAGCTGTCTTCTCCTACTGGAGATGCTTTGAGATGTTCCAAGAAGCTTCAGACCCACTTTACTTTGATGTTAAACAATGTACTTAACAAAAGTCCATTCTGAACCTCTTGATATCCATCCGTGACTCAGGTGACCAAAAGACAAAGAAATAAGGGAAACATCCAAAGTGGTTTTCATGAGGGATAGAGTCATTAAAATGGCTACGTGGGGGTGACTCACAATTTTGATTTGTACTTGTAATAATAATAATGGCATTTATTAAGTGCTTACAATGTGCAAAGCGCTGGGGAGTTTACAAGGTGATCAGGTTGTCCCATATGGGGCTCACAGCTTAATCCCCATTTTACAGATGAGGTAACTGAGGCCCAGAGAAGTTAAGTGACTTGCCCAAAGTCCCACAGCTGACAAGTGGCGGAGCGGGGATTTGAACCCAGGACCTCTGACTCCAAAGCCCGGGCTCTTTCCGCTGAGCCACACTGCTTCTCCGTGGTGGTGTATATTAAGCACCCACCATATGCTAAGTGCTGTGGTAAATACATAATAATTGGACTGGACACAATCCCTGTCCCGCATGGGATTTACAGTCTAAGTGTTAGATCTGGCCCCATTTACTGAAGCCCAGAGAGGTTAAACAACCTCTCCAAAGTCACACAGCAGACCAGTAGCAGAACTGGGTTTAGAACCCAGGTCTCCTGACTCTCCGTCATGTTCCCTTCTTCATTAGGTCATGCAAGACAATTTCTCTGACAAAGACAGAGAAAACTTGCCAGGCCCACCCTCTCACAGAGTCAGAGTGATGATCTTATTAGTGTGTGTGTACAAGTTCTTTCTGGTATGGGTCAGGGGTGTGTTTCTCATATAGGGCAAGGGTGTGTCTGATCATTTGCTTTGACAAGCATTAACCAACTCACCAGGATCCACTGGGGAAATGTTTGCACTCCTGTCACTTGAGAGCTCTGGAAAGATAACTAGGCATCAGGTAGTTATTTAAGTGGAACTGACGGTGTTAGGTTACCAGAGCTTTTCCCTTTCCTCCCCCAAGGGGAAAGAGCAGCCGTTAATGACACCATCACCGGAAAGAAGGTTAACAGTGTTGACACGGAACCATTGGCAGTCTGACATGCTAACATTTGGCCTGCTCTGAGTCATTGCCTGTACCAAAATGAAAACATCTGAATAGGCGAAAAGGGCGTAATTCAAGAGCCACTGAAAAAGCGTAAATTACCTTAGCGTCTTACGATTCAATAGCAAAAGGATCTTGGAACAAAAATATGTTCAAATATGTGTATGCTGTCAACTTGTACTTCCCAAGCGCCTAGTACACTGCTCTGCACACAGTAAGTGCTCATAAATACGATTGAATGAATGTGTAAATGCAAATATATTTTGAGGTTTACATGGTGTTTTGCTCGGAATGCTAACCGGATCTTGCAAAGAGTTGCATAAGGCGATCTAAACATAAAAGAGTATTTCGGGATTCAGAGACAACAAATTCACCCAGTGGAAAGAGCGTGGACCTGGGAGACAGGAGACTCAGGTTCTAATCCCAACTAGGCCACTGGCCTGCTGTGTAACACTCGACAAGTCACGTAACCTCTCTGTGTCTCATTTCCCTCATCTGTAAATGGGGATTAGATCCTTCTAAAACTGTGAGTTTCATGTAGAACAGGGATTGTATCCAATCTAATTATCCTGTATATACCCTAGCATTCATCTCAGTGCTTGGCAGGTAGTGGTGGAGTTTCTTGTTGGGAATGTCAGGTTTTTATGGCATTTATTAAGCATTTAGTATGGGCAAAGCACTGTTCTAAGCACAAGGTGATCAGGTTGTCCCACAGGGGGCTCACAGTCTTAATCCCCATTCTACAGATGAGGTAACTGCGGCACAGAGAAGTTAAGTGACTTTCATTCATTCATTCATTCAATCATATTTATTGAGCACTTACTGTGTGCAGAGCACTGTACCAAGCACTTGGGAAGTACAAGTTAGCAACATATAGAGATGGTCCGTACCCAACAGCGGATTCACAGTCTAGAAGGGGGAGACAGACAACAAAACAAAACATATTAACAAAATAAACAGAATAAATATGTACAAGTAAAATGAATAGAGTAATACATATGTACAAACATATATACATATATACACGTGCTGTGGGGAGGGGAAGGAGGTAAGGTAGGGGGGATGGGGAGGGGGAAGAAAGGGAGAGGAAGGAGGGGGCTCAATCTGGGAAGGCCTCCTGGAGGAGGTGAGCTCTCAGTAGGGCTTTGAAGGGAGGAAGAGAGCTAGCTTGGCGGATGTGTGGAGGGAGAGCATTCCAGACCAGGGGGAGGATGTGGGTGGGGGGTCACTTGCCCAGTGTCACACAGCTGACAATTAGCAGTGGCAGGATTCGAACCCATGACCTCTGATTCCAAAGCCCGTGCTCTTTCCACTGAGCCACGCTGCTTCTCCTGAGTCTAGGTCCTGAAATTGAGACCATGTCCAGAGGAACTGTTTTAGAATTAGAGTAGTTTATGCAAGATCACTTGCCCTCTTTTTTTCCTGCAGTCATGTTCTCTCTGGAGCACGGATGGACGGGGTGCATCACGGGGAGAAGGACACCCAGAGGGTTTTCTTTTTAATGTGCCCTTCTAAATACCTGCAGCATGGGGTCAATGACGTGCCTTAATAGCATAATATAGCAGATGGTTAGCTTGGTAGCCTCTGTGGTTTTTGCTGCACTGGCTAGATAATTTTCAATATTTCTGGTGGGTCTTTTCACCTCAAAGAATTCCTCCCAAAAGTAACTTCTACTTTTCTCCCGGATAATAATAATAATAACAATTATTATTAATAATAATTATAATAGTAATTATTATTGTTAATAATTATGGTATTTGTTAAATGCTTACTTATTACCAGGCACTGTATTAAGCAGTGGGGCAGATACAAGAAAATTGGGTCAGAAACAGTCCATATCCCATGTGGGGCTCACAGTCTCAAACCCAATTTTAAAGATGTGGTAACTGAGGCACAGAGAAGTGAAGTGACTTGTCCAAGGTCACACAGCAAACAAGTGGTGGAGCCAGCATTAGAACCCATGACCTTCGGATTCCCAGGCCCAAGCTCTATCCACCACACCATGGTGTTTCCTCATAGAATAATTTCCGACCTGTGACAGGGTGGAGAACAATAGGAAATGGAGAATCTGTGAGGCAGAGATGAGCACAGTCTGGCCTCTCCTGTACTCCTCCCAGACTATGGGTAGGTTCTGTGCAAGGTCATTATCGGTACTGAAATATATCTGAAATATAACCCTTTTAAGTTAACTGTCCATGAGGAAGGGCCATTTCAGTCCAACTTAAATGTCTGATTTTCTTTCCTAAATCAAACAAAACGTAGGCTAAATCCATGTTACCAGAGCCTTCTGGCTTCCATTTCGCCTATAGGGTTTCAGTCAGTCAAATTTCAGGACTAGACCCCCCTGCTGTAAATTTTGCCTGCATGTTGCAGCATTGAGCTCATAAATTAGCCCCACACCACTGTCTTGCTTTGATCATCAGAGTCCTTAAGGAAGACCAGAATACAGATCTAAGAGGTGACCACATTGGGCAATCATTAATGCAGAAACTGAAGATTTTCTACAAGATGGAGAGGTTCTGATTTATCAGGGAGGAAGCCTAGGCTAGCTTCCTCACCTTACTGAATTTTAATCCTAATGGTTCTGCAAATTCAAGGGATTAATTCAACATCTTCTGTAGCTCATTGTTCCTGATTTACTACATTAACTATACTACCTGCTGTCATCCTTATTGTCTTGAAGAGGGTAAAGAGCACAAACTGTTTTCCCCATGAAGGTATTCTCAATGGTGGAGGATGTTTTGTGCTATTCTTTTGATAAGATCCAGACTGTAGTGGCCCTATAATTCCTGCCACAGATTTAGCACGTGAATACTCATCCTATCCAGACTGGATTACTGCATCAACATCCTTTCTGATCTCTCAACCTCCTGTCTCTCCCCAAGTCAGTCTATACTTCACTCTGCTACCCGGATTATCTTTCCACAGAAACGTTCTGGTCATGTTACCCCCCTCCTCAAAAAATTTCCAGTGTTTGCCGATCAACCTCCGATTCAGGCAAAAACTCCTAACTGTTGGCTTCAAAGCTCTCCATCGCCTTGCCCCCTTCTACCTCACCTCCTTTCTCTCCTTCTACCTCCCAATCCGCACAATCTGCCCCTCTGGTGCTAACCTTCTCACTGTGCCTCATTCTCGCCTGTCCCGCCATCAACCCATGGCCTGCATCCTACCTCTGGCCTGGAATGTCCTCCCTCCTCAAATCTGTAAAACAATCACACTTCTCCCCTTCAAAGCCCTAGTGAAGGCTCACCTCCTCCAGGAGGCCTTTCCAGGCAAAGCCCTGCTTTTCCTCAACTCCCCCACCATCCCCATTGCCCTGACTTGCTCCCTGTGCTGCTTTGTGAAGCAGCGTGGCTCAGTGGAAAGAGCATGGGCTTTGGAGTCAGAGGTCATGGGTTCAAATCCTGACTCCGCCACTTGTCAGCTGTGTGACTTTGGGCAAGTCACTTAACTTCTCTGTGCCTCAGTTACCTCATCTGTAAAATGGGGATTAAGACTGTGAGCCCCCCATGGGACAACCTGGTAACCTCCCCGGCTCTTAGAACAGTGCTTTGCACATAATAAGCGCTTAATAAATGCCATTATTATTATTATTATTACCCCTGCCCCGCCCCACAGAACTTATCTATATAAGTACATATCTATAATTCTATTTATTTATTTATATTATTGCCTGTTTAACTTGTTTTGATGCTTATATATCTATAATTTTATTTATTTATTTATTTATTTATATTATTGCCTGTTTACTTGTTTCGATGCTTATATATCTAAAATTCTATTTATTTATATTGATGCTATCGATGCCTGTTTACTTGTTTTGATATCTCTCTCCCCCCTTCTAGACTGTGAGCCTGTTGTGGGCAGGGATTGTCTCTGTTACTGAATTGTACTTTCCAAGCATTTATTACAGTGCTCTGCACCCAGTAAGCGCTCAGTAAATACGAATGAACAAATGAATTGAATGAATGAGGCAAGAGGGGCCATTCCTCACTAGAAACTCCCAGATTACTCTGAAACTCACTAGACAGTCTGGGGAATTCAGGATTTCTCCATCCAGTAGATTTCCTGCTCAGCTTCCCCATTTCCTGGGGAACCAACTTGTATAGAAGGAAGGCTGAGAAAAATTAATAGTGATATTTATTAATTATGGTACTTGTGAAATACTGAAATTGTGTTTATATTCCTGCATCCTTAAAATATCAACAATGATAATAATAATGATAATAATAATATCTGTCTCACCATCAACTCCTTTCCTACCTTCTTCCACTGGCTTAGAGCTCCCTCCCCCTTCGTATCTGACAGACATATCTGATATGGTGAGCCCCATGTGGGACAGGAACTGTGTGTCTGACCTGATTATCTTTATTCTACCCCAGCTCTTAATATAGTGCTTGACACATAGTAAGCACTTGAAAGTACCATAATCAATGATTAGGTCACCACTCTTATCATCTTTAAAGCCATATTAAAATTGCATCTCCTCCAAGAGGCCTTTCCTGACTAAACCATTTCCTCACCATATTTTTTACTGTGTTGCCTACTCTATTACCTATGCACTTGTATCTGAATTGTCAGCTGTGTGACTTTGGGCAAGTCACTTAACTTCTCTGTGCCTCAGTGACCTCATCTGTAAAATGGGGATGAAGACTGTGAGCCCCCCATGGGACAACCTGATCACCTTGTGACCTCCCCAGCACTTAGAACAGTGCTTTTCATATCGTAAGCACTTAATAAATGCCATTATTATTATTATTACTTAAGCACTTCAATACTCACCCCACCCCCATACTTAGGTACCTATCCTTACACTCTACTATTCTGAAATTTATTTTAGTGTCTTTCTCCCCAACTAGACTGTAAGAGTCTTGTAGGCAGGAACTGTGTCTACCGTCTATTGGACTGCACCACCTCCCAAGTGCTCAGTGCAATGCTCTGCACACAGTAAATACTCAAAAAATACCATTGATTGATTGGTATAAAGATAATAATGATGATAATAATAATAATAATGAAGATTATGTTGATGTTTATTAAGTGCTTACTAGGCACAGAAGCACTATGTTAGGTCTTCTAGACTGTAAGCTCCTTATGTGCAGGGAACAAGTCTAACAACGCAATCATATTGTACTCTCTCAAGTGCTTAGTTCAGTACTCTGCACCCTGTAAGTGCTCAATAAATACCATAGCTTGAATGCTTTATTAATTACAGTAGACCAAAGGTGATGAAATCAAAATTGTTGCATTGATCCAAATTGATAAATCCCAGGCCCAGACGATCTGCATTTCAGAGATGGAAGAAGCATTATGGTCTAATGGAAAGGACTGAGCCGGGGTTGGGAGCCAGAGGATCTGGATACTATTTCTGGCTCCCCACTTGTCTGCTATGTGACCTTGGGAAGTGACTTAACCTCTCTGTGTCTCAGTTTTCTCATTTATAAAAATGGAGATTAAATCTTACTTCCTCCTAGCTAGACTGTGAGCCCCATGTGGGACGGTTATCCATCCCAGCCCTTAGAAATGTGCTATGAGACCTTGGGCAAGTCACTTCACTTCTCTGTGCCTCAGTTACCTATCTGTAAAATGGGGGTTGAGACGGTGAGCCCTAAATGGGACAGGGACTGTGTCCAATCCGATTAGCTTGTATCTGCCCCAGCACTTATTACAGTGCCTGGCACATATAAGCACTTAACAAATGCCATAATTATTATTCTTATAGTAGGTGCTTAACAAATACATTATTATTATCATTATCATCTTCATCATCATTGTTGTTATTATAGAAGAGCCTGCAAGATCACATGGAGCAGTTACACATAATACACCCATATGCAAATCATCATTTGTCTCCCACAACCCTATGGATCTGACCATACACCCCAGTGAGAGGAAAGAGAAGGCAAGCTATGTCAATGTGGTAGTCTTGTGGAATGATGAGGTCCAGCTACCTCTGGGTGGAGAGAAGAGGATGCAGGTCTTTCTGGATTGCCTCAGTAGTTCACACCCCAGGCTTATGAGTCGGTGGCCTGCAAGGGAACCAGCGTGTGTCCCAGTCCCAGCTGAAGAAGAGGTGATTGCATCCCATTCACTGTGAGCAGAAGCCATATCTGCCACATCCAGTAACCTACAGGCTGCCCTGACTCCCCACCCCCCAGGACTCCCCTCAGATGGTCCCTCTCTTGTCAAATCTTCTGGCTCTCCCTGCTCCCTGTTCCTCTTTCCCCTTCCCTCCTCTATTTTCCTCCATCTTCTCTTCCTCTCCTCTTATTCCTCCTTCCTTACCCCTTGTATTCTTCCCTCCTTCACCATTTTCCTTTCTCTCCTCTTCTTCCCTTCCTCTTTTTGTCCTCTTCCCCTTCCCCCTACCTCTCCTCTTCCTCTTCCTACTTCAATCTCAACTTCCTCTGTCTCCTCATTCTGTCTCTCTTTCCTGTGCCTCCCTCCCTCCCTCTCTTTCTCCCCTTTATTGTCATTTTCCTGCCTGCTTTTCCTTTTTTTCTTCCCTTATGAAATCTGTTATAAGTTTACTACGTAGCAGGCACTATGCTAAATTCTGGAGTAGGTACAAGATAATCCTGTTGGACACAGTCTATTTCCCACATGGGGTTCATTATCTTGATTCCTGTTTTAAAGATGAAGAAACTGAGGCACAGAGAAATTAAGTGAATTGACGAAGTTCACACAGCAGACAAGTGGCAGAGCTGGGATTAGAATTTAGGTCCTTCTGACTCCCAGGACTGTGCTCTATCCATTAGGCCATGCTGCTTCTCCTTTTCCTTCACCAGTCTTTCTGGCTCACTGAATCTCTCCTAGGGATTGTGGAAGCTCTCACATGCCTGTTAACTTCTCCTGAGCCCAGTGCCAGATTTTCAAGCAAACCACCTGCTGTGCTTCTCTATTCCTCTGCACAGTCAAAGCAGCCCAGTGCATCTTAGGATTCTGTCTAGCGAAACGTGCGTTTCAATCCACGGAGGGCAGGGTTTGGGTAGAGCTTCTGTACCATTTTGCTGCCACCCACACTATCATTTAGTGACCTTCTGGTTCCAACATCCTTATTTAAGACCCTTTTCTGATCTCCAAAATACCCTCCGGAGCCTAAGGAATTACAGTACTTTGTCCAAGCTGATCCAAGGCAGATGCCACATGGACTTTCTGTTTAACAAAAACAGAACAGAATCCCTAAATTCAGAGGTAGCAAGGACATAAGAGGTCATCGAGTGTGCCTTTTCCATTTAGCTCAGGTGCCTTCTTTCCCAGTTTTTGTTCATCGCTTCTCCTTCAGTCAGATTTATTGGGTACTTGGCACACAGTAAGCGCTTAACGAATACCATAATTATTATTATTATTGGGGAACGAACTTCAGAGTGAAAGGAAACTGGATTTAGTTCCTCTTTCCTGCATACCTCAGGTTTGTTAGGATTTCTCCAAGCCATGCCTCAGCTCCCCACTGAATTAAAAGTGTCTTGAGGACAAAAATTGAGTTTACTAATTTTACCGTATTCGCCCAAGCACAGAATACAATGCGCAGCTCTCAGTAGGCTTTCAATAAATACTATGGGTTGATTGATTGATTTTTCTGTGGAACACTTTAGTCAGTTCCCTCCTTACCTGGCAGACTGCCTGGGTCTGTGATTTCTCTTTAAAAATAGACTGCCACTGATGAGCATTCCAAACCAAAGTGGGGCTTTCCGGTTCTCAGTGGTGGGATCAGATATGACCGTCTCTGAAGGAAGGAATGTCTCGAATTCAATGGCCGAACCTTCCAGGGAACCTTGTGCTCATTACAGAGGTTGAGGTGCTGTATATTAGTTCAGTGCTCCCAGTTAGGAATTTAGATTCCTTCCCTACCTCTGGCAGGCTTCCACCCATTCAACCAAGAGAGAAACCAGGTGAGGATGGAAAAGTCAGTCCTGAAACCATCTGAAACCCTCAGGGTTTGTGGTGGAATAGAGTTTTCACTGGATCTTGGCCCTCATGGATCATGGGCAATGAGGTGCAAGCGGTATTGGGTAAATCACTCCAGACATGCAGGGTAATGTAATGACATCATATGCACCGTTTTTTTGAAAGCCCATTCAAACCTAGAGCTATCCCCCTTGGTGGGGTTGGTGGGTATGGTGGACGGGGCTCTGAGCCCCATCCTAGCTCCAAAGGTGTTGCAAGCCTCTCCCATGCCACTTCTGGGCCACGGGATTCAGCCTCTGAAGGAGGAAGAAAGGTGGAATTTAAAATACCAGGCTGAACATGGGACTCTCTAGTATCAAACTGGACAAATGACCATCCCAACTGGATACCGGAACCTGCAAACCCATTCATGCTTCATTCTAGGGGCAAAAGGGTCATACGCATAACTGTTAAAAAGATTATTTTCCCCCAAGTGATCACCCAGCATTGTTGGAGGGTATCAGACTAGAAAGACAAAACTCTACAGTTTGTATGTTCCACAGTGATGGGAGTGAGTGTGTTATGAACTTTTGTTTTTGACCCCTCGACATTTCTGTACTTGGGGAGGAAAGAGAGTTGGAATACTTGGGGTTGCTTCTGTGGAAGGATTACTGACAATCTAGACTCTGTGCTATCAGTTTTCTCTCCTGCCAAGCACTAAAGCTGAATCATTTCTCAAGTATCAGATTTTGAAAAAAGTTCCAAACAAATGCTCTCACCTGACTGCCAAATTTGAGTTCCCTCTCTTTCAATCGTATTCCACCCACCAAAAGCATTTCTTGCAGGTACCAAAGAGAGGGTTGGGATGATTTTGTTCCAAATATTTCTCCCACTCTGTGATCTAGTACTGTAAGCCAACACCTCCCAACCATGGCGCTGCTGTTGCAAGGCATGCAGTGTTTTATAATCAACATGCTCTGTTCTGAGTGACCACAGCACAGACTAAACTAGATGGCATGAAAGGGATGATCAGGATGATGCTGGGGGTGGCCTCGGTGGATGCTCCAGTGGGTGATATTTATTTTTTAAATGGCTTGGTCTCTGTAGAATGAGAACAATAATTATAATTGTGGTATTTGTTAAGCACTTACTCTGTCCCAAACTCTGTCTTAAGCACTGGTTGGACACAATCCCTGTCCCACAGAGTGCTCACAGTCCAAGTCAGAGGGAGAAAGAGTATTGAATCACCATTTTAGAGATGAGGAAACTGAGGCTCAGAGAAGCACCATGGCCTAGTAGATAGAGCATGAGCCTGGGAATCAGAAGAACCTGGCTTCTAATCCCAACTCTACACTTGTCTGCTTGGGTGACCTTGGGTAAGTCACTTCACTTCTCTGCGCCTCAGTTACCCCATTTGTAAAATAAGGATTAAGACCATGAGCCCCATGTGGGACATGGACTACGTGGGACCTGATTAGCTTTCATCTACCCCAGTACTTAGTATGGTGCCTGGCGCTTATTTTGTACTTAACAAATATCATTAAAAAAAAGTTAATCGTCTTTCTCAAGTTGTCACTGGAGGAAAGTGAGAACCCAGGTCCTCTGACTCCCAGGCCCAAGTTCTTTCCACTAGACCATTTTGATTCTTAGGCCAAGGGACCACAGGAATTTCCTGTTCTACATAGTAATGCCACCACTGTCCCTCATGGATACCGGACAGACTGACGGACAAATGCACGTGACGTCACCTGTGTTTCTCTCAGCCGCCAGTGTAACAGTGACATCATACACACTCTGTCCTCAAGTGAGTCACCCAGAGAGAACTACAAACCCTTCAATTTGTTCAGAACATTCTTCTCCCAGATTCCTGTGAATGCAGGCACCCCTTCCAAACCACAGGATTTAACAGTCTGGGCTGAGGCAGAATAAATAGTCAAAATATCAAACTACAAGTAGTAGCCCAAAAGCCTCCTGATATCTCATGTATTATCAGAGAGGAGTTGGCCCAGATGAAAACTAGACAATCCACTATAAAGCCAGGTGACTAGCTACCCTATTTCTGCCTTGAGCCAAGTAGAAAGACGCCATACCAGTGCTTTTTCTAAAGCTGACCAGTGAAATTCTTGGGCCCTGCTAATTGTTAAAATAAGGGATTATTAATACCTCATGAGGGGAAGGATTAAAAAAAAGGCCTAAAACCAAAGGAGAAGTGGAAAATCAAAAGGCACCTGGCCTTCTGCTGGTTAGATGTTTGCTGTGGAAACAATCTGCTCCCATTTAACGAGAGTTGACATCATAAAGCATTCCCTGCCATCATTGCAACTTGGAGTCAGACGTCCTCAAAATTGAACTGAAATTTTACGAATCAGGGAAGAAACCCAAGATAGATGTGGGATAAAAGGGCCTGGCGCGAAGGGAGAGACATCCCCCGAGGTCGAAGAGGAGAGGGAGGAGGGTTCAGTTCCACCTGGTGTCGGCCTCCCTGTTTGGGAAACAGGGCCTGGGCCCTGCGGGAAGGCGAGGCCGTGGCCAAGGAGAGAAGGTGGTATGAAATGTTTAAAAAAACTTTAACAACGTCGAGAAACAGAATGGGCCGGGCTTTAATGGCCATCTGCATTAAAGTCTTTTTTTATTTAGGAAAATCTATTTTAAATTAAATATCATAAGCCCACAAGCCATAGCAAACAATGCTCTGGTCCATATGCTCTACATTAATACCCTGGACACTGTAACCTAGTGGGTAGAGCACAGTACTGGGAGAAAGGAGACCTGGATTCTGATTCCAGCTCTGTCAGCTCTGTGGCTTGGTCTGCTGTGTTACCTTGGGCCAGTCACTCAATTTTTCCATGCCTCAGTTTCCTCATTGTAAAATAAGAATTCAATACCTGCTCTTCTTCTCCCTAGGACTCTGAGACCGTAAGTAGTCAAGGTCTGACTCTCATATGATTGTAGCATATTCATTCATTCAATCATATTTATTGAGCACTTACTGTGTGCAGAGCACTGTACTAAGTACTTGGGAAGTACAAATTGGCAACATATAGAGACGGTCCTTACCCAACAGCGGGCTCACAGTTTAGAAGGGGGAGACAGACAGCAGAACAAAACATATTAACAAAACAAAATAAATAGAATAGTAAATATGTACAAGTAAAATAGAGTAATCTGTACAAACATATATACAGGTGCTGTGGGGAGGGGAAGGAGGTGGGGGGGATAGGGAGGGGGAGAAGGGGGAGAGGAAGGAGAGGGCTCAATCTGGGAAGACCTCCTGGTAAGCTCTCAGTAGGGCTATGAAGGGAGGAAGAGAGCTAGCTTGGCAGATGTGCGGAGGGAGGGCATTCCAGGCCAGGGGGAGGACGTGGGCCGGGGGTCAACAATGGGACAGGCGAGAACGAGGCACAGTGAGGAGGTTAGCGGCAGAGGAGCAGAGGGTGTGGGCTGGGCTGAAGAAGGAAAGAAGGGAGGTGAGGCAGGAGGGGGCGAGGTGATGGAGAGCATTGAAGCTGAGAGTGAGGAGTTTTTGCCTGATTCATAGCTTGATTGGTAGCCACTGGAAATTTTTGAGGAGGGGAGTAACATGCCCAGAGCATTTCTGCACAAAGATGATCCGGACAGCAGTGTGAAGTATAGATTGAAGTGGGTAGAGACAGGAGAATGGGAGATCAGAGAGGAGGCTGATGCACTAATCCAGTCGGGATAGGATGAGAGATTGAACCAGCAGGGTAGCAGTTTGGATGGAGAGGAAAGGGCAGATATTGGCGATGTTGCAGAGCTGAGACCGGCAGTTTTTGGTGACAGATTGGATGTAAGGGGTGAAGAAGAGAGCGGAGTTGAGGATGACACCAAGGTTGTGGGCTTGTGAGACGGGAAGGATGGTAGTGCCGTCAACAGTGATGGGAAAGTCAGGGAGAGGGCAGGGTTTGGGAGGGAAGATAAGGAGTTCAGTTTTGGACATATTGAGTGTCTTAGCACTTAGCATAGTGCTTGGTACATAGCAAACACTTAACAAGTACCACTAATTATTACTGTGATTGTCATCATCATTATTACTATTATTAGTAGTAGTATTTTCTACTAATGGAAAATAGGACAGAGGACAGCTGAGTAGCAATAGATGCTCTGGCCCCTGACGGTGGATCAGGAGCAGAGCTAGAGCCAAGGTGGGGCTGGATGAGCAAATCCCACCTTTTCCTATTTACTTGCCGTGGAACTTTTTTGATTGAATTCAGTCCTACTGAAGCTCCCTCCAGAGTGGTCCTGGTCATCGTTCCAGGGGACGTGAAAAGTTTCACTAATTTCTTTTATCTGCCATGTCCATGTTCATATGCTGCAGGGTTAGAAGGCAAGTTGCAGCTTGGGTCCGTGGAAAGAGCATGGGCTTTGGAGTCAGAGGTCATGGGTTCAAGTCCCGGCTCCACCACTTGTCAGCTGTGTGACTTTGGGCAAGTCACTTTACTTCTCTATGCTTCAGTTACCTCATCTGTAAAATGGGGATTAAGACTGTGAGCCAACGTGAAACAACCTGATCACCTTGTAACCTCCCCAGTGCTTAGAACAGTGCTTTGCACATAGTAAGCACTTAATAAATGCCATTTTTAAAAAAAGTTCCCTTCACCAGGTGTTGCTGCGTATTGGAAACTCAGTGCTGGGGGTAGCTGGGATCTTGGTTCTATGCGCTCCTTTGGGGTGAGGGTTCTATTCCCCCAATTCCTCCCTCAGGCAGGATGCTGATTAATCAGAGTTCTGAGGCCTTTATCTCGAAGAAGCAGCATGGTCTAATGGATAGAGCCCAGGCCTGGGAGTGAGAACGTCATGGGCTGTAAACCCGGCTCCACCTCTTCTCTGCTGTGTGACCCTGGGCAAGTTGCTTTAGTTCTCTCTGCCTCAGTTACTCATCTGTAAAATTGGGATTGAGACTGTGAGCCCCACATGGGGCAGGGACTGTGCCCAACCCAATTTGCTTGTATCCACCCCAGTGCTTAGTACAGTGCTTGACACATAGTAAGTGCTAAGAAATACCACAAATATTATCATTATTATTGGAAGGAGAACTGTGATTTGCTGGGGAAAAGTCTGTGCAGGAGGGAATTGAGAGTGAAAGTAGGTGGAGTAACTTTGGGGAGATTTGTTTTTATTTTCTCAAAGACAATAGTGTTAGTAATAATGGTATTGATGGGAGGGTTCACTTGGGTTCAGTGCATTGCACTTAACTTCTCTGTGCCTCAGTTTCCTCATCTGTAAAATGGGGATTACATACCTTGCCCCCCTTCCTATTAGACTTTAAGCCTCCAGGGGGATAAAGATGGCATCTATTCTAATTAATCTCCACTTACCCTTGTGCTTAACACAGTGGTTAGCACATGAAGTCTTTAGTAAATTTCCCAGTTCTCTTTATAGTTATCATTACTAAGCTCCTGGGAAAGTGTCCTTGAAGCAAGGAGGGATATCCCTGCCCATGACGGATATCCCTGCCCAGGACCTTTCAATCTAACAGGGGAGAATGATACAAAATGTATTTCCAGATAGTAACCAATGAAAGTAATGGAAATGTGCGTTGGTACTACAGATGGAGGGCTGAAGAGGAGTATAAATTAATATCAGTCAATCAGTCATATTTATTGAGCTCTTACTGTATAGAGCACTATACTAAGCACCTGGGAGAGCACAATGTAACAGAGCTGGTAGACACATTCCCTGCCCACCACAAACTTACAGCCTACAACCTAATATGAAAGAGAGATCTAATTTAGTAGCTGCTGATCAGGTCTACTGGTGTACACATCTGACACTTTACAAGATTACAACTTGTGAAAGTAGATGGCCAGCACCTCTCAGGGTAAGCCTGCTGCCCCCAAGAGTTGACATTTTGGGACAGTTAAGTTGCTGTGGGAGAATTGAGACATCATATTGAGACATCAAAAAAAAAAGAGCATCATTCCCTGTCATTGCTAACTCTTGAGCAAACATGCCACATATCGGCTCGGCCATCACTGTGGCTGAACTGGTCCCTATGCCAGCCTCCACAGAGCTAAATTTAGAGTAAGCACAAAGCCACAGCGTTGAAGACAGGGTTCAAGGTCTCTATTTTGAATGAGAAGGAGAGCTGAAGGTTAGGTGGTTTGCCCAAGGTCAGTCAGCAGACTAGTAACAGAGCTGATAGTAGAATCCAGGTCTTCTGACTCCCATGTTCTTTCCACTAGGCCACCCTACAACTCATCATCATTAATATTTGTGGTATTTTTAAGCACTTATTATGTGCCAAATGCTGTACTAAACTCTGGGATGGGTTCAAGATAATTGGGTCAAGGACAGGATACTCTCATTCTAATGGGGAGGGAGATCACATATTTCATCCCCATTTTACAGATGAGGGTACAAAGCAACAGAGAAGTAAAATGACTTGCCCAAGGTCACTTGGCTAGCAAGTGGCAAAACCAAGATTAGAACTCAGATCCTTTGACTCCCAGGATCAGATTCCTTCCACTGTGTTATGTTGGTAATTGTGGAGCACATCTTTAGGGTCCCTAAAGAAGAAGTAAAAAACCCATTCCCCATTTTTCAAAGCCCTAATGATCTAATCCAGAAGACCAGACTAGCAGTCTTAAATTGACATATATACAAAATAGTTTAAAGAGCCTAGAGATAGATACAAATTTTAAACCCGAATTGCTGAAGTAGAATTATTAACAAATGAATGAGCGTAACAAGATTCGATCACATCTAACAACTCTTAAGTACTTAATGCAGTGCTCTGAACACAGTGAGCACTCGATAAGTTTCATTAATTGATTGACTGATTAAAATGTAAGGAAAACTTTTTCTGACATTTTGGACACATTTATGGCCACAATGACCACAGGTCTTGATGTCTAGTGAGAAGCAGCATGGCATATGCCTGGGAGTCAGAAGATCATGTGTTCTAATTCCGGCCCCACCACTTGTCTACTGTGTGACCTTGGTCAAGTCACTTCATTTCTCTGTGCCTCAGTTCCTTCATCTGTAAAATGGGGATTGAGACTGGGAGTCCCACGTGGGACAGTGACTGTGTCCAACCCCTTTACTTGTACCCACCCCAGTACTTAGTGCAGTGTCTGGCACATAGTAAGTGCTTAACAAATACCACAATTATTATTATTATTATAGTGCTGAACCATGAAGCAGCAGGGAATAATTGCTTTGGAAATCAGGGCAGTCTTCACAGCCCACTTAAGCCAGCTATTTTTCAGGATTACTGCAGGATCTCTATGCCTCACGAAACACTCTAGATGGCTCTTCAGTCTCTATCACTGATGGCACAGCCTTAGATGGTATTCCCCTGCCTGCAGAGCGGGGGCTAATATCCAGTTCTCCTGAACCATTTTCTTGTCAGTAATGGAACTACAGCAGTGTTAGGGCATATAACTGAGGGTACAATTGAAAATGCAGATATACATAAGTCTTGAGGCTGGGAGTCAAAACCAAAGGGTTATTGGATTGATAGTTCATTGAGTTTGGGGAATTCATTAGAAAAGGCTGCCTGGAGGAGCTGGAATTGGATGAGGTGGGATTAGAAAGTGGATAGAGCTGTAGTCTGATGGAATTGGATTACTAGCCAGTTCCAGGCAAGGGGAACAGCATGAGTGAAGGATGGAGGTGGGAGGATTGCGAGAAGGGGGACAATTAAAAGGTGAAATTGAGGGGAGCAGAGTGTGAGCTGTGTCAAGACAGGTGAAGAGAATTGATATGTAAGGAGGAAATGGTTGCTGAAAGGCTTAATGTTAATGGTAGGGAATTTCTGCTTGAGGTGGGAGGAAAGGGAAAGCCATTGGAGGTCTTTGAAAAATAGAGCAATATTTGCCTTGTGATATTTTTAAAAAAGATGACCTGGGCAATGGCATATAATAAAGATTGAAGTATTGAGAAGTTAGAAGCAGGGAAACTAGTGAGATGACAGATTAAGTAATTGATGGATTGCAATAGCAGAAAAAAAAAGAAGTTGAAGATGGACACCAAAATTGTAGGCTTTGGGTGAAGGATTGGATATTATTAAAAGAAATAGAATAATCGACAGGGAATGGATGGGGGAACAGAGTTAGAGGTCCAGACATGACATGCATTTAGAGATTGTAAACTCTTTGAAGGCAGGGATTATGTCTCACAACTCCATTGTGTTGTACTGTCCCAGGGCTTAATAATACATTTTTATTTTCTCCAGAACATTTTTAACTTTTTAAAGATGTGTACATATATGTGTGTAGGCACGCCAGTGTATGTAAAGGCACCTCCATACATATCTATATTTATAAATAATCAATGATATTTACAGAGTACTTATTTTTTGTTGAGCACTGTACTAATTGCTTGGGGAGTTCAATGCCACAGAGTAGGTAGACACATTCCCTACCAACAAGGAGTTTATAGTCTGTCTATATGTGGTTTTCCTTTGTACTCAGAGAAGTTGTTACTGA
Source organism: Tachyglossus aculeatus (assembly GCF_015852505.1). Lineage (NCBI taxonomy): Eukaryota > Metazoa > Chordata > Mammalia > Monotremata > Tachyglossidae > Tachyglossus > Tachyglossus aculeatus. Next base: position 8,547,727 of record NC_052076.1, on the reverse strand, counting down.
TAGTGAAATTTGCCTGTTTGGTGTCAAGCAATGTTCTAATGGGGTCGGTGCAAGTCAGATACAATCCCTGTCCCGTATAGGTCTGACAGTCAAGTAGGAGGGAGAACAGATATTGAATCCCCATTTCGTATTTGAGGAAACTGAGGGACAGAGAAGTTAAGTGACATGCCCAAGGTTGCACACAGGCAAGTGGTGGAGCCAGGAGTCGATCCTAGGTGCTCTGGGTCCTAGGCCCATGCTTTACCCCTGGGCCACACATGCAGTTTGCATGCATGCAGTATTTAGCATGCAGTTTGTCCAGGTGCTTGTTCTTACATGTATGATGGAGTAGGAGGGGAGTAACCGAGAGGGGAGGTTTCAACTGCTATTTTTAATCTTTAAATAATGTGGAGGAAAGAGGCCGAAAAAACATTGAGTCCTAGCAGAGAGGAAAACCTCCCCAGTTCTTCTTCTGCTTTGGTATCTGATTACACGAACTTCCCAGGGAATATTATTAATGTAACTCAGCCATATTCACACTCTGACATTCTTCTAAGCCAAACACATATTTTAGCCTCAGTCGGTTCCCTTCAACAAATAAGCTGTTTTGAAAATGATTTCCAGGGCGCTGTCTGTTGCCATAGGAATGACATTAAATGAAAAGGACAAAAAATATAGAGGGTGATAAACTGCATGCTTGGATGACACACTTGACTTCCAAGCCTGTGTTCAAATGAGGCACACATGCCAAGATTTTTATGAAAGACAAAATTAAAATGTATCACTATCAAGCTGTAACTGACAAGGTATTGTGTCGTAGCTGTTAACATAATGCTCCATATATTTATTGTTTGTCATTTTTCTGGCCCAGACAAAGGTCCCTCAGTGCTGTAGATCACACTATTAAATCTGCCACGAGAAACAGGCGGCTTGGGAGGAAGAAGAAAAAAGAAATCACAGAGCTAAACCGCTGCCTCGGGGCTTTCTGAGCAGGGCAGAGAGAAATTGAGACCATCCCTGGCACAGAGACTGGCCCCGGGATTAGCCGGGTTGTAAGAACCAGATTGTTGGGTTCTAACCTAGCAGACGGAGAGCCGACCATGGCAGGTTTGTTTGAGGAATAGATTATTCACCGCGCAGGTCATGTCCATATTTAGATTTAGATTTTTTGGTTGGCCTCTCCCTCAGTTTTCTCTTGATCACCTACCAGTGGCTATCCCTTGTCTTGCTTAGAATTTTAAAAGTAAATAAGGCCAAATAATAATTACAATAATGGTATTTGTTAAGTACTTACTATGTGCCAAGCACTGTTCTAAATGCTGGGGTACGTACAAGGTAATCAGGTTGGAAACGGTCCTTGTCCAGGCCTATGAATCAATGATATTTGTTGAGCAGCAACATGGCCTAGTGGATAGAGTATATAGGCCTAGGCATCAGAAAGGATCTGGGTTCTAATCCCACATCTGCCATGTATCTGCTATGTGACCTTGGGCCAGTCACTTAACATCACTATGCTTCGTTATCTCATCTGTAAAATGGAGATTAAGATTGTGAGCCCCATGTGGGACATGGATAATTATCCAACCTGATAATATCCAACCTGAAGCTGTGTGGCTCAGTGGAAAGAGCACGGGCTTTGGAGTCAGAGGTTATGGGTTTGAATCCCGGCTCCACCACATGTCTGCTGTGTGACCTTGGGCAAGTCACTTAACTTCTCTAAACCTCAGTTACTTCATCTGTAAAATGGGGATTAAGACTGTGAGCCCTCTGTAGGACAACCTGATCACCTTGTATCCCCCCCAGCGCTTATAGCAGTGCTTTGCACATAGTAAGCGCTTAACAAATGCCATTATTATTATATTATTATTATTAGCTTGTATTCATTCAATTGTATTTATTGAGCACTTACTGTGTGCACAGCACTGTACTAAGCGCTTAGCACTTGGTATCTGATTACACAAACATCCCAGGGAATATTATTAATGTAACTCAGCCATATTCACACTCTGACATTCTTCTAAGCCAAACACATATTTTAGCCTCAGTCGGTCCCCTTCAGTGGTAGTACAGTGCCACTGTACTATCTATCCCAGCGCTTAGTGTAGTGCCTGGAACATGATAACTGCTTAACAAATACCATAAAAAAGGGTTCTGACTATGTGTAGAGCACTGTTCTTTGACTGCGGAGAGTATAATCGTGTTAGCAGATATGATCCCTGCCCTCTAGGAGCTGACAGTCTAGCAGAGGTTGTCAATACTCCCTCTATGCCATAAGTGACATCAAATGGTAAGGAGGGATCCCAGAAAATGAGGTTTTAGGATACCGGCAGACTGTGAATTGAAGCTAGGATACCTGCTCTCCATCCCTCATACTGTGAACCTTGTGTGGGACAGAGACTATTTGATCTGATAATCTTTTACCTATTTTATCTTTATTTCTTGAGCACTTGTACAATGTTCTGCACCCAGGAACACTCAATAAATACCACTAATTGATTTGTTGATCTGCCCCCAGTGTTTAGCACAGTACTTGGGACCTAAATGTGCTGAATGAATACCAAGGAAACAGAATATCAGTACTGAAGCATGGCTTGTCCCATCACCCTATTTTCAGGTCTTGTCTTGTCATTAACTATCAAGCGCTTAGTACAGTGCTCTGTACACAGTAAGCGCTCAATAAATACGATTGAATGAAAGTCAGCTCCGACCCTAAGCGACTCCATGGATACATCTGTCCCAGAATGCCCCACCTCCACCTGCAATCATCCTGGTAGTGTATCCGTACAGTTTTCTTGGCAAAAATATGGAACTGGCTTACCACTGCCTTCTATGCTATTGCCAGGTAGGACGTGGGAAAAAAAGGAAGACAGCAGTTTACTCAAACGGAGGCTAGGTGGTGGGGTGAAATGTGGAAACTATAGGTTGGAGAGATTGAAGAAACTTTTTAAGAAAACAGTAAAATAAAACCTCAGAAGGCCTTTACCCATGACAGTTCGGAAGTGGCCAAAGAAGATGAGCCAGCCTGATATACAGTAATTAGGAATCGGGTGACTTTCTCAGGGTGGGAGCTTTCAGATGATCTGGGCATAGAATGGGAGAAGCAAAAATGGTAACAGCCAGCATGGGAAGTCAATGCCCTTGTTTGACCAAAGGTATATCTATATATCTATAGATATATATGTTGTTATATATATATATATATCTATCTTGTTATATATATCTGAAGATATATGTGGAAACTTTGTGAAAGTCCTGTCAGTCACCCATCAGTTTCACCATCCATACTGAACTGTACTTTCCAAGTGCTTAGTACAGTGCTCTGCACATAGTAAGCGCCCAATAAATATGACTGAATGAATAAATACTGATACTTGGATAAAAATCTCACCATCAAATAACTTCATTATCCAATGTGACCAGCAATGTCTGTGTCGTTCCCCTTCTCATGTTTTAGGTTGTATTCGGAAACAGACAACCCAAAGTCAAATCAATTGTCCATCTCCATCCTCCCAACAGGAAAAACACCCAATCTGCTGCAGACAGATGAGATTCTTCTCAGCATTTGAATGCCCCAAAGAAGGCACAGATGATGCCAAGGCCAAAATGAACAGAACAATTTGGAAATTTCCAGACCTCGTTTCGTAGATTTTCCACTTGAAAGATGTTGAGAAAAATCAAACTAATTGTGTTTTTTTTGTGGTTTTAAAGCACTTACTATGTGCCCAGCACTGTACTAAGCATTGGTGTAGGTAAAACATCATCGGGTCCCACATGGGGCTCACAGTCTACGTAGGAGGGAGACAGGAATTGAATCCCCATTTTGCAGATGAGGGAAGCGAGGTACAGACATGTTAAGTGACTTCCCCAAGGTCACACAGCAGACAGAATTAGAACCCTAGTCCTCTAACTCTCAGGCCCCTGCTCTTTCTTCCAGGCCATACTACTTCTCTGGTACTATACTATCCCAGTTTTGTAGATGTGAGAGACTGAAGTACATTTTTATTTTCTCCAGAACTTTTTAACTTTTCAAAGATATGAACACATTTGTGTATAGGCATACCAGTGTATATAAAGGCACCTCCATACCTATCTATGTTTATAAATAATCAATCATATTTATTGAGCACTTTTTGCTTAGCACTGTACTAATTGCTTGGGAAAATTCAATGCCACAGAGTTGGTAGACACATTCTCTAACAACAAGGAGCTTACAGTTTGTATATTTATATGTGGTTTTCCTTTGTACTCAAAGAAGTTGCTACTGATGGTGAAATTGGCCTATGATGGTGTATGTGGCTGACCAGGCCAATGCTGGATTCATAGTGCCAATCATTCTATGCACCTAAGACTGTCCTTTGTTATTTTGTTGAGTTTGTTAACAATTGTGGTATTGTTAAGCACTCATTGCAGTTCCTAGTGCTGTTTGCTTTTTCCTCCTGCCTCATGAACCTTGCAATATTTTTGCTCAAATAGAGCAGTTTTTTTTTTTAATCACAATGTGCCATGTTGCTGTACCTACAACTGACTCCTAGTTCTCCATTGGAATGCAGGTTTGTCTGAGTCTTTGTTATATTGTAGCCTTATATCAGTTCCTCTGGCAAACTTGCTTCCAGTTTCCCAGTTCAGCTCACCAAACAACAGCTGTTTGGGTCTGCTTTTGTTGTCCATTTTCCTCACATGTCCCAACCAGCACAGCTGTGTTGAGGTGAACAAAGCTTCAATGCTAGGGGATTGATTTCATTCCAGAACTTTTGTTGTTTGTGATTCCATCTCTCCATTTGAGGTTGAGTGTACCCTAAAGGTGTTACTGATAGGACAGCTCAAGGATTAAGATTCAGAATGTGTGAAGGCCCAGGTATCACAGCTGAAAGAAGGCTTGATAACATTACGATTTTGTAGACCTTAAGGTGGTCTAAAGCTTAATTCCTCACTAACACACCTTCCAAAGGTTATGCTAATTTCTTGATTTATTTTTGTACTTTAACTTTGGACATTTTTCTGCTCTCACAACAGAATTCTGGGACAACATTTAGTTTGGCGAAGTCAATATAGATTTTTCATGTTAGTTCTGGTTTCTCTAGGGCAGGAGAATACATTACTTTGGTTTTCTTCAGATTCACCATTAGCCTGGCTGATATGGTGAAGAGGTCTATAACTGGTTACATGTTTTCTTTGTGTGGGCTCTAGTAATTTTGGAATGAATGTCTCTAGGGCTATGGATGATGTTGGAATTCTGTTGTTAGAAAAGTTTCCCAGAAGAATGGGAGGAAATTCTAACGTGTATCTAAATCAATCAATTGTTTAATCGATTAATCACTCTTTCACTGCTCCCAGGCACAAACACAGGTGCCCATTCAGGATCCAGTCTTAAATCACTCGACAACTTAGAACACAGTGGCTGTATTTGAGGACATTCTTCCAGTAACTGGCATTTCTTTGCTTGGCCTAGTGAATGGAGAACAGGCCTAGGAGACAGAAGGACCTGAGTTTTAATCCTGGCCCCACCGCCTGTCTGCTGTGTGACCTTGTGCAAGTCACTTAACTTCTCTGTGCCTCAGTTACCTCCTCTGTAAAGTGGGGATTAAGGCTGTAATCCCCATGTTGTACAGGGATTTGTACCCATCCCAGTGCTTAGGACAGAACCTGGCACATAGTAAGCACATAACAAACACTACACTTATTATAAATCATTATTTTCTACCCCAATTCATTCATTCAATCATATTTATTGAGTGCTTACTGTGTGCAGAGCACTGTACTAAGAGATTGGGAAGCACAAGTCGGCAACATATAGAGACAGTCCCTACCCAACAACGGGCTCACAGTCTAGAAGATCCCAATCTATCACAAATTCTCCCAGTTGCCTTCCATTCAGTGAAACAGAAAATACCTCTTACCCCACACCTTGTTTACTTCCCAGACTGCTAAACGGGTCTCTTTTCCCCTTGTTTCTGTCCATTTTCCCCTTGTTTCTGTCCAAGTGAGTTTCCTTTGCCTCCACACCCCAGATCATATCCTCACTGTTCCAATCACTTCTTAGCAAAAACCACAGTCAGGTATCATGGTCTCCACAATTGACTCTATGATTCATGATGTGCAATATAAAGTTCCTATCAGCACATAGTTATCTGCCTTAATGTGAGTCTTCTATAAGATCTGATTGTCCAAACACAACCAACTAGTAAGCTGATTTGTTGCTTAGTAAATCACCTCCAACTCCAAAAAAGATGTGGAGAAAAGATCTAGGCCTGCAGGTTCACAGTTCTACCTGGTTCATTTGATTTAATATATCATTTGATGCTTATATTTGTACAAAGTTCCCTTTATGGAAAACTGTTTTCTGCCTAGTATAATTTTCGATAATTCTCAGTGGAATGGTGAAATCTGATCAGCTCGTCACCTGCGTTTATTTTCCTTTCCCAGACCTTTTTTCAAGGGGCGTGGAAGATCTTTTATTAATGTTAATCTTCAAAATTCTTCTACAGGGATATAATCCTGAAGTCAGCTTAACTGCAACTAATACCGAGTTTTCATTTTTTGCAAGCAAACAAAAACAACAAAAAAGATAATTTACCAGCAAAAATCCTATCCCTCCAAACTGTTCTAAATATAAAATGTTTGGATATGTTTGGTTTTTTTTTTCTTTTTAATCATAACAAGCCCCAAGAGGTACCTGCTTTCAGAGGTGTGGAGTTTTCCCACAGAATGTGGGAAGTTTGTACAGACTGAGGTTAGGAAAAAACCATCCATTTTGACAAACATGTCAACCAAACGAGTTCTTATATCATCTGTGTACACTTTAATTTGATCCAGAGTATGACTGAAGCTATTATACTATCATGTGTGTTACTATAATCTCACAGTCTTTGAATCAAAGGCTAGATCTACTACAACCAGTAAAGACCAGTGCAGTTTCTTTTAAAGTCTATGTGCCTAAAAATGGCTGAAGTCATGGAGACAAATCTGGGAAGACACCAGATGCTGGATTACTCCATTTCTGAAGCCATCTGAAAGTTTGTTCATCTCCAGACATTAAAGTGGGTGAAAATGGATTTTGTGGATACTGAACAATAACTACTCCTTGAACTATTCATTCATTCGTTCATTCAATCGTATTTATTGAGCGCTTACTGTGTGCAGAGCACTGTGCTAAGCACTTGGGAAGTACAAGTTGGCAACATATAGAGACAGTCCCTACCCAATAGTGGGCTCACAGTCTATAAGGGGGAGACAGAGAACAAAACAAAACATATTAACGAAATAACATAATTAGAATAAATATGACAAATAAAATGAATAAATAAGTAGGGTAATAAATACGTACAAACATATATACATATATACAGGTGCTGTGGGGAAGGGAAAGAGGTAAGGCGGAGGGAGAGAGGAAGGAGGGGACTCAGTCTGGGAAGGCCTCCTGGAGGAGGTGAGCTCTCAGTAGGGCCTTGGAATATACAATCGTTTCTCCCCTAACATGTTTCCACGACTTGCTTTTTCTTCCACCAACAAACACTTGTTCACATCAGCCCTCCAGCCTTAAACTCCCTCCCCCTTTACATCCAACAAACCATGGTTATCCCCATTTTACAAAGCCCTACTAAAATCACACCTCCTGTGATTCACCTCTCACCTTCCTACCCTATTTTCCCCTAATCTGCCACTTCAGCATCACTTTGGGTACTTGGTATTCATTCTGCCCACAGCTCCAGGACACATGAATATAGATAGATAGATAGATAGATAGATAGATAGATAGATAGATAGAGATAGAGATATATAGATATATATATATAGTAATGTCTCTCTCCTTCTAGACTATAAGATCATTATGGGCAGGGAATGTGTCAACTCACTGCATTGTACTCTCCCAAGTGCTTAGAAAAGTGCTCTGCACACAGTAAGTGTGTAATAAAGCAGCATGGCTCAATGGAAAGAGCAGAAGCTTGGGAGTCAGAAGTCATGGTTTCTAATCCCGACTCCGCCACTTGTCAGCTGTGTGACTTTGGGCAAGTCACTTAACTTCTCTGTGCCTCAGTTACCTCATCTGTAAAATGGGATTAAGACTGTGAGCCCCACGTGGAACAACCTGATCACCTTGTACTCCCCCCAGCGCTTAGAACAGTGCTTCACATATAGTAAGCACTTAACAAATGCCATCATTATTAATAAATACCATTGATTGATCCCCTAAGAAGATAATCTTATACAAACCCTGGAAACACATATACAATAATGTTTATAGCCTATTGCTTCCTCCTATCTGTAATTTCTTTTGGTGCCCATTTAGTCCACTAGACTGTAATATCCCTGAAGGCAGAGACCACATCTATGAATCCTATTGTACTAAATATATAAATGAAAATTCTAAATTAAACATCTATAAAAAGAATCAAATTAGGTGTCTCTGTGCTGAGGAGATACAAAGTGCTAAAGATGGCTAGTAGGTTGATGTGACTAGGCGACATTTGTGAATTATTCAAGGATAGTTGCCTCAAGGAAATGGGATTTTGAGAAGGCTATAAAGATGGAGAGAGCTGTGATTTGGTGTATTTCTTGAGACGAGTTTGAGGAACAGGGTAAGCAAGGGGCTGAAGAGAGATTCAAAAGCGACATGCCCCTTCTAGAAAAAACTGGGCTTCTGTGAATATTGGCTGGGCAACCTAATTGATGGTGCTGCACTCCTCCCATTTGATAATAAAAATAATAATAATAATGATGGTATTTGTTAAGCACTTACTATATGCAAAGCACTGTTCTAAGCACTGGGAGGATACACGGTGATCAGGTTTTCCCACGTGGGGCTCACAGTCTTAATCCCCATTTAACAGATGAGGGAACTAAGGCATAGAGAAGTTAAGTGACTTGCCCAAAGTCTCACAGCTGACAGTTGGTAGAGCCGGGATTTGAACCCATGACCTCTGACTCTAAAGCCCGTGCTCTTTCCACTGAGCCACACTGCTTCTCCTGGAGGTGATGCTAGTGAAACTGCTCAAGAAATTGGTTGTGGCCAGTTTGGGTCTCACAGTCACTTAGAAAACTGGATGGGCCTACAAGTTTTGATTGCTTGTCACTTTATCCTCCTCATTGCTCACCCTAATTCTCCACCTCATAACTTCAACCCATTTCAAGAGGAAGAAGCATCCTGGGTTTGTCATCATGAGATAGATCAGCCGGAATATTTGAGGACCAGAAACAGAAGTAGCGTGACCAAGTGAGAAGCAGCTTGGCCAAGTGGAAAGAACACTTCTGTACATATCCAAAATTTATTTAATGTCTGTTTCTCCCTCTAGACTGCAAGCTCCTCGTGGGCAGGGAAAATGGTTACCAATTATGTTGCATTGAACTCTTCCAAGCACTTAGTACAGTGTTCTGCACACAGTAATTGCTCAATAAATATCATCAACTGACTGAATCAGGGGAACGGCATTCTAATTCCAATTACACCACTTCTCTGCTCTGTGACTAGGGTAAGTCACTTAACCTCCCTGGATGTCACTTTCCTCATCTTTAAAATGGTGATTCACTGCCCCTTATTCCTCCCTCAGACTATGGGATGAGGATCGTGACTGACTTGATTGCATTTTATCGACCCAAGAACTGAATATAGTGCTTGAATGGTGTAATGGCAAGGGCTGGGAAGTCAGGAGGTCATGGGTTCTAATCCCTGCTCCACCACTGGTCTGCTGTGTGACCTTAAGCAAGTCACTTAACTTCTCTGTGCCTCAGTTACCTCATCTATAAAAAATGGGGATTAAGAGTGCAAACTCAATATGGGAGAGGGACTGTGTCCAACCTGATTAACTCTTATCCCAGGACTTAGAACAGTGCTTGACACATAATAAGTGCTCAACAAGTACCATAGTTATTATCATTAGCAATGGCACAGTTGTTATTGTTAGAAACAAAGTTGCCTGAGTGGCATTGCCCAGCCTGCCCTCTCTAATGAACATGTGTTCATTATTATTATATTATATTAACATTATTATAGTTAGAGAAGCAGCGTGGCTCAGTGGAAAGAGCATGGTCTTTGGAGTCAGAGGTCATGGGTTCAAATCCCGGCTCTGTCAACTGTCAGCTGTGTGACTTTGGGCAGGTCCCTGAACTTCTCTGTGCCTCAGTTACCTCATCTGTAAAATGGGGATTAAGACTTTGAGCCCCCGTGGGACAACCTGATCACCTTGTAACCTCCCCAGTGCTTAGAACAGTGCTCTGCCCATAGTAAGTGCTTAATAAATGCCATCATTATTATTATTATTATTAAGTGTTGTGAGGCTAAGGGTGGGGTGAATAAAGGGTAAAAATTAAGTTCAAGAGTGATGCCAAAGGGAGAGGGAACAGGGGAAGTGAGGATCCTTGATTTGAGATCTCTGGAGATGTTGCCTGACAAACAGTGGTGTCACTGGTGTATTTCTCTAATAGCATTTCAATGAGAAGATGGAAACCTTGCAAGGAAGGCCTGCCTCTGAAATGGTTTTAAATCTCGGTCCCTTACTGGAAATAAAAATGTTCCAGGGCGACAGGTAAAAACCGCTCTGCTGCGGGGTTGTGACTTTTCATTAATGAACTCATCATCTCCCTTGCCCTTGTGTTTCTTTGTAGCTTAATCTTTATCCACCAAAATGTTAACATCCATTGAAATATAATTTTTGTTTACAAATTAACTTTAAAAATTGAACGGATCTTGAGCTCTTGAAGAAGACAAATCCCAAGAACAGAGGAGGGAAATAAGGATTGCACAATCAACTGGTAGCAAGTTCTTTAGAGACGGTGCATTCTGAAACATTTCAGGGCAATAGTTTACTCCATCACTGGCCAAGGAAAGGCTGATATTCTGAGGCTTCTTCTGTAATATCCTGTTTTTGTAGTCTAATTGCTTTCATCAGTAAATTGATGGAAGGTTATTTAGGAAAGTACAGAACAGGAATACCTTCCAGCTTTATGAGAACTTTGGTGCGAGGCTATTAAACACTTTCACTGCCTCCAAATGTTTTCAATTCAACTGACCAATTAACTGGAATATAACTTGGAGGAAGTAAAACTAGTTGTCCATTGGCTGAGGGCAGCAAGGACATGGGCTCTTACTATATAATCATATATTGTGATTGGCCAGAAATCTGTTCGCTATTTCATATGCTAGAACCAGTTACGTGGAGTGGCTCTCCATTAAGTTGAATCTGGGTGGATTTGATTTCAGTTGAATCAGGTTGGATTCAGTCCCTGTCCCACATGGGGCTCACTATCTTAATATGACAAAGGGCACTGTACTAAACGCTGAGGTAGATCCAAGATAATCAGGTTGGACCCAGACCCTGTCCCATGTGGGGCTCACAGTAATTTGAAGGGAAGACAGAGACCAGATTGTCACCTGGGAGGTTAGCCAAAATACTCCCCAAATTTCCACAACTAGATGATTTGGATCGCTTTTCCTTTGTACTCCATTGGAATGTAAATACCCCCTATCCTTATTTTGGGAGCCCGGGAGTTTTGCTTCTGTTGCACAAATGTTTAATACAGTACTTTGCATTCAGTAAATGCTAATAAATACCATTGGTTGATTAATTGCTCTCTTTTTCCTGTACTCCAGCTCTTTTTCAATCTACTTTAAAAATAACTAGACAAGCCTCATTAACGAAATGAGAACAAAATGAACAAATGAGAACCACTTGGAAGTTCCTTAAATCAACCCATTCTTTCAAATTATCATAAACATCCTCCTCATCATCATGATCTCTATCAACGTCATCGTGGTCTTCATCAACTTTTATAATGCAAGAGTAGTTTCTGAATGCAAAAGACACTGGTGAAATTTTGGTTTGACTTCCTGATTCTTCTAAAATGTTTTCCTGCAAACTACTATTGCTGGTTACCTGGTTAATGCATTCATTCATTCATTCATTCACCCTTTCATCAATACTCATTCGGTACCATGGTTTACTGTTATTATGATTATGGTAATCGTAGTATCTGTTAAGTACTTACTATGTGCCAAGCACTGTACTAGGTGCTGGTGTAGATAGAAGATAATTAGGTCCCCGACAAGGAGCTCAAAATCTAAGTAGGGCTCGTGACTTGCCCAAGGTCACATAGCAGGAAACTGGCAGAGCCGGGATTCAAATTTAGGTCCTCTGATCCCAGGCCCATACTCTTTCCACTAGGTCACTCTGCTTTTCAATCTAAGATTCTAAATTCTAAGACTATTTTATGATGACCTTGCAGCCTGTCTCAAAATTTGAGAAGCCTCGCCTGATCCTTTCTTAATCTCCAGTGGAGATACAGCTTGGATTCCAGTCCTGTTGACCATATTCAGCATGGTCTAGTGGCAAGAGCACAGGCTTAGGAATCAGAGGACATGGGTTCTAATCCCGGCTCTGACTCCTGCCTGCTGTGTGACCTTGGGCAAACCATTTAACTTCTCTGTGCCTCATCTGTAAAATGGGAATTAGGACTGTGAGCCCCACTTGGGACAACCTGATTACCTTATATCTACCCCAGAGCTTAGAACAGTGCTCGGCACATAGTAAGTACTTAACAAATACCATTATTATTATTAAGAGCATGGGCTTAGGAGTCAGAGGACGTGGGTTCTAACCCCAGCTCTGCCACTTGTCTTCTGTGTGACCTTGGACAAGACACTTAACTTCTCTGTGCCTCAGTTACCTCATCTGTAAAATGGGGATTAAGATTGTGAGGCCCTATGTCGGGCAGGGACTGTGTCCAGCCTGATTACCTTGTAACCACCCCAGTGTTTAGAACAGTGCTTGACACATAGTAAGCATTTAACAGATACCATAATTATTATTATGATTATATTCAGTTCAGCCGTGCTACATAATGCAGCAAGGAATTCGATAGTTGGTGTATGTACATAACATAATGTGTGATGAAAGTGACTAAAAACACACACAAAAAATTATTGGCATCTACAGAGTGTCAAGATGACATGAAATTCTAATCTTTCCTCTCTTTTCCCACTCCCGCCTGCATTGCCTGGACTTGCTGTCTTTATTCGCCACTCCTGTCTCCAGCCCCACAGCACTTACGTACATATCCATAATTTGTTTATTTATATTAATGTCTTCCTCGTAAGCTCGTTGCAGGCAGGGAATGTGTCTAGTACATTGTTGTGTTTCACTCTCCCAAACACTTAGTACAGTGCCCTGCCCACAGTAAGTGTTTATTAAATATGTTCTATTGATTGATTGATTAATCGATTGATCTAACAAGGAAGGGAGAAATTCTCAGAGCTCTGCTTCTCCTTTCCATTCTTGCTCATTCCAAGTGTGACCTGCCTATGGAAAGAAAGGAAACTTAAATCCATTTATGGTCCAGGCCTGGAGTTCACTGGAGTCTCGAGGATCTAGATGACTCCCAGGTTAAACAAGGAAAGGTTCTACATTAGAAACTCTGCCTGACCGATTTGTAGAATGGTAATAATATCTGCTAAACATTTGCTACGTGCCAAGCACTGGAATCAATCTGATTTAAGCAGATTGAGTACAGTCCCTGTTCTAGAGTGCTTTGCCCACAGTAAGCTATCAATAAATATGATTGATTGATTTTAACTGATGAAGAATTTGAGGCTCAGAGAAGTGACTTTCCCAAGCTCAGGTTTACAACTAGGTCTACTAGGGCCACATTGCTTCCCATCAAAGCTCTCTGAAATGTACCTGAGGAAAATGCAATCATCAAGGTGACTTGAATACCAGAGTTTTGTTCTTTCCTCTGATTGAAACTTCTCTAGGGGTCATTCAGACTGTCCCCAGGGCTCCACATAGGCTGAGCTTTAAATGATACTAAGGAATCCAGTGCCTCATTATTCCTGGGTAATAGACCCAGATTCCTATTATTTAATCTGAACAAGAGTAATTAGTAAGCCCCTCTTATCCATCGCCTCAATTTGTTTTCTCCAAATGAGATCAACCCCACAAGCAAGAAATAAATAGAGCAAAAACCACTGGCCCTTTGACCTTATATTCTTCCTTATCAAAAGGGATTATGGGGTTGGAGTCTCAGGGAATTTGGTTTCTTTTCTTCTGTTCCTTGGAGATGTATTTCCACTTCATCAAACTAGGAATCATTGCCCTCCTAGTTTCAAATGTGAATCAAACCACATTTCAGCTGTCATGAGTCTATTCCTTTATGGACCCTATTTTAGGCTGTTCCACTGAGTGGATGATGCTACAAATATCAGCAACTGTAGGGACAGAAGGCATGGATTTTGGATATTTTAGCCCAGCTCTGAATTGAAGAGATTGATTGGATTTTTGTTTTGTTTGTTTTCTGAGCGTGTTTATTGAGTCTGGTATCAAAAGGACAGGAATAAGGTGGATCAAATGTTTCAGAAGTAAATGACAAAAACATGTATCTGAGTTACTAGTCCAATGTTTGGGCTGAAATAGTCCACAATAAATTCAATAAGGATTGAAAATATACTACTCAGGAAAGAACAGGGAAGCTCTGTGGTAGACTACAGATGGAAACCGCCTGTATAATGATCTAAAAGGCTTTGAGAGACTTTAAAGATCAAACTTGGAACAGAGTTAAATAAACTGACATCTTACCCCCAAGATGTCCTAGAATCCTAGGCCAATAAGGCAGGATGGACTCTGTAGAGATAAGCCTTGTTCTTGAGACTGACAACCTACGAGAAAGAATTGATTACAGATCGTACGTTCACTCTATGTTGTACTCTCTCAAATGCTTAGTGCTTTAGTGTTCTGCACACACTAAGTGCTCAATAAATATGATTGAATGATTGATTGATTGGTGGTTTGTACTACTACACGAGAAGCAGCATGGCTCAGTGGAAAGAGCACAGGCTTTGGAGTCAGAGGTCATGGGTTCAAACCCCGGCTCCGCCTATTCTCATCTGTGAGACTTTGGGCAAGTCACTTCACTTCTCTGGGCCTCAGTACCTTATCTGTAAAATGGGGATTAAGACTGTGAACCCCACGTGGGACAACCTGATCACCTTGTAACCTCCCCAGCACTTTGAACAGTGCTTTGCACATAGTAAGCGCTTAATAAATGCCATCATTATTAGTAGTAGTAGTGGTATTACAATTTCTAGTGGTTTGGGAAGCAGGATGGCTTAATGGAAAAAGCAGATGCCTGGAACTCGGAGGACCTGGATTCTATTCCCGACTCCACTGCTTGTCTGATATGTGACCTTGGCCAAGTCTCTTCACTTCCCTGTGCCTCAGTTACCTGCCCTGTCAATTGGGGATTAAGACTGCAAGCCCAATATGGGACAGGCCCTGTGTCTGACCTGATTACCTTGTATCTATCCAAGGGCTTAGAACAATGCTTGACAAACAGTAAATGTTTAATGAATGCCATTATTATAATAATATAATCATAATAATTAATAATAATAATACTAAGCCACTCATATATTTTCATTCCTGCTGCTCTTGTAGTCACTGGGGAATGGACTTCACTCAACAAGTAGACAGACAGGGGAGCAACACACTGCAAAATGTACACAAGTCCATTTAGGTGCTGGGCCTAATTATGGTTAACATGATCAACAACTATGAGTCGGCTGAATGAGAGATTTCTGGGATTAACCAGATATGAAGGTCAATGAATATGATTACATTTCACCCTGAATTGGACCTCTGCTAGAAATGGGGCCAAAGGTTATATTCCCCAAAAGGATCCATCTAGTTTTATGAAAATCCACATTGGAGCCTACCCTGGTTTTCTGTTTAAAGCTTATGGACACCAACACTGATAATTTCTAGGTGTCAGATCAGCTTCATTTGGGCTTGGAGAAAATAAGAGAGTTGGCTTCTAGGTGCATAAAGTGAAAAGAAGAAACATGTTTTGCTAGTATCAGGGTATATAGGAATGATGTGATGCGATTATTTATTCACATGTTTTGTGCTTGTCCCTTTCCTATCCTTCTTTGTCAGTGATTTCTTCCTGTCTCCCCCCATTGGATTGTATGCTCTTGATGGTAGGAGAAGCTTCTTGCTCCGGGAGTCCCTCCTCATGTTCTCAGTACATCATTTCATCCTAACCTGGCATTATCAAAAGGTTTCCTGTCTTTTTTACTCTATTCAGCTCACAGCTATCTCTCCTATTTTTTCAACTCAGTAAGTACCCATCAATCAATCAGTGGTATTCATTGAGCTTCATTCCTGTGCAGAGTACTGACCTAAGTGCTTGGGAAAGTACAATACAATAGAATTGGCAGACACAATCCTTGCCCACAAAGAGTTTACAGCCTAGAGGAGAAGAAAGACAATAAGATAAATTTCAGGAAGGGGAAGTGGCGAAGTATATGCGTGTGGCACTGGAGTGGAGTAAGTGTCAAAGACTGTGAGCCCGCTGTTAGGTAGGGACTGTCTCTATATGTTGCCAACTTGGATTTCCCAAGCGCTTAGTACAGTGCTCTGCACACAGTAAGCACTCAATAAATACAATTCAATGAATGAATGAATGAAAGTGTTCAGGGGGTACAGACTCCAGATGACACAGAAGGGAGGACTAATAAGGTGGGGAATTAATACAGTTGTTTGATTGATTGCCTACCACACACTTCTACCTCACAAAATGTTGCTTGGCAAACACCCCAGAGAATAATGCAGAGTTCATGGAAGATATCCACATTCCAGGACTTTTAGGTGACAAACAGACACCTCTCCCAGTTACTGGTTGCTCATGAGAAAAGAAATTTCCCAGGATAATTTGGCTAATTTCTTCATGTGGCCATTTCTGAAGCTATGATTAACAAGAAAATTGTATGTAGCAAGGTGTGGTTTCCCATTATTAGCTGGTGGACTAGAACTTTTAGGATTGATGATGAAGTGTTCGAAAATCTATTTTCTTCCAGTCAACTTTAGGAAGTAGATTGGAGGACAATCAAAATCAAAATGGGAAGGTTAAGAGTAAGAGCATATGAGGTTCTGTTGGTGTCAGAATAGTAATTTATCCATCCTAGTAATGTGTTGCTGACAGTGGTACTAAGGAATTCTTGGAGGAAAAGTGTGGTGGTTAATAATAATTGTGCAATAAGCACTGGGGTAGATGCAAGATAACACATGTCCCACTTGGGGCTTACAGTCTAAGAGGAGGAGAAAAGGAATTTCATCCCAATCTTACAGATGACAAAAAAGAAGGCACAGAGAGATGCTTTGCCCAGTGTTATGCACTAAGCAAGTGGCAAAGCCGGGAGGAGAACCCAGGTCCCTTCACTCCCCACCCAGTGTTCTTACCACTAGACCACTGTCACCTGGTCATTCAGGTTCATGATTTTGGATATACATTCTAATATCTTCAATATTTCCTTCTAGTTAATTCTTCTAGAGTCCCTCCAAAATTTCATTTTTCTCACTAGAAACTATCCATACTGTTCTTGAACCTATTGGTATCCCGTGGCAATACATTCCCAGTTCTGACAACTGACTTAGTAAAGAATTGTCTGTTTCTATTTATTTGCTCTTACCACCTTCAAGCTTCAGTTGGCGTTCCTTTGTTCCACTGGGGGACCTCATCACCAATAAGTCCGTGATCACCTTATCCACACATTTCATCATTCTGAAACTTGAATTATGTCCCCTTCCAGTCCCTTATATTTCCAGAATGGACAGTCTTAATCTTTTCAGTCTATCCTCATAGGAGAGTTGCTACAGCCCCTTTATCTCTTTTACAATGTGATCTCAGGCTTCTCAGCATACTGAAAATCTACGCTATCCCTCCATCTTCCCTGCATGCCCAGCTCAGACCATACCCTTTCCACCAGGCTGAGGGAAATGTGACAGCAGGTTTCAGTTCCACAGGTGATTCTCATTTATTCTGGCCCTGTTTTCATAACGATTAGAGCCCTACCCTGGTCATTCATTCTTTCAACAACTTAGGTTGGCAGAGAAACGTATGCGAAACTTGGCATGGACTTTATCCCACTTGGAGCATTGAAACTCTGGCTCCTTATAAACTGCTGTGGTTTATGGCTGGAAAGACAAACCCATTCATTTTGTCCTGTATTTTCTAACCACTTGACTAGGTATCCCAGAACCAGAGCATCTGTTGGATCAATGATCATGGACCAGATATTTTTGTTAGTATATGGTGTTTGGTGTGGAATCAGCCTACAATGAAACTTGACCTTGATTTTTGCTGTGGTCGTGGCCGGCATGCTTTGGACAGGTTGTAACATCTCTTCTTCTCCCTCTCCCTTTTGTGTCACCCTGACTTGCTCCCTTTGCTCTCCCTGCCCCCTTCCAGCCCTACAGCATTTATGTACATACCTGTAATTTATTTATTTGTATTGATGACTGTCCCCCACCCAGCCCCAGACTGTAAGCTTGTTGTAGGAAGGGAATCTGTTGGTTCACTGCTGTATTGGTATTGTGCACTTGCAAGCACTTAGTACAGTGCTCTGCACACAGTAAGCACTCAATAAGTACAACTGAAGGAAGGCTGTGTATTTTTGATGGGATTCTCTTCAGTGTGGCATTTCAGGAATCAGAATGGAAGCAGCCATGGCAGAGACTAATATGTTTTGTTTCGTTGTCTGTCTCCCCCTTCTAGAGTTTGAGCCCGCTGTTGGGTAGGGATCGTCTCTATATGTTGCCAACTTATACTTCCCAAGTGCTTAGTACAGTGCTCTGCACACAGTAAACGCTCAATAAGTACGATTGAATGAATGAATGAATGAGACATGAAAGCAGTGTGCCCTGCTGGAAAAGTCCTGGCTTTGTTACTTGCCAATTGTGTGATTCTGTGCAAGTCACTTGATTTCTCTAATCTTAGTTTTTTCATTTGTCAAATGGGATTTAAAGACCTGTTCTCCCTCCCCCTTAAACTGTAAGTCCTAGGTAGGAGAGGAACTGTATCTGATCTGATCTTAAAGAGCTTGACCTATGATAAGTGCCTAACAAGTATCACAATTGGTAATAGGAAGTGGGGTCTTTTGCCTTATTTCCTAGTGGCAAATGGGGGCTGGAGTATAGCTGTTGAAAAAATAAAATTGATTTCTTTCCATCTGGGCAACTTAAATGCTTTTGCTAATTAGCTCACTTTTCCCTAGGAGGTCAAGGAAGCATGGGCCTGTATATCCTGCATCCCAGTTGTCTTCTTTTCAAATTTTTTCTCCCTCACCCGCCAAGAGAAGGTAATTCTTTTTCAGGTTATCCAATAAACTTTCAAACACCACTGGCTTGGATTAAACCAATGCAGATTGTGTTCTGCTTCACTTCCCCGTGAGTTGGAGTAACACTAGTGGTATTTTTCCTGGTGTAGATCCCGAAGTAAATGAGCAAGATGGTCTCCCAGAGACAATCTTCTTCACCCAATCCTGACCTGGTCATTCATTGTAGTATTTTTCTCTCTATGCTTTGTTAGGGGGGGTTGATGAGATGATACAATGTCACAGTAGCAAATCTGGTTTAGGTCTTAGTTGGTATCTGCTTTGGGTGACTTTTTTCCCCCTAAATAAACACAAAAGAAGATTACTTCTTTCCAAACTTCATGTCTGAATGGGAAAAAGCATTCACTGACTTGGGCACTTCATGTCTCCCCTGAGTAATAATAATAATAACTGTGGTATTTGTTAAGTGCTTACTATGTGCCAAGCACTGTACTAAGCACTGGGGTAGATACAAGATAACCACGTTAGACACTGTCCCCATCCCACTCAGATGGGGCTCACAATCTGAGAGGGAGAATGAGTATTTAATCCCCATTTCACAGATGAGAAGACTGAGGCCCTGAGAACTTAAGTGAAGTGTCCAACATCACACAGCAAACAAGCGGCGGGAGCCAGGAAGGGAACCCAGTTCCACTGACTCCCAGGCTCAAGTTTTTTTTCCACTAGGCCAGCTACTTCTCAAGACCATCACCCCAAGTGTAGCCAATTGGGTGGGGCAGTTCCCACAATCTAAGAGAAAGAGGCTAACAGGTTTGGGAAGATGGGGGAGGCATGGGAGATGACTTAAAGGCAATTTACTGGACCACCACAGAGATATTTATTTTCTGCCTTGGCGAGGTCATGGGACACCAGGATCACTAATGAACGAAGTCAAAGACTGCTGGGGGCAGGAACCTTTCTGCCTTCATTCTGTCTCCCATCAAACCCCAGAAAAAGAGGTCCCCTGTAAATTTTATGACCGCAGTGTCAAAAGTCTTCCATCCAAATCACAGTAAATATTCTAAGGAAGGCTGGAAGCCAAGCCATTTGCAATCGCTCGAGGCTGAGAATAAAGCTAGCCTGTTTCTAGTTAGTCAGTCATTAGAGAGATCTAACATCGCTGGTAAATAGTTTCCTGCTCTGAGTGCTTAAACTGAGTTTTAGGAAACCCTGCTTCCTGAACATTTATGTGGAAATAACAATGGTCCAACTAGAGAGACTTCCCTCGTGCCCAGAGATCCTTCTGTCACAGTCCTGCTCTTTAACAGGCTCTGTTAAGTTGAGGGTCATTCCTCCCATACCCGGAGAAAACTCCACTGAGTTGGTCTTTCCTGGCGGAGTGAGTGGGACGTGAACAATAAAAGGAGGAAATGGTGATTTTCTCCAGCTAAGGAAGGGTGACTCACGGCAATGCATTTAAAAACAACCAGAATCTGCTGGTTGCCCAGATAGTTATGGGAACCATCTTGGCTCTTTGTGATATTGGGATGGTAAGCTAATGGTGAGACTCAGACCAGCAGAATCTCAGTGGGCCACTCATATGAGCAAAGCAATATTAGGTCTCCCTCTTTAAGGCAGTGAAAGAGGGCCCATATTCAAAGCCCTCCTGAAAGCCTACCTGGAAGCTCACCTCTTTCAACATACCTTCTCTGATTCATCCCCAGCAGCATAAAACATATAAACCCACAAAATAACCTAGTAGAAAGTGCACAGGGCTGTTTGTCAGGAGACCTGGGGTTCTAATCCTGACTTTGCCAAATGCCTGCTGTGAGACCTTGGGAAAGTCACTTAATTTTTTTTATGTTATTCATTAACACTTACTATGTGTCATGCACTGATCTAAGTGCTGGGGTAGATACAGGTTTATCAGGTTGGACATAGTCCCTGTCCCCCATCGGGCTCACCAGGCTAGCTAGGAAGTACTAGGATTTAGTCCTCATTTTTTACAGTTGAGGAAACTGAGACAGAGAGAAGTTAAGTGATTTGCCCCAAGTCACAGAGCAAGCAACTGAGAAACAAGATTAGAACCCAGGTCCTCTGACTCCCAGTCCCATGCCCGATTCACTAGACCATGCTGCTTCTTTATGCCTCAGTTTCTTCAATTGTAAAATGGGGATTAAATACTTGTTTTCCTTCCCCTTAAGACTGTGAGGCCAATTTGGAACAAGGATTGTGCCCAATCTCATTATGGCTGCTGCCATGCTCAGTAAGAGTGCTTGGCTATGATTGAATGAATGGGGCATCGTAATATGCATCATACACTGTTCTAAATCCTGGGTAGATTCAAGTCAATTAGGAGGGAGAACAGATATTGAATCCCCACTTGAATGGGGATTCAATATCTGTTCTCCCTCCTATTTCAGACTGTGAGCCCCTTGTGGGACAGGGATGTGTCCACCCTAATTGACTTGAATCTACCCAGGATTTAGAACAGTGTATGATGCATATTAAGTGCTTAACAAGTACCACAAAACAAACAAGTTTATAGTTAACTGCAGACTGTACACCTGATTCTTCTGCAAACCTTAAAACCTCCTTTCATCTTGCACATTTGTCCTCAAAGACCGAATAGCCGAATGGATGACTTAACTGCTAGAGGATTTGTTCCTGACTGTGAATTCCCAAGCAGCTTTATCACTGAAGCCCATCCCAAGGTGTTCCTGTCTGTCTGTCTTTGGATCCTTTCCTCTGGTCACTGGAGCGTGCTCCAGGACTGAGCCTAGCAGAAAAGATTGGCTTGGAAATCCTGTTCTTGTCCACGTGAATTAAATGACCAAACCATCTCAGTTAATTAATTAATTATGGTATTTGTTAAGCACTTACTATATTCCAGGTACTGTATTAAGTGCTGGGGTGGATACAAGGAAATCAAGGTTGTATTCCTGTCCCTAGTAGGGCTCACAGTCTTATTCCCCAATTTACAGATGAGGTAACTGAGGCTCAGAGAGGTGAAGTGAGTTGCCTAAGGTCACACAACAGACAAGTGGCGAAGCCAGCATTAGAAGCCATGACCTTCTGGTGCCCAGGCCCACGCTCTATCCACTCTACCATACTGCTTCCAGTTGAGTTCTGGTAGTCATCACCACAGTGCCTGTGATCCCTCAGGGCTACAGTACTTTGTCATTTGGGCTGGGATTTTGCAGGCTAACTGCCTCAGGTTGGGTAGATGGAATTGCTCAAGTTGACTTCTATGGTATCAGTAGGGTGTCCTGGCCTCACAGCTGAATGAATAAGTTATGAGACAACAGCATGGAAGACCTTGATCTTTGCCTTTAGGCTGATTTCTCTCTCTCTTTCCAGAGACAATGTTCCATCCTTCCAAATGCTGTCCTGGAGATGAATAACAGGATATGGGGGAAGTGGTGCTATCCAAGAAGTAGAATTCAGTGATGGCTATAAACTGGAGCACGAGATGTGGTGGGGTTTCGGTTGAAGCAGAACTTCAGCATTTTTTTTCAGATTGATTGTCAGCCCAAAGAGCTTGGGGATCACCCGTAACATTCAGTGAGTGGTGGTATATCTTGAAGAGGGTTGGTTGCTAATGCGTAACCATCCACAGATAGAAAAGTGGGAATGAGAGTCTTTAAAGCAGCTTTGTGCAGTGGCTAAGGTGGCTTAAATAATAGGGTACACTCAGTTCCCCTGCAGTAAGGGGGTTATGATCCTGAAGAAATATCTGGTTCACAAAATAAAAGAATACCCCTCCCACCCTTCGACACACACTGCCCTTGACTGGTGCAGCAAACATGAGCAAAAACATTTCTTTGAACCTCTCATCATATTGGATCCACACAGTCACGTTGTGAAGGAAGAATGTTGCTTGTTCTTAAATAGCCATCCATCCCAAATGTGTGAATCAAACAGGTGTTGTAGAACAACAGACGATAAATTCATTTATATGTACTCAAGTTAGAGAGAAGCAGCATGGCGCAGTGGAAAGAGCCCGGGCTTTGAAGTCAGAGGTCACGGGTTCAAATCCTGGCTCTGCAAATTGTCAGCTGTGGTGTGACTTTGGGCAAGTCACTTAACTTTTCTGTGCCTCAGTTACCTCATCTGTAAAATGGGGATTAAGACTGTGAGCCCCATGTGGGACAACCTGATCACTTTGTAACCTCCCCAGCGCTTAGAACCGTGCTTTGCACATAGTAAGTGCTTAATAAATGTCATTATTATTGTTATTATTAAGTTCTACAGGAGGCTATGACTCTATTACTGAGAGTTGGTAGTTCAGACACTATAACCTGGGAAGAGAAATTTCATCTTGGAATAACCAAAAGAATAACATCCATTGCTAAAAATCACTGTCTCCAGTATTAAAATAAGCCTTTTTCCATCCTTTGACTCAGACTGTACAGTTTTTAGAACATGATTTCATGATGTGGCACTTTTCTTTCCCTGACAAATTTTGTGTTCTGAAGAACTGTAGGACAGGGGCTTATAAGATAGACATACCATCAATAATTTCATCAATAAAGAACCATGTGACTGCAATTTGAAAGGATACATGATTTACCATCAAAAACAAATTAGAAGTGCTAAAGTGAGGCGTGACTTATTTTCTTCTGTCAAGTGGTCGTGTCAGGGGAGAACGTTTGAGTTTGAGGGAAGGTTTTTTTTTTCTTTTGCTGTCAGAGCAGGAGATCTAAACATGCTCCCTCCAGAAGTTTGCATGACTCAAAATTTCATGTCACAGTATACAACACTGGGCTGGTTGGGAAAAGAAAGGATTTCTAGGAAATGCAGTAATATATGCCTTGTTAATTATTTTTCAAATCTTATTTAAATCAATGTTGTACATTCAAAGTTGTGTTTGATTGAACAACTGTATTTTTTGTATGCTTCCCCTGAAAAGGGCGATGAATTATTAATTCCTGTCATTGTGCTCGCTGAACAAATGTAATTGCAAGCAAGTCTCCAAAGTTAATGAAAAAATTAAGAAAAGAAGATTTCTTTTTAAGAATTAATGAAACATTTCCACAAACCTCTTTGAAATCATGATTGTGATGCATCAAGTATCCTTTAGGGGGTTAATCTCTGGAGCCAAAGGGTTTAAAAAAATACTATTCTCATGTTTTGTCATATAACCTATACTAACTGTTGCTAACTGACACATCTTTCTCAGGTGAAAAGGGAAAAAAATCCTTTCTAACCTGGCATTTGTGGTTACCATTAATAATGAATCCAGTCCTGAAGTGGAAAAAGCACTGAGGCCTAGTGGGTAGAGCACTCCATCCACTAGAAATATCCTATTCCTGGCTCTGTCAAATTGCCTAAAGGATGACCTTGGCCAAGGTCCTTCTCTGTGCCTCAGTTTCTTCATCTGTAAAATGGGGAATAGCTGTTCCGCCTCCACCTTAGTCAGTGAGCCTTATTTGGAAGAGAAGCGGTCTGATCTAAGTATATTATGTCTCCTCCAGTACTTAGCACAGTGTTTGACATATAATACATGCTTACCAAACACCACAGCTATCATTATTATTCTTGGAAAACCTTTGTCACCTCAGCAGAAATTGCCCTGAGCAGGTCTGGCAAGAGTTTTGAGAGCTTTTACCATCAGCCAGGCATCAGGGTCTCCATTAGGACTCTCTGGACAGCTAATCTGCATTTGAGACATGGCCAACTCCAGCCTTCTTCTCTCTCCTGCCTCCATGTCTTCTTTTCCATCTGGGGACCCTGAGGGTACTTCCTAGAATCCTGGCAAGGGGAACCTCCATCTACCCCCTCAATTGTATCTTCTGGCTCTTCAGTGTGGAAGACACCCGAGTCAATCACCAAATGGGGAGATAGAAGGTGGACCCAATCTTCTGAACAAAATATTCACACAACCTCACTTGAGACTCCCAGGATAAATTGAGACACAAAATGCTGGAAGCAAATCCTCCTGCTTGTTCATTCATTCATTCATTCAATCAATCAATCACATCTCCCCCTTCTAGACTGTGAGCCCACTGTTGGGTAGAGACTGTCTCTATATGTTGCCAACTTGTACTTCCCAAGCACTTAGTACAGTGCTGTGCACACAG
Source organism: Tachyglossus aculeatus (assembly GCF_015852505.1). Classification (NCBI taxonomy): domain Eukaryota; kingdom Metazoa; phylum Chordata; class Mammalia; order Monotremata; family Tachyglossidae; genus Tachyglossus; species Tachyglossus aculeatus. The sequence continues at coordinate 8,522,590 of NC_052076.1, read as the reverse complement.
TAAGCGCTCAATAAATGCGATTGATTGATTGATTGAGTGCTTACCGTGTGCAAAGCATTTTACTAAGCGCTTGGGAGAGTACAATATAACAATAAACAGACACATTCCCTGTCCCAAATGAGCTTGCTGGCTGGCCAATCAGATTCCAATTGTGCCATTAAGAAGAATGTAAACCATTTTCAACCAGCTCTTCAGTTTGCCCCATGCAGGCACGACCAATGAATTAGTGGAAATCTTGTGTCAAGCTCCAGTTCTCCTGGCTTTCAGTCTCTTTCACTGTCCTGCATCCTCTTCCCCTGGCACTGACTGAATGCTTAACACCTATTTGCTCAGTCCTTTGTCTGGCATTGCCCTGGACTTGGCTGCTGCCTCCCCTACAACCCTCAAACCTCGGCTTGGGTATTTCCTGTCTTCCTCCTTCTGTTACTGCTTCACCCCGCAAAGCTGCATGAGGGGTTCTGAGCCAAGAAGAGGGTCAGAGTTGTAGCTTTTAACTCTGCAAATGCCTGTCAAGTCATGGTTCTGCTGGAGCCATAAGGAAAACAATATGCATTACCTAACAGAAACTAACATTTTCTTGGGGATTTTCCTTAGCACAGCCATACCCTGGTCACTGCTGTTTCTTCCCAGAGTGCTGCATTGGAGCCCAATTTCCTTTATTGGGTGCCCTCTGGAATGAAGTCTAGAGGAAGGGCTCCGGACTGGGACTTAGAAAACCTGGAGCTTTTTCTTATGATTATTATTATTATTACTACTACTAATAATAATAATTTGTTTTAAGGGATTACTTTGTGCCAAGCACTGAACTAAGTGTTAGGATGGATACAAGAGAATCATTCATTCATTCAATCATATTTATTGAGCGCTTACTGTGTGCAGAGCACTGTACTAAGCACCTGGGAAGTACAAGTTGGCAACATATAGAGATGGTCCCTACCCAACAGCGGGCTCACAGTCTAAAAGGGGGAGACAGACAACAAAACAAAACATATTAACAAAATAAAATAAATAGAATAAATATGTACAAATAAAATAGAGTAATAAATATGTACAAATATATATACATATATACAGGTGCTGTGGGGAGGGGAAGGAGGTAAGGTGGGGGGATGCGGATGGCGAGAAGGGGGAGAGGAAGAGGGGGCTCAGTCTGGGAAGGCCTCCTGGAGGAGGTGAGCTCTCAGTAGGGCTTTGAAGGGAGGAAGAGGGCTAGCTTGGCAGATGTGGGGAGGGAGGGCATTCCAGGCCAGGGGGATGACGTGGGCCGGGGGTCGAGGGCGGGACAGGTGAGAACGAGGCACAGTGAGGAGATTAGCGGCAGAGGAGTGGAGGGTGTGGGCTGGGCTGTACAAGGAGAGAAGGGAGGTGAGGTAGGAGAGGGTGAGGTGATAGAAAGCCTTGAAGTCGAGGGTGAGGAGTTTTTGCCTGATGCATAGGTTGATTGGTAGCCACTGGAAATTTTTGAGGAGGGGAGTAACATGCCCAGAGCATTTCTGCAAAAGACGATCCGGGCAGCGGCATGAAGTATGGATTGAAGTGGGGAGAGACAGGAGGATGGGAGATCAGAGGGGAGGCTGATGCAGTAATCCAGTCGGGATAGGATGAGCGATTGAACGGGCAGCCTAGCGGTTTGAATGGAGAGGAAAGGGCAGATTTTGGCAATGTTGTGGAGTTGAGACTGGCAGGTTTTGGTAACGGATTGGATGTGAGGGGTGAACGAGAGAGCGGAGTCGAGGATGACACCAAGGTTGTGGGCTTGTGAGACGGGAAGGATGGAAGTGCCATCAACAGTGATGGGAAAGTCAGGGAGAGGGAAGGGTTTGGGAGGGAAGATAAGGAGTTCAGTCTTGGACATGTTGAGTTTTAGATGGCGAACAGACATCCAGACGGAGATGTCCTGAAGGCAGGAGGAGATGCAAGCCTGGAGGGAGGGAGAGAGAGCAGGGGCAGAGATGTAAATTTGGGTGTCATCAGCGTAGAGATCATAGTTGAAGTCGTGGGAGTGAATGAGTTTACCACGGGAGTGAGTGTAGATAGAGAACAGAAGGGGTCCAAGAACTGACCCTTGAGAAACCCCTACAGTAAGGGGATGGGAGGGGGAGGAGGAGCCTGTAAAAGAGACTGAGAATGAACAGCCAGAGAGATAAGAGGAGAACCAGGAGAGGACATAGTCTGTGAAGCCAAGGTTGGATAGCGTTTTGAGAAGAAGGGGGTGGTCAGTCCCTGTACCTCATGAATTTAATCTTCATTTTACAGATGAGAAAACCGAGGCATAGAGAAGTTATGAGTTTGCCAAAGTCACACAGCAGGCAAGTGACAAATCTGGGATTACTAGCTAGGCCCTCCGATTCCCAGGCCCATGTGTTTTCCACTAGGCCCTGCACAATTTTTCTGAGTGACCTTGACTAAATCTCTTAATGTCTCTACCAGACTTCTGCAGCAGAGGGTTCTCTGTTTGGCCAGTCTACGCTTGCTGAAATCCAGCCTTCGACTGGAACTCTCTACCAACTTGGCCTCCTAACATGGTGGATGGCCCCAGCCCACTTGCCCTTATCCACATCAAATACTTTGAACCGAAGTTTAATAGTTGAGCCCTATTTGGGCCAAATTCCTGCCAAACAGCAAGACCAATTCCTGATTGTGGGGGGAATTGCATTTCTACCCGATTGTATTTATGAAAGTGATGTTGGAAACACAAGAGAGCAGAGTCCCAGGTTTTCATACAAGTATAATCATAATAATAATAATATGAATTGTGGTATTTGTTAAGCACCTACTATGTGCCAGGCAATGTACTAAGCACTAGGATAGATACAAGGTAATCGGATTGTACACAGTCCCTATCCTAAATAGGGCTCAAAGTCTTCATCCTCTTTTTAGAGATGAGGGAACCGAGGCACAGAGAAGAGAAGTGACTTGCCCAAGTTCAACAGCAGACAAATGTCAGAGCCGCGATTAGAACTCAGGTCCTTCTGACTTCTAGGCCTGTGCTCTAGCCACTAGACCACGTTGTTTCTCAAGTATAATGATATGCCTGCTAGGTGGGTGCCCAGCTGGCTCTGGGCACACCCAAAGGATAATTATCAAGGGCTCAGTGTCAACCTGAGGAAGGATATATCAAGTGGGTCCTCACGGGGATTGGACCAGAAGCCAGTTCTAGTCAATATCGCTATTGATGACCTGGACAAAGCATCTCCAAACTGGCTCATGAGAGATGACACTAAATTGGCAGGAGTTGCTCAGCTTCCAGAAGACAGAAATGAGATGTGAGAGGATCTAGATAAATTAGAAACCCAGGTCTACTCTGACAGGAGGAAATTCAATAAGAAAAGAGGGCAATGAAGTACACTTAAGGATAAAAATACACAGCACACATGGGGATTTCATTCTCACAGAATTACGTGATAAGGACAACTTACATTGTACTAATTACCCCTTTAGATGCCACAGACATCCCCATTTTACGTTGAGGTATCTGAGGCAAAGATAAGTTAATTGACTTTCCCAAGGCCACACAGTAGACATGTGACAGAGCCAGGATTGGAACTCAGGTCCTTCTGACTCCCAGTCACATGCTCTATCCACTGGGCCACACTGCTACAAGGTGCAGCATGGCTCAATGGAAAGATCCCGGGCTTGGGAGTCAGAGGTCATGGGTTCAAATCCTGACTGCCACTTGTCAGCTGTGTGACTTTGGGCAAGTCATTTAACTTCTCTGTGCCTCAGTTACCTCATCTGTAAAATGGAGATGAAGACTGTGAGCCCCACATGGGACAACCTGATCTCCTTGTATCCTCCTCAGCACTTAGAACAGTGCTTTGCAAATAGTAAGCACTTAACAAATGCTATTATTATTATTATTATCATTATAATTATTATTACTTTTCCAGGTTTTTGTTCCCAGCTGATGGAAGTTTTTGTTCTTGATATCCCAACTTGTTGCTAAAAAGGCACATCTCCAATATAAACATGGTCTTCCCAGTACCTTTCCTGAGAAACATTTTATAACATAGGTAGGAAAGCTTCAGTTCAATCAAAAGGTTGATTGTTAGCATTGAAATGAACAGTCATCATCCGCATTTTTAAGGGTGTTCAAAAAAGAGAATCTTTCATTTATTCTCCTTTAACTTGATTTCCCATAAAATAGACTATTTGTAAAATGATAGTTGGACAAGGAATGGCCGTTTTTTAAACAAAATTAGCAAATAAACATGTTCTTTATGAGTTGTAATTGAATCTCAGGCTGATGTCATGGTTCGTGATTCAAGTGCCAGCAAATGCCTGACATATAGATCAGAGAGATTTATGGGGGCTGCAGGATAAGAGTTAAAAGGATCCTTAAACAAGATTGTCTCTTTGGGCCAGGAGCAATTTGGAACCAGGACTCTACACAGAATCACATATGCATATTTGGGGAAATGATAAAAATATGCATTTTTTTATCTAGTCACCTCCATGACCCTTACTCATATTCAAAGTACTGTAAATGTGGGAGGTGTATTTTGTTCGCTCATCTAAGTACTTTGTGGCTTTTGTCCCTATTTGGTCATTAAAGTGCTTTTGATGGTGCCAGCCCAAGATGGAAGGAAGCTGAATGGCAAAGCTCAGAACTGGGAGGGACAGAGACGAGACCTCAAGCCTCTGCCTTTGACCAATGTCGATTGCACTAGTGACACACAGCTGAGGGAAGTAGCCAGTTCCTTTGGCCATAGAAAGGGCTAACTGGATAGTTTGCCCATCGCCTCTGGCCTCTGACCCTTCCAATGTCATTATTAATGCTTTGTTATTCTAAAACTCTCCTACACTCCAAAGTGCTTTCACATTTACAACCTCATTCTATCCTCACAGCATCGCTGTAAGGTGGGAAGAGCCAATTATTATTATCCTCACTTATGACAGAGAAAACTGAGGCCCAGAGAGTGGTAGCTAGCAATACTAAAGACATTTAATGACTACAGGATGTCCTTTAATAAGGATTTGGGAAAATTCAACATTCATTCATTCATTCAATTGTATTTATTGAGCACTTACTGTGTGCAGAGCACTGTACTAAGCACTTGGGAAGTACAAGTTGGCAACATATAGAGACAGTCTCTACTCAACAACGGGCTCACAGTCTAGAAGGGGGAGACAAACAAAACAAAACAACAGCACCACAAACAATCTAACAGGGAGACAGATATAAAAGTATTCACAAATGGTAGAATCTGAATAAAGATTTGAATGTCGATTATATGAAAAGGGGGTTGCTTTTTCTTTGTTCTAAGCTTTTAAGCCCACCAACTGGGAGGAAGTGTGGCCTGATGGAAAGCGCACCGGACATGGAATGAGTAGACAAGATCTAAAGGTGATGTAAATAAATATATAAGGGCTCGAAGTGGCTGAGTTGATATGACGGAGAGTGAAATTTCAGAAAGAGTGGGGCTAGATCAGCACAGCTGCTCCTAGTGGTCTCAGATGCAAGGGTAGCGATGGCAGTCTAAAAAATCACGACAGGGGTGGACTTGGATAGTAACGATGGTATTTCTTAAGAGCTATGGAGCAGATGCAAGGTAATCAGATTGGACACAGTCCCTGTCCCACACGAGGCTGAGGATCTTAAAAAGGAGGGAAACAGATGTTTTGTCCCCATTTTCCAGATAGTGGGTAATGAGTCCAGAGAGATTAAGCCACCCGCCCAAGGTCACACAGTAGGCCCATGTCAGAGAAAGAACTAGAACTCAGGTCTCCTGAACCCGAGGCTTTTGCTCTTTTCAGTGGGCCACAGCTGCTGCTTCTCAGTTACTTTAATTACTCCAGGCAGAAACTGTTGTAACAACAATTAGGAGTCACATACATTCATAGCGCAATGATTATCATTATTAGATTTCTATTCCCTGAATCCAGGTGAAAAATCGGCCTTTACTACAACTAAAGAAATTGCACCCATTTTAGGAATTAAAGCATCTTGTTTCACCCTAAATCACGACAGATAAGACTCAAATCCTACTTCATCCCCATTCTCTGCCTCTCTTCCCACAGGGTTTCACCACACGGGGGAAAAGGTTACTTAAATCAAGGTAGTACCTAGATATTGCACCCTGAATTAAACCTTTTCTTTGGGGAAGTGTGGAACAGTCTCACCTCTCCAAACCCTCGCTATCATTTGGACTTGTTTCCATTTCCCAAAGAGTGCCTCATTAAGAATGCAACAACATCCAAAATTTTAAAAAAAGGCTCAAGAAGGGAGAAAGGTTATGTAGTGTTTAAACAATTCAACCACAGGCCATGCGGCTGTTGCTATAATTCAAGGACAATCAATGTGATGCTATTGGCATTAATAACAGTGAGTCGATATGCACAAACTTTTAATATAAGCCTAATTATGAGTGTCTCTTTGCATGAAACTAAAATTATTGGGAATGTTGACATTGAGGATGTGCCCTTGGACCAAAACCTGTGTATAAATCAATAATCTATTATGATTTTCATTTTGCAGAAGTAATGCTATTATTTCAAAAGGTCTCAAAAATCAATCTGGCATTCAGTATATCTGTGTAATAATGACATCCTAATTAAAAATCCCAATCTAAGTAGTACAAAGGATGATGTTTAATCTCTAATCAATGAACACCGAGTCCAGAAGTTATAGGTGCAATAACCCTTTTTAATGAACTTTACTTCTTTTGCTCAGATTTCAGCTCTTTTCCGCATTTGCAGGGACATCCACCAACTGAACACATCTTGAAGGAAGCCAAGAACATTTGAACAGCAAGCAGATTCATTATAGCAAAAAGACATCGTGGAAAAGTGTCTTGAGAATGGTGTGTTTTTTAAGATTGGAATTTATAATTGCTGCTAATTACAGGATATATTTCAAATGTTTCTTTAAGGGGCTGGGAAGTGCTCAAGAGCTATAACCTTGAAATTTGAATTAGATATTCATTTCAAGTATGTTAAAGGTCTTACACACTCACAGGAATGAATTTTGCTTGATTTTGCCATTTCCCAAGAATGCAAAATGGATCTGTAAACTTTAAAATAATCCAAACTTTTTCAAAGTTACCCATGGACCTTTAAACTGCAAAGTTGTCTCATAATTTAGAATTTCTTGAATATGTTATTCAGGATTAGTTTCTCCACAACTGAAAATGAATCACTTTTTACCCAACAGTATTTTATTGAGCAACTACAGTGTGCTGTACACTGTTCTAAATTTCTGGGTGAGCAGCATGGCCTAATGGATAGAGCACAGGCTTGGGAGTCATCAGGACCTGGGTTTTAATCCCATCTCTGCCACTTGTATGATGGATAACCTTGGGCAAGTCACTTAACTTCTCTGTGCTTCAGTGATCTGATCCATAAAATGGGGATAAAAACTGTGAGTACTATGTGGGAGGGGGACTGTGTCCAACATGATTGGCTTGTATCTACCCGAGAGCTTAGGACAGTCCTTGGCACATAGAAAGTGCTTAACAAATTTCATCATCATCATCATTATCCCCTTGGGAATCTTATAAACAGATAGGACAGACTAAACTGCAGCAAAATGAGTATAGTTTGACTATTATTCATCTATCGAAGATATTTATTGAGCATCTACTGTAGGCAGATCACCAGACTGTACAATACAATCAGAACCCCTTTTCAGACTGTGAGCCCATTGTTGGATAGGGATTGTCTCTATCTGTTGCCGAACTGTACTTTCCAAAGTGCTTAGTACAGTGCTCTGCATACAGTAAGTGCTCAATAATGCAATTGAATGAGTGAATGAACCCATGTGCCCTACCCTCAAGGATCTTACAATCCAGTGGAACTCAGTTTCTGGTTCTCCTGGTTGTTTCAGGAATGGGTATCAGAGGCAGTAAGTAGAATAGCCTTCTGGGAAATTCTTTGACAAATCCAATCAATATCCATGTGCCCAGATTAGGGTCAACCTTCTCTGGAAGAAGAGGCATGACCAAAGAGACCTCTCCAGAACACTTTCAGTTTGGGGACTCAATGGTTTTCGAAGTGACCCACCCAGGGGTTTTGTGCCAGTAACCCAAGGAGGACACAGGCATGTCCCCACCCTGTCAGTATCCCCTCTTGGAAGAATCCTATTTGGAGACCAGGGCAAGAAATCAATCGACCAATCATGGGAGTCAGAAGGTCATGGGTTCTAATCCCGGCTCTGCCACTTGTCTGCTTTGTGGCCTAGGGCAAGCCACTTCACTTCTCTGTGCTTCATTTACCTCATCTGAAAAATGTGGATTAAGAGTGTAAACACTTGTGGGACAGGGACTGTGTCCAATTTAACTTGCTGATATCCACCCCAGGGCTTAGTACAGTGTCAGGCACATAGAAAGCACTTAGCAAATACCAGACATCATTATTCTTATTATTATTGAGCACTTTCCTTGTGCACAGCACTGGACTAAGTGTATGGGAGAGCACAATACAGTTAGCATACATGACCCTTGCCCTCAAGGAACTTACAGTTAAAGGACCTTACAGTTTTGCACCCAGATTTTTCTTTCTTTTGCATGGCCAGCTCCAGCTGAGCTGGAGGCAGAGAGGATCTGGAGGATTGGTTCCAGGTCTGGTCTCAAAGATCCCTGTGCTTCTAATCGTACATTCTTCTACTCTAGAAAACCCCACCTCTTTTTGCCTGTTCCCAGTACAACTTCCCTAACAAGTGAAGCGAACCCTAGGAATGCTTCTATTGTGCACTGTTTTAAGGTTCGTTTCCTGTAGGTATTCACATTCTGTTCCTAGCCTTGTGTATCCCTGGTATCTCTCAAAGTTGTACAGCTGGGGGGGTTGAGGGGTCCCGGAGAGCTTTTCAAATAGGCATCTGGATGCAGCCTCACCTCAAAATTGCTAATGCCAACACTTTAGTGTATTTTGTGTGGTTCAATAATAATAATAATGATATTTGTTAAGCACTTTCTATGTGTCGGGCACCGTACTAAATGCTGGGATGGATACAAGAAAATTGGGTTGCACACAGTCCCTGTCCCACGTGGGGCTCACAGTCTCAATCCCCATTTTACAGATGAGGTAACTGAAGCCCAGAGAAGTGAAGCGACTTGCCCAAGGTCACACAGCAGACAAGTGGCGGAGTCAGGATTAGAACCCATGTCCTCTGACTCCCAAACCCAGGGGTCTTGCCACTGGCCCATGCTGCTTCCCCAGTCAATCAGTGAATCAGTGGTATTTATTTACTTATTTTTTAAATGGTATTTGCTAAGTGATTACAATGTGCCAAGCACTTTACTAAGCACTGGGGTGGGATACAACAAATTGGGTTGGACACACTCATTGTCCCATATGGGGCTGTTAGTCTCAATCCCCATTTTACAGATAATGATAATAATAATAATAATGACATTTATTCAGCGCTTACTATGTGCAAAGCAATGTTCTAAGTGCCAGAGGTAACTAAGGCCCAAGGCCACACAGCAGACATGTGGCAGAGCTGGAACTAGAACCCATGACCTTCTGATTCCCAAGGCTGTGCTCTGTCCATTATGCCATGCTTACTGTATACAGAGCACTGTACAAAGCACTTGAGAGAGTACAACAGAGTTGGTACACACATTTTCAGCCCACAATTAGCTTACAGTCTATTACAGTCTAGATATTGTGGGGCTGAGGGTAGTGTGCATATCAAGTGCTTAAAGTGTTTGAATTAATTTTATAAAATACTCACTATATGCCAAAACACTATGCTCAGCCTGCTGTTGGGTAGGGACCGTCTGTATATGTTGCCAACTTGTGCTTCCCAAGTGCTTAGTACAGTGCTCTGCACACAGTAAGTGATCAATAAATACGATTGAATGAATGAATAATCAGTTCAGACCCAATCCCTGTCCCACATGGAGCTCCCAACTGAAGTGGTAGGAAGAACTGCTAACATCCCCATGTTGCAGGTGAGGAAACTGAGGCCTAGAGAGGTACTGCCCAAGGTCACATAGCTGGTAGAGCTGGGATAATGATAATGATAATAATAATTGTGGTATTTAAGTGCTTACTCTATGCCAGGCAATGAACTAAGCACTGGGGTGGATACAAGCAAATCGGGTTGGACACAGTTCCTGTTCCACATGGGGCTCACAGTCTCAATCCCCATTTTACAGGTGAGGTAACTGAGACCTAGAGAAGTGATGTCACTTGCCCACGGTCACACAGCAGAAAAGTGGAAGAACTGGAATCAGAACCCACAACCTTCTGACTCCCAGCCCCTTGCTTTTTCCACTACACCATACTGAATTCCAAGCCAGGTCTCGCGACACTCAATCCCACGCCTTTCCACCGGTCAACATCTCCTCAGAAGGTGGTGCTGACTCTTTGGGTCCACATGGAGATCAATGGGGGAAGATAAGTTCTAGGACCTGGTATTAAGATGGATTGATCACGTTGCTAGATCTTCCTGGAGAAAGACAGATACTCAAGTAAGGAAGAACAGGAACCAGTTTCTGCTTCTTTGTTCCCTTCCTGACTGCTTTCTCTACCTATCGCCTAATCTACCTGCAGAGAAAGGTCTTTCCTCAGAGGGCACGTAAAGGAGAAACTGGGCCTCAGGAAGAGAGGTGTAGGGGAAGAGAGGGGGGTCATGTTGGGAAGGGGAATTGCTTTCTGGAAATGGGAAGTGCCAGAGCCAGGTGGGCTCTGTGGCGCTCTGAGGCGCCGAGTGCTTTCCGTGAAAACCCTCAACCTCATTTTCCTCCGATTTCAGATCATCTTTTGTTTCCAATTATTCTGTTGTTCATGCTATCGATTGGGCGAACACAGACACTGAATGACAAGGGGGTGGGGGGAAAGAATTCCATTTTGCCTGAAGGAGAAAATACGTACAACGCCACCCCTGCTCCCTTCCTCTGGAGCGTTCATCAGCATGGCAGGGAGCTGCTCAATTATCTTTGTGTCAGATGATTATCTGAGAGCTTAATTTAATCTCCATTACCCTCCCCCGTCATATTTCAATTAAATCTGCTATCAGAGTGTTAACACATCTTTGAACCTGCTATTTCTTCAGTTAATTTTCCACTAAGAGGTGCTGGAGAGTAACAGATGTCATAATTATGCGATTATTAAGCGAATTTGACACTCATTCTCCCAGGACTTTGTGGTTGGAGCGGGAACGTTAGAGAATTAATCTACTGACAAGATGCTTCAGTTGTGATCCATAACACGGCAGCGATCTCACCTACACTGCCGCTACGACTGCAGCAGCAGTGGAGGCTGACAAGTAGGCCTTTCATTCCTCAGCCTCATTTTACCTTTGTTCATCAATCCCATGAACCCCCAAATCCATTGGATCCCCAGGGACCCTCACTCACAGCCATCTCCTGCTTCCTTGAAATCTCTGGGATCCTGAGTATTTCCTGAAGATAGAGCCAGCACCATTCAAGTCAACGGTCGTATCAATAATAATAACAATAATGTTGGTATTTGTTAAGCGCTGACTATGTGCCAAGCACTGTTCTTAGCACTGAGGTAGATACAAGGTAATCAGGTTGTCCCACGTGGGGCTCACAGTCTTCATCCCCATTTTACAGATGAGGGAACTGAGGCCCAGAGAACTTAAGTGACTTGCCCAAAGTCACACAGCTGACAAATGGCAGAGCCAGGATTTGAACCCACGACCTCTGACTGCAAAGCCTGGGCTCTTTCCACTGAGCCACGCGTAGTGGTGAGATGGTGAGGAGCAGTGGGGCCTAGTGGATAGAGCACGGGCCTGAGAGTCAGAAGGTCCTGAGTTCTAATCCCAGCTCTGCCACTCATCTGCTGTGTGTCCTTGGCTCTCTGGGCCTCGGTGACCTCATCTGTTAAATAGGGATTGAGACTGTGAGCCCCATGTGGGGCAGGGACTGTGTCCGGCCCGATTTGCTTGTATTACCCCCAGTGCTGAGAACAGCACTTGTCACATAGTAAACAAATAACAAATACCATCATTATGATTATTATTATATCATAACAATAATAATCATAATGATGGCATTTGTTAATCGCTTACTATGTGCAAAGCACTGTTCTAAGTGCTGGGGTGGATACAAGGTAATCAGGTTGTCCCACGGGGGGCTCACAGTCTTCATCCCCATTTTACAGATGAGGTAACTGAGGCCCAGAGAAGTGAAGTGACTTACCCAAAGTCACACAGCTGACAAGTGGCAGAGGTGGGATTAGAACCCATGACCTGTGACTCCCAAGACTGGGCTCTTGCCGCTGAGCCCTGCTGCTTCTGTAGTCCGGTGGCTAGCAGGGCGTAAGTGGTAAAAGGCACAATCTCTCACCCCAGTCTCCCTCTGCCCAGCAGTGAGAAAGATGGCCGGGAGAACGGGTGCAGTTTTTGGTCACAGATGGAATATCTCTGAGACCTCGATAGCAGTGGACACTACGATGCCTTACCCATTTCTTTAGCCATATTTGAATATGATTCTCTAAGTGTCGGGAAGATGCAAATAATTGACCTCTGAAATGCCCATCTGAGGTCAAAATAACATCAAGAAAATTTTTCTTGGGACTTGGCAGTTAGTTCCAGGGTTTCTGGAATTTATGGTTGGAGGTAGGCCCCACTTGCACAAGATGAAAACAATCTAAATTTTCATTTAGGTTCTGAGAGCACACTGGAGCATTCTGGACCCCACGTGCAGACAGCCTTCATCGGTTAAAATCTTTTAGATTTTAAGCCCCCTACTCACACCTGGAGAGTTCTACCAGTCTCAACTATGGGAGGGAGAGTCAAGCAGAGGCATATCCATTCCTTTCCTAGCTTGGGCAGTGGTTAGCAAGGGGAAGGCAATCTGATACAAGTCAAAATTCACCGGGCTGGGCAACAGCGACATGGGAGAGAGTCGAAGGTGGAAACTCAGGTTTATGGCATGGAAGGAGGCAATGGTAAACCACTTCCATATTTTTACCAAGAAAACTCTATGGATACACTACTAGAACAATTGCAGATGGAGGTGGGGGGTTCTGGGAGAGATGCATCCATGGCGTCGCTATGGGTCGAAGACCAGACCAGACTAGATTGTGAGCCCCTTGAAGGTGAGTAGCATACCTATCTATTCTACTATATTGTAGTCTCCCAAGTTCTCAAAACAGTGCCCTGATAGAACGAATGTGGCTCCTTGATCATGCAAAAAAAGATCACATTTGGCAGCTCACAGAAAGATTTTCAAAGCCCTTTCTTCACCTAGGAGGCTAATGGAGAGTGGAAGAATAAAACTAGAAACATTCTATTCTAGTGAAAAGGAATGAATTACTTCCTGCCTTGTCTAAATGAGAGAAGCCCGGTAGCCTGACTTTGTGGGGGTGGTCTGTTGATCGGACAGGAGTGTTGAAAGAATCCCTGACCTCCACCTATTTGTACGGAAAAGGGCATTTTTTCCAAAAGAAAAATCAATTTCATGCCCCAACCTGTACAGAGCAAATCTGAAGTTAAGGACCCCCTAGGGTGAGTAGGAATGGTGTCATATAAACAAAATGGCTATTTTTAGACTCCCACTCTCTTCTAATTGTCAGGGGAAATTTCAGGCTTTTCCAACTCCATCCCTGGCCCTTCACCAGACCTCAAATGGCTGTAGAAGCATTCAGAATTGGGCAGGAAAGCTGCCAGGGAGGATTGTGGAAAAGAAACACAGAACTGCTAGCATCCCCAAATGGGAGTTGCCAATCTGGAAGCAGTACGGCCCAATGAGTAGAGCACGGGCCTGGGCGTCAGGAGGACCCACATTCTAATCTTGGCTCTGCCACTTGTCTGCTGTGTGGCCTTGGGCAAGTCACTTCATTTCTCAGTCCCTCAGTTACCTCATCTGCAAAATGGGGAAAAAGACCACAAGCCAAATGTGCGACATGAACTATGTCCAACCTACTTAGCTTGTATCTACCCCAGCACTTAGTACAATGCCTAGCATATAGTAAGCTCTTAAAAAATAGCATAAAAAAATCTGGAGGACCATCAAGCCCACTCGAAGATCAAATAAGCCCGCAGCCAAAACCTAAAATTTTCCAACTCCACCTGCCAAATGCTGGCCAAGCAAACTAGCACACTTCCCCCCTTTAAAGCAATACTGAAAGCTCACCTCCTCCTGGAGGCCTTCCCAGACTAAGCCCCCCTTTTCCTCGGCTCCCCCTCCCCTCTGCATCGCCTCGACTCGCTCATTTTGCTCTAGCCACTCCCCACGCCACAGCACTTGTGCATATATGTACATATTTATAATTACAATTCTATTTACTTTGATTAATGATATGTATATATCTATAATTCCACTTTATAATGTTGCTACTCATGCCTGTTTACTTGTTTTGATGTCTGTGTCCCTTCTTCTAGACTGTGAGTCCATTGTGGGCAGGGCTTGTCTCTGTTGCTGAATTGTAATAATAATAATGATGGCATTAGTTAAGCACTTACAATGTGCGAAGCACTGTTCTAGGCGCTGGGGGGGATACAAGGTGATCAGGTTGTCCCACGTGGGGCTCACAATCTTAATCCCCATTTTACAGATGAGGTAACTGAGGCAAAGAGAAGTTAAGTGACTTGCCCAAAGTCACACAGCTGACAAGTGGCAGAGTCAGGATTAGAACCCATGACCTCTGGCTCCAAAGCCCGTGCTCTTTCCACTGAGCCACGCTGCTTCCCAAGTACAGTGCTCTGCATACAGTAAGTGCTCAGTAAATATGATTGAATAAAATGAATGAATCTCATATTTCCTTGTTAAAGTAGCCAATGTTATCGATGTCGCTCCAACACAGGCGTAATCTGAGAAATGCCTTTTATCTGTCATCAAGGCTGCCCCATTCCTGTTTGCTCAGACTATTCCAAGCGCAGTGCATTGGGATGAGTTTGAAAGCACTTCCTCATCCAGCGGACATCGCCATGTATCGAAGGAGGAGTCAACTGATCAGGCAGACTATAAGGAGGCAGAATGCATTTCCAGCCATAATAACCACAAATTGAAGCGGGGTGGCCTCTTGGATGCAGCTCGATACTGGGAGTCAGAAGAATGTGTTTTAATCTCAGCTCTGCCACTTGTCTGCTGTGTGACCTTAGGCAAGTCACTTAATTTCTCTGTGCCTCAGTTATGTCAACTGTTAAGTGGGGCTTAAGACTGTGAGCACCTTGTGGGTCAGGGACTGTGTCCAACCAGATTAGCTAGTATTAACTCCAGCGTTTTGTACCATGCCTGGCACGTAGTAAGTACTTAAATACCTTAAAAAAAAATGACCAAAGCTTAGAGAGTGTGGCAAGTCATCTAGTTTTACCACCTGGGTTTCGGTTAATAAGTCTCCTATCTGGTATAGATATTCTACTAGACACCTGTGTGCCACGTATTTTATTTTCTGTACTCTCCCAAGCACTTATTACAGTGCTCTGCACACAGTAAGCACTCAATAAATATGATTGAATGAGCAAATCTTTTAGCTGCTGGCTTCACAGCCACAACTCGCACCATTGTGCCCTGTGGCTCTGGGGCTGCAACCTTTTCATAGTGACCTGAAAGGGGACAGCACTGATTCTGGAGCAGGTGAAAGGCTTGGGGTCTCCCTGGAGAAATAGTTGAGGTCCAAGTGAACTCAATCTTCTTCTGCAAACTGGGGAGTTATGTCACCCTCAAATTGGTTCTGTACCTGATATAATTGCAAGCATCTTTTTTCTACCTGAGACAGGAGACAGGTAAGATTCATGAGAGGACCTGTAATAGTGACCTACGGATGTTTTTGACCAGGAGTTTGGATTGACTGCAGGGAGAGCAAGCTACAAATTTTTATAACTCAGACTGAGCCCCCTCCTTCCTCTCCCCCTCCTTCCCCTCCCCATCTGCCGCCTTACCTCCTTCCCCTCCCCACAGCACCTGTATATTTGTATATATGTTTGTACATATGTATTACTCTATTTTACTTGTACATATTTATTCTATTCATTTTATTTTGTTAACATGTTTTGTTTTGTTGTCTGTCTCCCCCTGCTAGACTGTGAGCCCACTGTTGGGTAGGGACCATCTCTATATGTTGCCAACTTGTACTTCCCAAGTGCTTAGTACAGTGTTTTGCACACAGTAAGCGCTCAATAAATACAATTGAATGAATGAACTCAACAATTACTTGCACATTTTGGGGCCTGAGCACATAAGCCTAGGCTTTAATTGCTGATAGTTAACTTAAACTGAGGAGGAAAACAGAGATGATCAGAAAAAATAGAAGAGCAGGGAGAGTAGAGGGGAGAAACGGATGGGAGAGCCCAACTGCCTCCATATTTTTGGATTAACAAGCTCTGCCTGATTCTCTGATTGGCTGAGTTGGTTCCAGAGTCACCTTCCCCTGAAGGCTGAAATTTCAGAAGATATTGGAAAATGAATTCTTTCAGAATCCTGGGAAAAACAATTTCCCAGAAGCGAGAGAGAGAATTACAGGGCTGGACTTCCTCCACCTCATCCCCTAACTCCCCTTTGGCTTCAATTCCTCATCCAAAAGGCCCTGAATAGACTCCATCATTAGCAAGTGTGTACCAACAGGTGGAACTCATGGGGCTCTAATTGGGAAGATTGAAAACCTGATCACAGGTGCAGTAGGTGAGGGTCATTAGTTAAAGGAGTTTTTTTTTTTTCCCCCTCCCACCTCATCCCCTCAGAGGAGGAAGAATCAGTAATAGTTATGAGCTTTATTGCAAATGTTCCTGGATTTGTGTAGTGCTTCACTTCTTAAGTTCTGCTGTCACTGGATGAGGTACTAGTCTGCTCTGAGCTTCAGTTCTGCCACCTATGGAGAGATGTAAGGTAGGATTTTATATTTAATCCTTGAGTGTACTCCTTCTTGAGAAGTTGGGGTCTTGAATGTATCTTGGCACAGCAGTGTATGGTGGCTTGCTACTTTATGCAATTTATTATGTCTGCCCATCGGTAACACCTGCTCCTATCTACCACTAAACTAGAAAAGTTGGAGGAATAGTATGTTGGTTGTTGGGGAGATGGTGAGCTATTCTAAACTCTAGGTTTGGTGCCTAGGGATTAAGTATTGCCTAGTGTGACCATGGAAAGAAATAAATGAGAAGTAGTAATAGAAAAGGAAGGCAAGAATTTCCTTCTAGTCCACTGTCAAAGCCAATCCTAAATATCTGAGTAGGTGTTCAGAAGTGATTACTCTCTCTCTTCTCCTTTCCTTTTGTCTCCTCATCAGTGATATTTATTGATCACTTACTATGTGCAGAGCACTGTACTAAGTGCTTGGGATAATAGTTATACAGTGTAATACTGTAGTAATGTATTCGTTAAGAATTTACTATGTGATAAGATAGAGACAACACAAGGAATTTAGTTTCTGTTCCACATAGGGCTTACAGTAATTTACTATGTGATAGGATAGAGACAACACAAGGAATTTAGGTAGTTTCTGTTCCACATGGGGCTTACAGTTTGAGGAAGGAGAAGGTGTATTTTACCCCTATCATAGAGAGGAGAAAATTGAGGAATTGAAGTGACTTGGCCAAGGTCATACAGCAGACAAGTGGTGGAACTGGGATTAGAATATGGGTCTCCTGATCTGCAGTCCCATGTTCTTTCCATTAGATCTGATGCTTAGTACAGAACTGTGCACAAAGTAAGTGCTCAATAGATGTGATTAAATGCTTCTTCCTCAATTCATTCTCTCTCCCTCTCTTCCCACTCCATACCTTTCCCTTTTTAATAACAAACTAGAAAAAATGTGGACCAAAGAAGGCTTCTTGTGAGGGAAATGACTACTTTAATGCACTGTGCCTGGTGGGCACAGCCCACCACAATCCATACTTTTGTGGGCATTTATTTCCTGAAACGTGTTTGGAGCCAAAGTGTGGGACCAGCTTTGGGAAAATGAAACAGCGCCAGAGGAAGCCATGTGCTTCACAATGAAAGGAAACACTCTCAATAGCAATGGGAATTAAACAGGAGAGCTTGGGATGCCAAATACCAAATGTGCAACTGAAAAATCTGCCAAAGGTCCCTTATTTGTCAAGATTTTTTTCCATATTTGGGTAAATTAATGTAATTATTTAATGCCTTCTGCAATGGTAATAGGGCCAGGCTCAAGTCCTTTCAACATATGGTGTTGGCACAGGAATCCGATTTGAGAGAGCAGGGGAAAAAATGGCTTGGCCAAGATCTCATTTGTTGCTTTTTATAATGGAGGCCTTACTGTGGTTGGGAGCTGGCCTGCAGGGAAATGGAAATTATGCTGATTTCCTCAGGTTCCATTCAACTTGGGGATTCCCCCAGTTTATCGCACTGTCTCTCATCACAAGCTTCCCTGGTAGGAAACCCACTGCAAGAAGTGCAAGGGGCCTTCCCCTATCACTATCTTGGAATTATTGTCACATTCGGTACGAATGCATTCGGGTCTTTTGGTCTATTTGCAGAGCTGATTATTTACTCAGCTACCTCACCCTGACTGGGGCAACTACCTATTATGATTATTTTTCCTCCTGTTTCCACTCTATCAACTGTCTTCCCCCATTTGACTGTAAACATTTGGAGGGCAGGGCAGATGAGAAAAGCAGCCTGGCTGAGTGGATAAAGCATGGGCCTGAGAGTCAGAAGGACTTGGATTCTAATCCCAGCTCCACCACGTCAGCTGGGACTTTGGGCAAGTCATTTAACTTCTCTGTGCCTCGGTTACCCTATCTGTAAAATAGGAATAAGAATGTGATCCTCCTGTGGGACAGGGACTGTGTCCAACCTGGTTAAGTTATACCTTCTCCAGCACTTAGAACAGTACTTGGCAAATAGTGCTTAACAAGTACCATTATTATGATTATTATTTTTTGCTATACTGTTCTCTTTAGAGGGCTGGGTTCAGAGCTCTGTAATCAGAAGATGTTCAGTGCGAACCCCATTATTTGATGTGAGACCACCACATAGCTCAGAGGGCTCCGATAGGCTAGGTAGAGTGGCCACATTGAATCTTTGGGCCTGGAGCATCGCCTGCTGTTAAAACCCCGTTTTGCTTTCCTACAGAAGCACTTTTCCCATGAGAAGCCTCAGGGGTGACTGTTTCAGAATGCACAGAGCCAGTTTGTGGTGAATTTGCAAGGTGGTAGATGAGCACACAAAAATGCTGATATTAAGTTGCCTCATTTACTTATGTGTGTCTCTTTTATAGTATTTGTTGAGCATTTACTGTCTGCCAGGAACCGTACTAAGCACTGGAGTACATACAAGCCAGTCAGGTTGGATGCAGTCCATGTCCCACATGAGGCTCACTGTCTTATTCCCTATTTTGGAAAAGGGGTAACTGAGGCACAGCAAAGTGAAATGGCTTGCCCAAGTTTATACAGCAGACAAGTGCAGAGCTGGGATTAGAATCCAGACCCTTGAGACACCCAGGCCCATGTTCTATCTGTGGAAAGCTGCATGGCCTAGCTGATAGAGCACCGGCCTGGAAATCTGAAGGACCTGGGTTCTAATCCTTACTCCACCACTTTTCTGTTTTGTGATGTTGGGCAAGTAACTTCTCGAGGCCTCAGTCACCTCATGTGTAAAGTGGGGATTAAGACTGTGATCCCTTTGTGGGGCAGAGAATGTGTCCAACGTGACTAACTTGTATCTATCCCAGTGCTTGGAACAGTGCTTGACACAAGCCCCTAACTAATATTATTATTATTATTATTACTATTAGGTTATGCTGTTTTTCTGATCTTGGGTGTGTATGTAAATTCAACTGGGCATTCCATTTTATTTTGATTCAATTACCTTGGAACATGACTATCTCTGCCACTGAAAACTAAGCTCCTTCTGGGTAGGAAGGTGTTTTGTACCACCCAAGCACTTAATACAGTACACTGTGCTCAATGTCATAAGAAGACACCATAAATAGGAATGGTATCTATTGAGAACCCATTGGGTGCAATGCATTCCCTTCTCTTTCTGGTATGAAGCAGACCTGTGCTTACTTGCTTTTCCTAAGGCTTGAAAGTTAGTGAACCATTTCTGGGTTGATACAATATGGCTTTCCTACTTCTATCCAAGTTCTGAACATCACTCAGTGGTATTTATTGAACATTTGCTGTGTGCATTATTGTTCTAAGAGCTTGGGAAATACAAATATGAAGCATGGTGCCTGTCCATGAGGAGTTCAGAGTCTACAGGACACCAAAAATCAATTTGTCTACCAAAATTGTAATTCAAAAAGAGCTTCCGCTCCCCTCTAGACTGTAAGCTCATTGTGGGCAAGGAATGTGTCTGCTGTACTTTCCCAAGTGCTTAGTACCATGCCCTGCACAAAATGCTTAAATATGATTGAGCAAGCACCTGGTAGCCACTGTGAGAGAACATGGGATAATTGCCTTGAATCAAGATGGCAGCACTCATGGCCTCAAAGATTTTACTTGTTTCATAATCTTTCAGTCTCAAATTATACAAATGGCCTCATTATTTTCTCATTTTAATAGTATTTGTTAATAGTATACTTAAGTGCTGGGGAATTGTTTGCAGTTGGGAGTTAGACACATACCCTTTCCCTCAAAGTGGTTGAAAATCTATGAATATAGGTGAAGGAGAGGACTGGAGACAGACAATTAGGAGCAATAAAACAAAGATTAAGGCAGGGAAGAATACACACTGTGCAGGAAAAAAAGCAAAAGTTAATAGGGAGATGTGACTAGAGGAGCCCTGAACCAGATTGATCCAGATCTCTTTGAAGTGGAGGACGTTGAGTCACGTTTTAAGTGGAAAAATAAACTAAAAGACACTCTAATGAGCACCCTGTCAAAGAGTTATGAAACAGAGCAGGCACTTAGTTGCTAGCGATTCAGAAAGCACAAATCCTAAGGAAAGGAATATCATACTCCAGGGTCTGAGTAGCAAAGTTCCTTCTGTTGTCACGTTAAGAGGAGCAACCCAGTGAAGGAGCTAACACCTATCCCATCCCTGCAAATACGCCTATGGCTTTGACTGCAAACTTCCGGGGCTGTTAATTCTTACATAAACATGGTATTATAGGTCTGTCTGGCAGCACAATATAAAACTAATTTTACTGTATCTAGTTTGGTCGCAGAGCATTTTTATTTAGCTCTAAGTCTTCATAAATACTGGCTGATAATTTTATCTAATTTCACTGGATATGGTTGAATATTTCCCATTAGTCACTGCCAGTTTTCCGCCCCCCACAACTCCACCAATTTTTGAATTCTCCCCTCAAGCTGACTCTGTGTCCTGTGAAGTGAAGTAGGGAGGAGGTAAGGAAAGGGGATGTGAGGAAGGGTGGGGAAAGAGAAGGGTGTTGAATTAGAATGCTTTCGGGTATCCCCTTATGCAGTGCTTATACTTTTGATTTCAGCTGGAGTCAGGGCATAAATCAGATTAGTGGAAAGGCCTTCTTCAACAAATATAGGTTGATATGATTTAAGTGAAGCTTATAGATCTTTAGGGGTTTCCATGGCTCCACTGCTTTCTGTACCACCAGCCTCCCTTCCCATCCAACTATTTGACTAGCAAAAAGTTAATACGCTAGAGTTGATCTGTAATTCATTTTAATGTCTGTCTCCCCCTGTACATTGTATGTTCCTGTGTTAAGGGATTGGTGGATTGTGTCTACCAACTCTTCTTGTATTGCTCATCACCAAGTCCTGAACACAAGGTCAATAAATATCACTGATGGCACATTTGACTAAGAGTTTCCTCCCTCCCCCACCCAACCCTCCCAAGACCTCTGGTTCACTTATTATAATTTGCATTGGGGAAGAAAGGGAAGTGCCCTCTTGGAGCTTTCAGTCTAATGAAATAAAGTGGAAATAAGGCCAAGGGCTCACTTGATGTTGATGTCTGAAGGGAACTCCTACCAATGCAGGGATGCCACATCTTGGCACAAAGGTAAGACTGCTATTTGTCTCCCACATCTGTGTCCTGAGGCAGCAGATCATGCCCAACTCAGCTTGCTGACGATTTCTGAAGCTCATCCCAGGCCTGATGGTAAAAGTGAAGGGGTGGGTAGGGCACAGGGTGTGACTGGAAATTAGCCAGGTTAACTTTTCCCCAGCAGTGTTCCTATTTAATGCTTCTAGCAGCTTCTTGAGGAGGCTGGGGCCGGCCTACTGTTGACACTTCTGGGAAAGGTGCAATTAAGCTAGCAATTTTCTTGTCTGATTACACTAGCAAAAATACCTGGAGCAGATTCCCTGTTTCATTCAATCGTATTTATTGAGCGCTTACTGTGTGCAGAGCACTGTACCAAGCGCTTGAGGAGTACAAGTTGGCAACATGTAGAGACGGCCCCTACCCAACAACAGGCTCATTATTGAGTGTTTACTGTGTGCAGAGCACTGGTGCAACTGGCCACCACACTTTTCATTTGTGTCACCAGCCAGGATGGTGTCTGCACTTGTTTGGAAGGGAACCAGGCAACAGAAGGTCGGTTTCTCAGACTACTATGCTGGGAAGCAGTGTGGCTCAGTGGAAAGAGCGCGGGCCTGGCAGTCAGAGGTCATGGGTTTGAATCCCGGCTCAGCCACTTGTCAGCTATGTGACCTTGGGCAAGCCAATTAACTTCTCTGTACCTCAGTTACCTCATCTGTAAAATCAATCAATCAATCAATCAATCGTATTTATTGAGCGCTTACTATGTGCAGAGCACTGTACTAAGCGCTTGGGAAGTACAAATTGGCATCACATAGAGACAGTCCCTACCCGATAGTGGGCTCACAGTCTAAAAGGGGGAGACAGAGAACAGAACCAAACATACCAACAAAATAAAATAAGTAGGATAGAAATGTACAAGTAAAATAAATAAATAAATAAATAAACAGAGTAATAAATATGTACAACCATATATACATATATACAGGTGCTGTGGGGAGGGGAAGGCGGTAAGGCGGGGGGATGGAGAGGGGGACGAGGGGGAGAGGAAAGAAGGGGCTCAATCTGGGAAGGCCTCCTGGAGGAGGTGAGCTCTCAGCAGGGCCTTGAAGGGAGGAAGAGAGCTAGCTTGGCGGATGGGCAGAGGGAGGGCATTCCAGGCCCGGGGGATGACGTGGGCCGGGGGTCGATGGCGGGACAGGCGAGAGCGAGGTACAGTGAGGAGATTAGTGGTGGAGGAGCGGAGGGTGCGGGCTGGGCAGTAGAAGGAGAGAAGGGAGGTGAGGTAGGAGGGGGCGAGGTGATGGACAGCCTTGAAGCCCAGGGTGAGGAGTTTCTGCCTGATGCGCAGATTGATCGGTAGCCATTGGAGGTTTTTGAGGAGGGGAGTGATATGTCCAGAGCGCTTCTGGACAAAGATAATCCGGGCAGCAGCATGAAGTATGGATTGAAGTGGAGAGAGACACGAGGATGGGAGATCAGAGAGAAGGCTAGTGCAGTAGTCCAGACGGGATAGGATGAGAGCTTGAATTAGCAGGGTAGCGGTTTGGATGGAGAGGAAAGGGCGGATCTTGGCAATGTTGCGGAGCTGAGACCGGCAGGTTTTGGTGACGGCTTGGATGTGAGGGGTGAATGAGAGAGCGGAGTCGAGGATGACACCAAGGTTGCGGGCTTGTGAGACGGGAAGGATGGTAGTGCCGTCAACAGAGATGGGAAAGTCAGGGAGAGGACAAGGTTTGGGAGGGAAGACAAGGAGCTCAGTCTTCGACATGTTGAGCTTTAGGTGGCGGGCGGACATCCAGATGGAGATGTCCTGAAGGCAGGAGGAGATGCGAGCCTGGATGGAGGGGGAGAGAGCAGGGGCAGAGATGTAGATCTGGGTGTCATCAGCGTAGAGGTGATAGTTGAAGCCGTGGGAGCGAATGAGGTCACCAAGGGAGTGAGTGTAGATTGAGAACAGAAGGGGACCAAGCACTGAACCTTGGGGAACTCCCACAGTAAGAGGATGGGAGGGGGAGGAGGAGCCTGCAAAAGAGACTGAGAAAGAACGACCGGAGAGATAAGAGGAGAACCAGGAGAGGACGGAGTCTGTGAAGCCAAGGTCAGATAACGTGTTGAGGAGAAGGGGGTGGTCCACAGTGTCAAAGGCAGCTGAGAGGTCGAGGAGGATTAGGACAGAGTATGAGCCGTTGGATTTGGCAAGCAGGAGGTCATTGGTGACCTTTGAGAGCGCAGTTTCCGTGGAATGAAGGGGACGGAAGCCAGACTGGAGGGGGTCAAGGAGAGAGTTGTTGTTGAGGAATTCTAGGCAGCGCGTGTAGACAACTCGTTCAAGGAGTTTGGAAAGGAATGGTAGGAGGGATATGGGACGATAACTAGAAGGTGAGGTGGGGTCAAGAGAGGGTTTTTTTAGGATGGGAGAGACATGGGCATGTTTGAAGGCAGAGGGGAAGGAACCAGTGGAGAGTGAGCGGTTGAAGATGGAAGTTAAGGAGGGGAGAAGGGATGGAGCGAGAGATTTCATAAGATGAGAGGGAATGGGGTCAGAAGCACAGGTGGCCGGAGTAGCACTTGAGAGGAGGGAGGAGAGTTCCTCTGAGGATACCACTGGGAAGGATGGGAGAGTAGCAGAGAATGTTGAGAGCCGGGGGGTTGGAGAAAGGGGGGAAGAGACTTTGGGGAGGTCGGACCTGATGGATTTAATTTTGTTAATGAAGTAGGAGGCCAGATCGTTGGGGGTGAGGGAAGGAGGAGGGGGAGGAACCGGGGGCCTGAGAAGGGAGTTGAATGTACGGAAGAGCTGGCGGGGGTGATGGGCATGGGTGTCAATAAGGGAGGAGAAATAGTTTTGTCTGGCAGAAGAGAGGGCTGAGTTAAGGCAGGAAAGGATAAACTTGAAGTGAACGAGGTTGGCATGGTGTTTAGACTTTCGCCAGCAGCGTTCGGCAGCTCGAGCATAAGAGCGAAGGAGGCGGACAGTGGCAGTGATCCAGGGCTGTGGGTTAGTGGTGCGAGAGCGGCGAAGGGAAAGGGGAGCGAGCGGATTAAAACTGTGAGCCCCAAGTGGGACAACCTGATCACCTTGTATCCCCTCCCCCCGTGCTTAGAAAAGTGCTTTGCACATAGTAAGCGCTTAACAAATACCACCTTTATTATTACTATTATTACTAGAATCTCTGAGTGCTCAAAACTCTGCCAGGCTTTACTTCTTGGGTCTCCTTCCTTTCCCAATTCAAGTTTTGCCACCTTCCAAAGCCATCAGGTCCTGCAAAGAATACTGGAATGATTAACAATATTCATTCATTAAGTCATATTTATTGAACACTTATGGTGTGCAGAGCACTGTACTAAGCGTTTGGGAAGTACAAGTCGGCAGCATATAGAGACAGTACCTACCCAACAACGGGCTTATAGTCTAGAAGGGGGAGACTGACAACAAAACAAGTAGACAGGTGTCAGTACCCTCAGAATAAATAGAATTGTAGCTATATACACATCATTAATAAAACAGAGTAATCAATATGTACAAATATAATGGAGTAATATATACAAATATATGCAAGTGTTGTGGTGGGGGAAGGGGTAAGGCGGGGGGGTGATGAGGAGGAGAGGGAAAAGGGGGGCTCAGTCTGGGAAGGCCTCCTGGAGGAGGTGAGCTCTCAGGGCTTTGAAGGGAGAAATTGAGCTAGTTTGGCAGATGTGTGGAGGGAAGGCATATAATATATAATAATAATAATACAAGTTGTGTTAAGTACTGAGATAGATACAAAATAAGTAGATCAGACACAGTCTTTGTCCCACATTCTAAGTGAGAGGGAGAACAGTTGTCATCCATCCCCTTTTTACAGATAAGGGAAATGATGCAAAGAGCCATAACATGACTTTAGTCATGCAAATGGAAAAACCAGCATTAGAATCCAGGTCTGCTGATTTCTGCTCCATATTCTTTCCATTAGGCCACAGACTACCAGAATGATGGCAGATGGGGCTTTCTGGGATAGATGTGTCCATGGCATAGCTATGGTTTGGAGATGACTCGATAGCAAAAGACAAGACAAGATGCTCATTAATTATTGCTCAGGAAATAAGCAGTGAATTCAGGCCCAGCACAGGATGCCTAAGAAGGGGAAATACATCTAGCTGGGATCACACCTGTCTCAGCAGAACAGCTGTTTCCTCTGTAGAAAGGAAAGGGTAGCCAATTATGGTCTAGGAGGCTACTGGATACCTCTTTGCTGATCTGGAAGCCAAGGTTCTGTATGCCACTGTGAAATGGCATCACAAGGACTAACTGAGAGGTCCTTTGCAGGTTAAGAGCTTACTATGTACTCTCCCAAATGCTTATTTACTGCTCAGTAAATGCCATTAATCAACTGCCTTTTCTCAGGTCCCTGTGAACATGAGTGATACTTCCAAGCCTTGTGCTCGGTAGCAGGAGCTGTGAGGTGGAAGGCAGTGGTGGGTCACAATAAAAATGCAGGACATAAAGGATCAGAGGCCTTTTCCAAACTAAGTGGAAGACAGACTCTCCTGTACATAAAAGGATCAATAGCCTTCTTACAAAAGGATTTTTCCTATGTTTCTGTATTCGGCTTTTCATTGTAACCATGGTTCTAACTGGAAATCATTGAAAATGGCAACTTGGAAAAGAAGATTTGCAAAGAGCAATATGAATTCCACTTTAAACAAGTGGTCTTTTTATTAAATGTTCAATGTCATTTTTTCCCTTTCGTACAATGAATTTGTGAACCTTTCCTTTCACAATCTTCAAATGATCACTTTGTGTCTGCAATCAGCAGTAAACATCTTAAATATTTGGGTTTAGAAGAGCTGCTTGGCCCAGTGGAAAGAGCATGGGCCTGGAAGGAGACCTGGGTCCTATTCCCAGGTCCACCACTTGCTGCTGTATGATCTTGGACAAGTCACTTAACTCCTCTGTGCTTGTTTCCTCATCTGCAAAATGAGGATTTAATACCTGTTGTTCTTCCTACTTACATTGTGAGACACATGTGGGACCTGATCTTATATCTCCCCCAACACTTAGTACCGTGCTTGGCATATAGGAAGGGTTCAACAAATATCATTTTTTATCACAGTTCCTGGCATATGAAACTTTTGCATACAGAATATGAGAAAGGGCAGGAAAAAATGCAGCATTTTATCACAAAATATATTTGTTTTTTATGCTTTGTGATGTACTGAAAACAACAGACCACCAAAAGTATAAAATGCTAATGGAGAAAATGGAATCAATCAATTGGTGGCTTTAAGCACATAATGATTTCTGAAATGTTCTAAGCACTTGAGAGTTTGTAAAAGAAAGAACATATATTCTCTGCCTCCAGGAAGCCCACAGTCTAGAGGGGAAGACAGGAGAAAATGATTTACTCATAACAGTAAATCAAGTATCTCAGGCTATTAGATTGAGTATACAAGTGAAAATCCAAATAAACCACATACGAACATAAGGGCTAAGAATAGGAGTAAAATGAAGTGTTGAAGTGCTAAGCATGAAATGGAAATTCACAGATCAATTAGATGAATTTCCCTGTAATGTCATATTATCCGGACATTTTTTTTTTATTCCCATAAACTGTTCAGTTATTTTCTTTCCAACTCCAAAGATTTAATCACCTAACTTGCCGTGTAGTCGACTTCAAACACTTTCTCTCTGAGAATCTTACATTTGATTTCTGGGTTGTATTTTTCCTGTTAACTTTTAACATATGTAACCTGTAGGCATGATTCACACAAATCCCTGGAATTCTAAAGAAATGATGATCAGTCACGGAAATGTGTAAGGATACAAGAACTCTGGCAATTTTCACTTCAAATGTTGTCAGCAAGTTACGATTATAAACGTATTTTTCTCACTATGTTGCTTAATGCCATGGAGTTCTGACAAAGTTGCACATTTAATGAACCACAGCACCTGAATGTACATTTCCTCTGAGTTGCTAGCAGCATTGGTTGCATCGAGAGAAACACTAACTAGAGAAATCCAGAATGGTTTGGAGTAAGTCTTAGACTTGTTTAATTATCTAACATTCATGGCTCTAATTAACCACAGAAGCCAAAGGCCAGGCCCCCAGTAGGCAATGGCATGTCCTCTATAAATGCCTGATGGTTGTGGCTGGCTGGCTCAAAGACCAAGAATCCAAGGAGGAAGAAAGTAGGGGTCTGCTCTACACAGAGGTGGGATTAGTGTGGTCTGTGGGGGGTTGTTGGGGATGGGGGTGGGGAAAGAAATGAGAAGGGAAGAAGTCAAAGCATCCCCGTGGAGCTGGGGTTGGAGGATGAAGATAAGAGGGAGTTCCCTGTTCTCTGTGTTTAGTGCCCTGAGGTGGGGAAAATATGTGACTCAGATTTTCTGGGCACAAAGTAGGCGGAGGTGTCTTGTGGTGGGGATAGTAGTAATAGTAATGGCATTTATTGGGTGCTATAGACTGCAGGGCAGTGTACTAAATGCTTGGGAAAAGTTCAGCAGAAGCAAAGGACACAGTCTCTGCCCACAGGGAACTTCCTTTCCAATAGGGGAGACAGTGGGGTGGGACAGGGAGGGATGGATGTACTGTTTTATGTTTTTGTGCTTGGTTTCATCTTTATGTGTCTGTCAGCATTGGGAAGCAGCGTGACTCAGTGGAAAGAGCATGGGCTTGGCAGTCAGAGGTCATGGGTTCTAATTCCGGCTCCACCGCTTGTCAGCTGTGTCACTTTGGACCAGTCACTGAACTTCTCTGTGCCTCAGTTACCTCATCTGTAAAATGGGGATTAAGACTGTAAGACTGTGGGACAACCTGATCACCTTTGTATACTCCCCAGTGCTTAGAACAGTGTTTTGCACATAGTAAGTGCTTAACAAATGCCATCACTATCATTATTATTATCTCCCTAGAAGCAGCATGGCTTAGTGCAAAGAGCACAGCTTTCGAAGTCAGAGGATGTGGGTTCGAACCCCAGCTCCATCACTTGTCTGCTGTGTGACCTTAAGCAAGCCACTTAACTTCTCTGCATCTGTTACTTCACCTGCAAAATGTGGATTCAGACTGTGTCCCACTTGGAGTTCAATCTGATTACCTTGCATCTTCCCTGGTGCTTAGAACAGTGCTTGGCACATAGTAAGTGCTTAATGAATACCATAATAATTATAATTATTATTATCGTTATTATGATTGTTCTTAGATGTGAGCCCCTCAGGGGCAGGGTTAAATTTCTCCCAGCATTTAGTTCAGTGCTTTGCAAACAATCTCTTAAATGCTGTTGTATCCAGTTCTGAAGGTTGAAATTAATCAGGATATAGTCTATTGTTATATTGTACTCTCCCAAGCACTTAGTACAATGCTTTGCCCACAGTAAGTGCTCAATAAATATGATTGAATGAATAAAAGTGGCTGTTGAGTTGATATGACTCAGGATGTTGTGAATTAAATAGCAAAGACTTGTTGGAGAGGTGGTTTTTAGAAGGTGGTTGCTGAGGTCTGGATGATTCAAAGAGGAACATCCCAGGCTGGTGAGGACTCTGAGTGAGGGGTCAGAGAAAGGAGGGATAAGAGCAGTTAGGATATGGGCTTGAGAATCAATCACTGGTACTTATAGAGGTCTCCCAAGTACTTAATATAGAGCTCTGCACATAGTGCTCAATAAATACCATTTATTGACTTAGAGCATTTTACTAAGCACTTGGGAAAGTAATAATAATTGCAGAATTTAAGCGCTTACTATGTGCCAGGCACTGTACTAAGCCATGGAGTACCAAGACAGTCAGGTTGGACATATTCCCTGTCTCACATGGGGCTCACAGTCTCAATCCCCATTTTACATCTGAGGTAGCCAAGGCCCAGAGAAGTTAAGGGACTTGCCCAAGGTCACCCAGCAGACAAGCACCAGATCTGGGATTAGAACCCAGGTCCTTCTGACTCCTAGAACCATGGTCTACCCACTAGGCTGGATCTCTGTCTACAAGGCACTTACAGTCTAAAAGGGTAAGGGAAGAATATGAGCTAGGGAGAACTGGGAGTGAAGAATGAAAGCTAGACTGAGCCCATTGTTGGGTAGGGACCGTCTCTATATGTTGCCAACTTGTACTTCCCAAGTGCTTAGTACAGTGCTCTGCACACAGTAGGTGCTCAATAAATACGATTGATTGAATGAATGGGAGGACTAAGCTGATGATGATGGATAGAGCTGGTGAAGATCATTGAAGCCAATTCATTCAATCACATTTATTGAGTGCTTACTGTGTGCAGAGCACTGTACTAATGGCAAAGAGATTGTATATTATTAAAGGGGAGAGGGTGAGCTCAATTCTGGTCATTTTCTAGGCTAAATCACCTATTCCTTAAGTAACCCGGGAGTTCCATGGGAGGAGGGGCCAGGAGCTCTACCCAAGGTACTTTTGGCAACCCATGTAAAGCTCTTCAAAATGAGAACAGCCTTTCCTGGGGCAGCTCAGAGCCAATACAATGAAAAGTAATGAGCTCATATCCATAAAGGTTTATGAGCCTAGTTTCACGCTGGCAAAATGAGTCCTCCAGGCAGTGTCCATCCACCTGCCAGACAGAGTAGAGGGAAAAAAAAAAACCTTCCCTCAAGACATTCACCTCACTTTCCTTCCTCAGCCACACCTGGCATTATTCGCTTTCAGCTGAAGGGCATTCCTGGCTGGGATCCTCAAAGCCTTGGGTGGATTTTCTCCTTCCCTTCTCGGGCAGCTCAAGGGTGGGAATATCAGAAAGTCATTGTGATTTGCCCCTAATTTTTTTAACGGTATTTTCTGTGTCAAACACTTTTAATTTGAAGAGCGTGTTAGTCCGGACCTGGGAGAGTGCCTCGGGCAGGGGGATTGTAAACCCAAACCAGCCAGCCCGAAGTAGTGGGTCCATCATGGAAGGCCTGACCACTCTAGGAAAGAACCCAGAGTTGGAGAGAAGCTGCCTGAAAGAGGTGACATCTCCCAAGGATACATGTTTGCAACTCTTGACTAGGGTGGTCCTTGGTGGACACAAATCACTCATCCTATCCTGCCTGGATTCCTTGCTGACCTCCCGGCCTCCTGACCTTCCCCACTCCAGTCCATACTTCTCTACTGCCTGGATCATTTTTCAACAGAAATGTTCTGGATAAGTCACCTTTCTCCTCAAAAAAACTCCAGTCATCGTCCATCCACCTCTGTATCAAACTTCTCTTCATTGGCTTTAAAGCACTTCATCACCTTGCCCCTCCTACCTCAACTTGCTTCTCTTTTTCTGCAACCCAGCAAGCACACTTCACTCCTCTAGTGCTAACCTTCGTATTTTTCCTCGATCTTGCCTGACTCACTACCACCCACGTCCTGTCTCTGGCCTGAAATGCCCTCCCTCCTCTAATCCAACAAACAACCGCTCTCTCCCTCTTCAAGGCCTTATTGAAGGCACATCTCCTCAAGAGTCCTTTCCAGACTAAGCCTCACTTTTCCTCATCTCCCACTCCCTTCTGCATTGTCCTGACTTGCTTCCTTTGCTCTTCCACCTCTCATTCCCAAAGCACTTATGTACAGATCTGTAATTTTATTTATCCCTTTGTTCTTCCCCACTCCCAGCCCCAAAGCACTTATGTACAGATCTGTAATTTTATTTGTACTGATATCTGCCTCCATTCTTGACTGTGAGCTCGTTGTGGGAAGAGAATGTCACGGTTTATTGTTGTACTTTCCCAAGTGCTTAGTACAGTGCTTTACACACAGTAAGTGCTCAGTAAATACAATTGAATGAATGAACATTAATATAAATAAATCTCATCTCCTGAACATCAACTGTAGAAATGCTGGTAATGGTCAACATCCTTATATGGCTTGGGGGCCATTTTCATTGGATTCTGCATTAGCTCATAGCAGGGTAGTGCAAAAGGGAAACTTTTTCCAGAAGGAATTTAGGGGTAGGTGTTGATTGCCCACTCAGGAAAGATGTGTTAATTCATTCAAAGGCTCTTTGGCTTTCCTGGTTTTTACCTGGCAGAGAAATTCTGGCTAGCCTAAGGGGGAATCAGACCAAGGTCAATGAATTTCTGGAGCCAACCTGTTCTGACTGGTGGGAAGAAGGAGGCAGTTGAGAGGGCTGTGGAGGCTTGTTTCTTCTCATGGGAAATTACAGAGAGGTAACTCTTCCCTTAATTTGACTCAGAAAATCAAATTCAATTTCCCACTTGAGTTTAAAATCTGAAGATGCAGAGGCCGAAGTCCAACTAGTGTGAAGAGAAGAACACCATGGCTTAGTGGAAAGAGTCAGAGCACATGGGTTCTAATCCCAGCTCTACCACTTGTCTCCTGAGTAACCTTGGGCAAGCCACTTAATTCCTCTGGGCCTCAGTTACCTCATCTGTAAAATGAGGATTAAGACTGTGAACCCCATGTGGGGCAACCTGATTACCTTGTATTTACCCCAGCACTTAGAACAGTGCTTGACACATAGTAAGGGCTTAACAAATACCATCATTGTTGTTATTATTATTATTAACACCAATAATAATAATGGTATTCACTGCTTACTATGTGTCATGCACTGTTCTAAGCACCAGGACAGAACCAAGATTATCAGAGTGGATGGAGTCCCTAACCCACACAGTCTGGGAAGGAGAGAGAATAGGTATCGAGTTTTAAATCCCCATTTTACAGATGAGGAAACAGAGGGAAGTAGGGAAGTTAAGTGACTTGTTATTATTCAAGCTCACAATAAATACCATTGATCAGATGATTGTTCAGAATACAAAGAGGCAATATCTGTGGAACAGGGGCAGACCATTTGTCAAAGCCAAAGCTAGTTTAGCCTTCCCTACCCCAGATTCCTTCCTTTTAGTTCTCCAGAGACCTACAGTGCCATTCTGCCTTTTTCTTTTCCTTCTCTGCACTGTTGTTGACACTCCTGATACCATCTTCAAAAGCTGCGTATGCTTTTGTGTGGTGGGGAACCGGTAGGGGTCCAATTTTGCTATCAATCATATTTAATAGCATATGCTATTAATGTAATTTTGTTATTGAAGATTCTAAATCTATTCAGTGGATTCCACAAGACAATTAGGTGTTTTTTTAATGCATGCATGCAATCAGATATCACCTTTAATTAGAGCTATGGCAATTAAAGATGGTCATTATAAATGTTATATTATTCAATATTCATTAAATACCCAAAGACATGACATTTCATTGATTTCAAGGAAATGACATGGGAATCACACAATGAGGTTTCTTAAGTGGGATTTGTTTTAATAAGAGATCATCTGCTTGAGAAACATTTCGGGTTTTTGAAATTTCTTTTTTCCTGTGGGGAAACCTTAAGTTCTGAACAAATTCCTTTTACTGCCAGGAAGAAGCTGAGAGCACAGGCAGGTCATATGCTAGTTCTCACACCACGCAGAGTTTAAAGAGCTAATTTTTCCCATAAATAAATCAGTTTGATTGCAATTTTTGAGTGGCTCAGACGAGCAGAGAATGGCAGACACCCCAAAAAGTTGAGGAAGCAACCTGACATTTTTGAAATAACAATTTCCTAGTTTAAATCTTCATCTGCTCCTTTAGAGTGATAGGTACCTCCCAAACCCCATACTTTACTATAAAGAAAAACTCGAGGAAGGAGTTGAATTAGTCTTTTCTACCTTCCACTGGGATTCTGTCCCAAAAAATAACAGCTGTAACTAGGTTGATGTTTGACTTTTGGGTTCGTTGGTTATTTCTGCTTCAGAGGCTGTGAAATGTTTATGCTTATTATCTTAGAAAGACACAAAGTATTGCTTCAGAAGTGACAAGATTTTGAAAGAGAAAAACTAACTGCTTAAGGTGGAAAAACTTGACTTATACAACTTTAAATGTTACAAGTAAATTATCATACTCTGATAACTGGTTGTCTAGAAATTTTAAATATTTATTCTGTGGTATGCCCTTTAGCTCATAATTAAAGACTAAAAGGAAGCAGCCCAGTGGTTGTTACTGGCCAGACCAGAAATTATACACACAAAACACAGTGCAAAGGAAAATGACAGAAATTAAAGATGCTTCTGAATTGGTGCTAGAGAAACTGGAGTTTCCAGCTGCTAACTTCTGTTTGGTGTTGTCTTGTTGAGTAAGAACCTGAATGACTGTCAGCTCCTTATGGTCAGGAATTGTATCTACTACCTCTATTGTACTCTCCCAAGTGCTTAGTTCAGTATTCTGCAAACTCAGTAAATACTATTGATCCATTCCAAAACTTCTGGGGAATCCATTCAGATTGCCACCAGAAACAGCAGGTTGGATCCACTCCTAAAAGGAATCTTGGTGGGATTAAAGTGCCAATCCTCCAGTTTCCTTCTGCTCCCTGCTGAAATGAGGGATTTTAAAGAGACAGATGATGCAGAAAACAGAGCTGGGAGCCTGGCTTTTCTGGTTCTAATCCGGTACCTAGTAATACCACGTGGGACAAGGACTGAGTCCAAACCTCTGCTTGTTTCCCTCTCAGTGCTTAGTACAGTGCCCGGCACATAGTAAGAGCTTAACAAATGCCACAATTCTTCTTATCAATCCTTTTTTTTCCCTTCAGTTTTTCTTAAATCACCTAGACAGAACTGAACCCTGCGTGAGTGTTATTTGATCAGAACCTACTTTGAAGGATCAGGTGAGATGGGGCACTGGGTTTTAGTGGTAACTAGGACAAATGCTTGGTGGTCTGAACACTAGTCTCTGTTCACACTCCCCTCCATGATAGGCCCTTCCCCAGCCCCTTCTACCAACAGCTGCCTCTCTCCCTGGTGAGTTCTGACCAGGGAGTTTTTCCCCTGACAGCTCCAGGCTGGTGGACTTCCACATTCCATCCTGTTTTTCCAAATGCACTTCCTCCTCCTTTCCACAGCCCCTCCCTTGACCCATCTCATTCAGCCAAATGTCACCTGGGCATAGTGTCTGAAATAGAGTCCTC
Organism: Tachyglossus aculeatus; assembly: GCF_015852505.1. NCBI lineage: Eukaryota > Metazoa > Chordata > Mammalia > Monotremata > Tachyglossidae > Tachyglossus > Tachyglossus aculeatus. Next base: position 8,487,885 of record NC_052076.1, on the reverse strand, counting down.
TGAGCAGATGACACAGTCAGAGATAACTTCTACCTGATCTGTAGACAGAAAAACACATTTCCATCAGTTATCAGATTTCACTTTTTTTAGTAGGTGTGGGCCGAAGGGAAACATAGTGTACAGGGAGAGCAGAGCCGCTTTAGTAAAATATTGGGATTTTCTTCCCCATGAGTGTCTTGGCAGTTGTCCAAGCTTCTCCTTTCCCCAGGGTGAGAATTAAAGATCTTGACCCTATACTCTGAATATGAAGATTGAAATGCAATAGCAGTTTGGATGTGAAGCAGTGTGATTAGTGGTTAGAGCATGGGCCTGGGAATATGAAGATCCTGGGTTCTACTACCAGCTCTGCCACTTGTCTGCTGTGTGACCATGGGCAAGTCACTTAGTGGCTCTCTACTTGTTACCTCATCTGCAAGACGGAGATTAAGACTGTGAGCCCCCATGTGGGATGTGGACAGTGTCCAACCTGATTAACTTGTATCTACCCCAGTGCTTAATACAGTGCCTGGCACATAGTAAGTGATAAATAAATACCATTTAAAAAAACTTTAGATCCTGGTCCAGGTGTGTTTGACTCCCAGAGTCAGAAGACCAGGCCAAGACCAACTGCCTCTTTTCTGTCCAAGCCTCAAGGACATGAAAGAAATATGGTATGGACTAAAAAAGATGGGGGGAGGCACCTCTCTGAGGCACTGACTAAAAAGCAGGTAAGTCAGTCAGTGCAACATTTCTGAACGATCCATCTCAAAGTAGCATCTAATCCTTCCCTCGAAACATGCTGCATGCAGTTAGAATGCATGTTTTCCCTGTCCATTTTCACTAATGTTGGTCTGACCACTCAACTTAGGATCTACAGTCTGTGCACCAACATATGGTGTGGGAATGAAGAGTACTACAGTACTGGCATTCCATAACTCATGGTTTTTCAACGGCATAACCCCATATTTGAGGAGAGCTAGATCCCACCCATATCAACCTGGAGGCATGAAGCTATTGAGGACTGAAAAGCATAATAACCCTACCTATTGGGCCAAAATTATGCCTCTTAGATTTGGGATGGTGGAGGGAGGGAGGGAGTGGGGAGGGCTTAAAATAATATCTTCCCTTTTATCTGTTAACACCTGCATAAATCAGTATGGGAAGGACAAACAGAAGAAGGGAATCTACCACATGAATTAATGATTGCTCAAATCAATTTAATTTGGATGCTAATACATTTTCCTAATGACAAATCAATGTCAAAAATAATGAAAGAGCTCTTGATTCAGTGTGTTTTTCCCCCAGTCTGACCTGTCTGGGCTGGAGATGTACGATCTGACATCGTCTCTCCCCAAAACCATGGGGCCATCTACCTCAATGGAAGGAATGTTCCCTGCAGGGCTGCCCAAAAGGAGTTTGAGCAGAGAAGCAGCATGGTCTAGTGGGTAGAGAACGAACCTGGAAGTCAGAAGAACCCAGGTTCTTGTTATGATTCTGTCACTTGTCTTCTGTGTGACCATGGGCAGGCATTTTACTTCTTTGTGCATCAGTTACTTCATCTATAAAATGGGGATTAAGCTTGGGAGCCCCAATTGGGACATGGACAGTGTCTGACCTGATTAGCTAGTATCTACCTCAGTAAAGTACAATGCCTGACATATAATAAGCACTTAATACCATTAAAAAATCCTCTGGGATCCTGATTAGTCAATGAAGTATCCCCTCAGAAGTGCACAGAGTGGTTCCAACAATCTCAAATCCCCTGCACCTCTTCTGATCTCATCCCAACTCCCCATCTCTGGCTCACTGCAACATCCCACGTCCTCTGCTCCTACACTTGATCTGCAGAGTGCTGGTGGAGGAAACCCAGGCACCAGTTTGACTTCAGGCACTTCAAATTTACTCTGCCACACAGAAATGTTACTGTTCATTCCTCAGTGACTCCCATGCTTGTTGCACTCATCAGTATCATAGAACTTTAACTCTCTCCTGAAGGCCCCAGGACCCTCATCTCCTTACTCATCTTGCCTACTCCCTTGTTGATAGAATGGAAACATCATGAATGAGCATCGTAAACTTTCCCCAGCTCCTCTCTTTACTTCCACATAACATCCTTCTCAGCCCCCTCTCGAGATCTCCCAACTGCTTTGAAAATATACTCCCTCCAGCCCCATCCCTTGTCACTTCCTAAAAACAATTGCCCTTACTCTCTTTCCTTCTCTGGCTGCCCTCTTCAGTTGCTTTCTCTCTGGGTCCTTCCTGTCTGCCTAAAAACATGTTCACATCTCCCCTATCCTAAAAACAACAAACCCACCCTTCTGTGGATCCTTTCCTAAGATTAGTGTTTCCTTAATGATCAATTAATGGTATTTGAGTGCTTATTTTGTGCAGAGGGCTGTATTAAGAGTTGGTAGACAAGGTCCCTGCCCAGAAGGAGCTTGCATTCTGAAGGGACTGTATGTTATATCTTGGGTGGAAGCCCAAAGAAGCTGCTTGTACCCATTTCCTCTTTGGTACTACTCCTAACCTGTTCTCCCCCCTACTTAGATTGCGAATCCTGTGTGGGACAGGGACTGTGGGACCTGATTATCTTGTATCTATCTCAACACTTAGAATAGTGCTTGACACATAGTAAGCACTTAACAAATACCCCTATTGTTGTTGTTATCCAGTCAGGGCAGGAAAATATCCAGTACCTGCGCCATTTTAAGAAGCCAATAATTTTATGGGATGTATACAGCCTAGAGTCACTTTCCTCTTACCTCGCCAACACCAACCTACAGTGAGCATTCAGGATGTGTGGAGCACTGTGCTAAGAGCTGTTGGAAGTTACAAAGGAAGAAATGTGGTCTAGTGGATAGAACATGAACCTGGGAGTCAGAAGGATCTGGGTTCTAATCCCAGCTCTACCACTTTTCTGTGTGACTTTGGGCAAGTCCCTTAGCTTTTCTGTGCCTCAGTCACCTCATCTTTAAAATGGGGATCAAGACCGTGAGCTCTATGTCCGGAATAGATTGACCACAGGAAAGTTATAAGCTCTCCCTAGATAAGATCCTGAAATCCCTCTCTCTTTCTCAACTTTTTAAATTCCCATAGTTGATTGTTGAGGCTCTCTTCAGATTCTTGGAACTGCTTTCCAATATGGTCCAAATAGATGCCTGACCCACCACAGTTTTGTATTATCTGTGCTTTTGTATTATCCGTGCCAATTTGCTCCTCAAGTATGGGTTATCAAGAGTTGCCTACACTTGGTAACGTGAAAAGACACAAAGGAAATGGTGGAGGTGAGATCATTGAAATGGTGCATCAGCTGAACTCAGCGAGAAATGGAATACTGCCTGAGAGCCAAGAGGGGTGACCTCTCGGGGGGGAGGGGAGCATGGGTCAGATGCTTGCCTCATGCTCGCTGAGGCTAGCTCTCCAGAGGCCAAAATGGAGGGCCGCCCCCTGCACCCCATGGACCCCAACTGTCCACCATAATGGATGGGTTTAATAAACCTACTCGTTCTGTTAAGAGACGGGTTCAAATGCAACCCAACCTTTTCCTTCAGCGCTCCAAACTTCATCAAATATTTACTGAAGGGTCTCTCTGGTGTACCCCTCAATGTTTAGTTATGTAAGGGAAAAATCTTTTCCCCGGAGAGATTGGATCTGCACCCTGGCCTCTTCAGCAGCAGCTGTACAGACAGAAGATCCTCAATGCCCGACATATCAAGTTGCAATGAACAGCACTTACCGCTTTTCTAAATTTCCCTCTTTTCAGCTTTACAGCACATCCGATTCACCTTTATGATGCTAGCTTCCTTTATGGCCCCCGCTATGTTTTGAAGTCTACAGCTCAGTGCTTCATCCGTGCATTGGAGGATGGAAGGGAGCCCGAGAGAAATGGAGAAAAGGGAGAGAAAATTTCCAGACGATAACGGACGGAGTGGGAGATGCTGAAGGCCGGAGTTAAGGGGGACGGAGTGTTACCTACCTGATTATCTGATGGATTTAACAGGGAGGGTTGGCTTACCCATTTTACTTACAATGAAGTACAAGCTGGTTACCCTAGAATCGATCATTTCTCATTCAACAGAAATGCATTAATATAAATGTGCAGCTTGTCTAAGATTGAGTGAGTACACAATGGGGTTTAGCTTTGATTAAAAAATAGGGTACATGGATCATGATTCTAGCTGGTAGGACAATGCATTGCATTCATAAGTGCTCAGTACATATTACTACTACTAGCTTAGAAACCTATTCTCCAATTTGTAACATTGTTGATGTGAGAAGCTCACGTCGTTTCAACTCAAGATGCTTATTTTTCAGGAATAGGTTGTGCCTTAATGTTTGAGGACTGTTGTTATGGGCTGACTCCTGGATTGAATTCGGTATAAGCAAGACCCTACAGCATCTGTGACGAAATTCCTTTTTATTGCAAAGCAGGTTGGATGCAGTATTATTGTTATTGTCATTATTAGTATTATTTTTGTATTAAGTGCTGACTGTGTCAAGCACAGTATTAAGCACTGGGACAGGTAGAAGATTAGCAGGTTGGATACACTCCATGTCCAACATGTGGCTCACAGTTGAAGTAGGAGGAGAGGTGGTCTTGAGATTGGCATGAAACTGAGATCTTTAGGTTGACAGTGAGTGGACTTAGCCTGTAGTAGTATGTTCTCATCTGTGAGTGGTTTGCGTCTGGGAACCAGCATGGCCTAGAGGACAAAATATGGGCCTGGAAATCAGAGAACCTTGGTTTAAATACCAGCTCTGGCTTGTTGTGGGCAAGGAATTTGTCTCCCAACAACTCTGTTGGATTACACTTCTAGACTGTGAGCCCACTGTTGGGTGGGGACTGTCTCTATACGTTTCCAACTTGTACTTCCCAAGCACTTAGTACAGTGCTCTGCACACAGTAAGTGCTCAAATACAATTGATTGATTGATATACTCTTCCAAGTGCTTAGTACAGTCCTCTGCACCAAGTAAGCACTCAATAAATACCACTAAAAGTTTGATTACCTGCTGTATGATCTTGGATAAATCACTATGCTTCTCTGATTCCTCACCTGTAAGATCGGAATTTAATACTTTTTTTTCCCCCTCCCTATCAGACTGTGAGTTCCACGTGGGTCAGGGACTGTGTCCAACCTGATTATCATGCATCTACCCCAGCACTTAGTGCAATGCTTGGCACATGGAAAGTGCTTAACAAATATCATTTTTATTAAAAACCAATATCTCAATTTTCATGAGGGGAGCCTCTCTCCAGCCTCTGGACAGGAGCAAAGAGCCGAGTGGTTTGGAGTGGACTAATCCAAGGAGAAATGTGGTCCAGAAAGAAGTTCTGCACTTATCTTCCCACCCTAGATTTGGTTGTCTGAGGGGCCTGTTTGTGAATAGTGTCTCCATCCTCTGACCTGGGTCATAGCAGCTAGGTATCCTGTCCCAATCGTCATATGCAGTCTAGAGTCTCTGCTAGACTTCATCAAGTCCCACAGAGGTTGCTGATGGAATTAAAGGACCAAACAATGGTATTTGTTGACTGCTTACTGTGTACACAGCACTGTACTAAGAGCTTGGGAGAGTACAATACGACAGAGTTGATAGGTTCCCTGCAGCTGTTGGCAGACTCTTGCAATCCTAGTAAAGCTGGTCTCTCTCTCTCTCTCTCTCTCTCTCTCTCTCTCTGTCTCTGTCTCTGTCTCTCTCTCCCTCTCTGGTGGTGTCTCTCTTTCTCTGACAGTGTCTCGCTCTCTCTGTTGATATCTCTCTCTCCCTCTGTCCCTCTCTCTCTGTTGGTGTCTTTTCCACTACTATTAAAACATACCAGGAAGGCAGGCTAGAAAAAAATTCCCAAATGATCCCACAGACAGCCTGAGAATGGTGGAGATGGGAAAGCTTCTGAGAAATGAAAGATCTCTTTAGCCCTTTTGGACTCCCTGATGAAGTCTGCCTCTGGGAAAGGCTAGACCTCAGTCCCAACAGAAAAACTTTATTTTCCTCTACCTGATCTGCTTGGCTGCCATATTGAAGGTAATTTCCTCCTTACAAACTGAATCAGTGAGGCTAGAGAAACCAGGGTATTTAGAGGCCCAGCATCTCAGCACTGGGTAGTGGAAAGAGTCACAGGTCTGACAGTTAATAATAATAATAATAATGGTATTTGTTAAGCACGTACTATGTGCCAGGCCCTGTACTAAGTGCTGGAGTGGATACAAGCAAATTGGTTTGGACACAGTTCCTGTCCCACATAGGGATCACAGTTTCAACCTCCATTTTACACATAAGGGAACTGAAGTCCGGAGAAGTGAAGTGACTTGCCCAAGGTCACACAGCAGACAAGTGGCAGAAGAGGGATTAGAACTCTTGACCTTCTCTGTCTCCCTGGCCTGTGCTCTATCCACTACGCCATGCTGCTTCCCTAGACGGTAGGCAAGAGACCAGCACTGAAGCAGGGTGGCATAGTGGAAAAAACCCGAGCTTGGGAGTCAGAGGTGGTGAGTTTGAATCCCGGCTCCCCCACTTGTCAGCTGTGTGACTTTGAACAAGTCTCTGTGCCTCAGTGACCTCATCTATAAAATGGAGATGAAGACTGTGAGCCCCACATGGGACAACCTGGTTACCCTGTATCTACTCCAATGCTTAGAACTGTGCTTGGCACACAATAAGCACTTAACAAATACGGTAATTATTATTATCCAACATCCAGCTATACCACTAACTGGCTATGTGGTCTCACGCCCACCACTTTACATCTGTGTGCCTCAGTGTCTTCATCTGGCACATGGGGATTAATATCTGCCTCTTCATATGTGAGAGTAAAATAGGAAAATCAATTAGAAACTGCTTCAGATACATAAAAGAACTCTACAAATGCAAGGTAGTATTACTAATGATACTACCCCAGTTAGTATTATCAAGTCCACCCCCTTGCTTCAGATACAATTCCACCTTAAACACAGAGTGGGGTGAGGAGATCTCTTCTTTAAAGACTTCCAAGGAAGACACCTCCATTAGATTGCAAGCTCTTGGAGAGCAGAGATCGAGATTTACCAGCTCTGTTGTACTGTACTCTCGGAGCTCTGTAAGTGCACTGCACACAGTAAGCGCTCAATAAATACCTGGGATTGATCGCTTGAATGGAAGAGGATTCCACACTTTGCTTCTGCTGAACTATTCTCCCTCTCCTACCTCATCTCACTACTCTCCTATTAAAACCCAGCCTGCACACTTGGCTCCTCTAATGCTAACCTTCTCACTGTACCTGGCTGTGGTCTCTCTAGCCGCAGACCTCTCACCCACATCTGGCCTCTGGCTTGGAATGCCCTCCCTCCTCATCCAACATACAATTACTCTTTCCCTGCATTTCAAAGCCTTATTGAAGGCATATCTTCTCCAAGAGGCCTTCCCTGACTCTGCCCTCCTCTCCTCTTCACCCACTTTTTCCTCGCACCACCCTGACTTGTTCCCTTCATTCATCCCCACCCCCAGTCCCACAGCATTTATGTAACTTATTTTTATTAATGCGTGTTTCCCACTCTAGACTGTAAGCTGTTTGGGGACAGGGAAGGTGTCTGTTATATCTTACTCTCCCAAGCACTTAGTACAGTGCTCTGCACAAGGTAAGCGCTCAATAAATATGACCGACTGACTCTCCAAAACATCTTCCTTAAACCTGACCTGCTGAATCTGATTCTGCCCTGGCTTCCACTTCCAAGGGAGATGTGTCTGGCTCCCACTGGGGACCTGTCTCAGAGGCGGCCGATGGTTTACTCCATTTTGGTTTTCCTGGTGCCTGAGAATCCTGTTAAACAAAGAATTCCAGAGCCCCAGTTTGAAACAGAATCTTTCGATACCACACTTTCCCCATCCACTCTCTGGTCCGGAACCTCCTGCAGCCTCCACGCCCTACCATTAATGAGAATCAGAAGGAGGAGAGCGAGAACATGAAAGGGTAATTCATTTCTTATTTATAGGGTCTCAACCGGAGCACCAGAGGCAATGAGTGTGGTCCACATCCGAAAGCCCAGAGACGAGCTTGCGGAGAGAGCCGGGCTCTAACCCGGCCTGGGCCTGTGACCTTGGGAAACTCACTTAACCCCCTTGTTCCTTAATCTCCCCAGCTGTACAATTAGGGAAAAGGAGGATTTCAATGAAAAACAGATGCTACCTCAGAGGTGAAGTCTCTTGGGCAAACGAATTAAATAATGAACAAATGGCTTGGATTTTTCTGGTGACCTGGTCTTCCGTGTTTACGCCTGGGCTGCAATTAAGAGGGTTCTCATTGTCTAGGGGAGTTTTCCACCTTACATATAATGAAAAAGTCCTGGAACCTCAGAAGCTGTTAGGAGGACATGGTTTTATGGAACCCGGCAGGACGGTTCTCACAGATTCTTCCCCCCCGATACAAGACTTTAACTTCCTGGCCGACTTCCAGTTTACAGCAGTAGCTAGGTGGGATCATTCTTGCAGAGGCCAAGCCAAATTGGACAGATCTGGGTCAAGACCCACATAATTCATCCTCATCTTGGGTCAGAGAGTGTCCAGTTCTCTCTTCCCGTGAGATAGAGGTAGAACTTAATGTCGGATGAAATATTCAGTTCTGACCTAAACAGCCCACTGTGTGCTTTGTTTGATCTCTGTGGTCCAGGACTTAAAGTAGGATGCAGAAAAGCAGCTTGGCCTAGTGGAAAGAGTACAGGCCTGTTTCTCTTCACAAAAAAAGAATGATTTAGTGGCAGTACTATTGGTGTCCTTTGAAAAGCTCCCAGGCAGTTCAGAGATGTTCTCTCTCCATCCTCACAAAGTTCTTAAGGGGCAGGGAACTTGTCTACCAACTCAGTTATTGCCATATTTTCCCAATTCATTCATTCAATCGTATTTATTGAACGCTTACTGTGTGCAGAGCTCTGTACTAAGTGCTTGGGAAGTACAAGTTGGCAATTTACAGAGATTGTCCCTACCCAACAATGGGTTCACAGTCTAGAAGGGGGAGACAGACAACAAAACAAAACATGTGGACAGGTGTCAAGTCATCAGAATAAATAGAAGTGAAGCTAGATGCATGTCATTAACAAAATAAATAGAATAGTAAATATGTACAAGTAAAATAGAGTAATAAATCTGTACAAACATATACAGTTGCTGGGGGGAAGGGAAGGAGGTAGGGCGGGGGGAATGGGGAGGAGGAGAGGAAAAAGGGGGCTCAGTCTGGGAAGGCCTCCTGGAGGAGGTGAGCTCTCAGTAGGGCTTTGAAGGGAGGAAGAGAGCTAGCTTGGTGGATGTGCAGAGGGAGGTCATTCCAGGCCAGGGGGAGGACATGGGCCAGGGATCGACAGCGGGACAGGCGAGAACGAGGTACAGTGAGGAGGTTACTCTGCATGCACCATTCAATAAGTACGATTGATTGAAATGTTTATAACCCCCTGGGGCAGATGGAGGAACTGAAGACCCCCCAGAGGTTGAATGACTGACCCAAGGTCACTCAGGCAACAACCCAGATTACTTGACTTGTGGACTTGTAGTTGATTCCAGCATCTTCCTCCTCCACCAGAGTCTGAGTTCCTCTAGGGCAGGATCGCATCTTCTAATTCTACTAATGTTCTACCAGGTGCTCAGTGCAGTGCTCTGCAGCCAGTAGGTGGTCAGTAAATGCCATTTGTGAATGTCCTGGCTCATTGGGTGTTGTGCATCTGAATTAAGAAAAGACCCTTGATTGATCTTAAAACACGATCAGCTTCAGGAGTTAGGAGTTGCCAGGTCTTGCAAGGACTTGTAGGAAAAATCCTATAGATTATATGCTCCTTATGAGCAGGGAACATATCTACCAGCTCCATTATATTCTACTCTACCAAGTGCTTAGTACCATATTCTGAACACAGTAAGCACTAAAAGAACATGGATTGGCTAAGTACCCTGAGCCCTCCTATTTGCAAGTCCTTGATTCAGTCTTGCAGAGTACTTGATTTGGGGTGGACACTTTCGATGTGTGAAGGGCAAAGGAGGGGATGGCCTTATCTTTAATAAAACCAACTCCCCTGCTTTAAGGAAGCCTTCCCAGACTGAGCCCCTTCCTTCCTCTCCCCCTCGTCCCCCTCTCCATCCCCCCCATCTTACCTCCTTCCCTTCCCCACAGCACCTGTATATATGTATATATGTTTGCACATATTTTTTACTCTATTTTATTTGTACATATCTATTCTATTTTATTTTGTTAGTATTTTTGGTTTTGTTCTCTGTCTCCCCCTTTTAGACTGTGAGCCCACTGTTGGGTAGGGACTGTCTCTATATGTTGCCAATTTGTACTTCCCAAGCACTTAGTACAGTGCTCTGCACATAGTAAGCGCTCAATAAATGCGATTGATGATGATTTGCAAAAGTGGAAGTCTGCAATGGATTGAGACTAGTCATTGGTAGAGTTTAGCAAAATCTACACACTGCCCTTTGAAAATATGTTCAAGTTGCCTTGTACTTGGTTTCCTACTGCCAAATTCCAGGGTCATCTCATCATGTGACATCCATAGATGCTTAGTAATGCTTGTTCCCACTAACAGTGTTTTCTGGGTGAATTTGAGGACATTCTCTCATTTGGTCACTCGGTTCCTGGATACTGTTCTCCTTCACAGTGAAATGTGACATTTCAGAAATTGAAGTCCCCTCTGGTCAACTGGTCACTTGAGGACTAGCAGGTGTTCTGCTTGTAGTCTCAAGGGCTAAGGCAGAGAGCCAAAGGGAATGCAATGCCTAATTCCATTATAGCAAATTTCTCTACAACAAAAGTGATTTTGACACCCTGTGAATTTCTTTTGTTCCAAAATTTCATCTGTATTTGTCATGTTTACAATTGCTCTCAGTACCCTACTGAGCATTGTTATAAGGTCTAATTTTATAAGACATTTCAGGGCATGTCTACACAAGCCTCAACCCCCACATTATTAGCCAATAAACTGAAATCATGTCATCATTATCTACACCAGCAGCCAACTGAATGAGCTTCATTGTCCAGGCTCTGGCTGCAATGACGATGAAGTGTCTGGTCTAAGTGAAGCTTTAATTTGCTTTTAAAAATGTCACACGGATGTAAACAATTCCTTTTCTGAAGTCCCCCTTCAGAAAAAAGAGACCACTCTGGTGAAGAATCCTGTGGGTAAGTCCACAGGTGGAGTGGAGACTCGAGTGATTGATGTAAATTAAGATATTTACAACTCACATTCCATAGAATTTCCCATAAGAAAACTAACTCAATTTCTCCAGTGCTTTGTTTCCAGTGGATATCTTAGACACTTCATGACAGGGTTTCATACATGAAGGAATAGATCAATGTACTTAGCTCATTTTAATAGTATTAGTTGCTGGAGAAGCAACTAATAGCTAGAGAAGCAGCAAGCAGCATGGCTCAGTGGAAAGGGCATGGGCTTTGGAGTCAGAGGTCATGGGTTCAAATCCCAGCTCTGCCACTTGTCATCTGTGTGACTTCGGGCAAGTCACTTAACTTCTCTGTGCCTGTTACCTCATCTGTAAAATGGGGATTAAGACTGTGAGCCCCGCCTGGGACACCCTGATCACCTTGTAACCTCCCCAGCACTTAGAACAGTGCTTTGTACATAGTAAGTGCTTAATAAATGCCATTATTATTATTATTATTACTATATACTGACCACAGTAGTAAGTGTGTGGAAGAGAAAAATTAGAAGACATGAGTCCTGCCTTCAAGGAGTTTAGGATTTAGCATTTTTTTTAATGGTACTTGTTAAGCACCATTCAAGATAATCTGGCACAGTCCCTCTCTATCACTGCATTTACAGTATAAGTAGGAGGGAGTAGGATTTAATCCCCACTTTACAGATGAGGTAACTGAAGCACAGAGGAGTTAAGCAACTTGTCCAAGGTCACACAACAGACAAGGGGCAGAAGTGGGATTAGGACCCAGGTCCTCTGACACCCAGGACCATTCTCTTTGGTCCTAAATATCACTCACAGTCTTCATCCCCATTCTACAGATGAGATAACTGAGACACAGAGAAGATCATGGGCTCACAATCTTACTTTCCTTTTTACATATGACGTGACTGAGGCACAGTGAAGTGAGTTGCCTAAAATCACACAGCAGACAAGTGGCCCTGGGATTAGAACCCACATCCTTCTGTTTCCCAAGCCTTCGGTCTATCCAGGAGGCCATGCTTCTTCTCAAGTGCCTAACAAATTCCCCAGTTATTACTATTAGATTCAATGTCACAGCCCTAAGACTTTTCAGAAAACATAATATGCTGGAAGACAGCACCACCAGTACAAACTGACTGATTTCTGAAGCTCTGTTTGGCATTAGGGATTGTCTTCATCAAAATCCAGGAGAGGTAACTAAATTGCTGCACAAGCAGATCTTTCCTAGGGTGATTGCAGGCTAGACAAAATGGAGAAGCAAGAAAAACAGGCTTTTGCCATAGAACAGTTTAGTCAAAGTCAAATATAGATTTAACAACTAATTACGGGAAAAAAAGCTGTGAAGTGCGTTATAAAATCAAGTGTTTGCACAGAAACATTTTTGCTCGAAAGCAAAGTGGTAGCTCATTTGCATGTTTTGTATTGTTAGCACACAAAGGGACTCAACTGCTAAAATTAAGATAGCAAGTTGTTTGAAAACCTCAGTTTAAAATAGAATAAATCTTGCTGGAGACAGATGTTTAAGGGCTCTCGATTTGGGAGGGGCAAGTCTGAAATAGAAGACTGATTGGGATTTAGCCTACCAGTTTGTCCTGAATTGAGGTTTCTTTAAGATTTTCTCTCAGTGACCCAGAGACCAACCCCAGAGCAGCAGGAGAGGTGAGAATGATTCAGGGTGAAATCTGGTCTGACAAACAAAATGTGCATCTGAGGAAAATTTTCTGATGAAGAAACAGCCCGGAGTGAAGTCACACAGTGGCCTCTGAGAACTCTGGTTGCTGTCCTAGCAGTAACCATGCCCTCTGGGTACACAGAAACAGTCCTAAGGGAAGACCAACTGGGCACTTCCTTGGTACAAGACCTCAAATTCACGGCCATCTTCCAATCTCTCTGTCACCAACCTATCCAAATTGAGTTTTTTTTCTCACCCTGATAGGCAGAGCCAAGAAAAATGGGGAGCAAAAATATGACAGTGGCTTCCAGATGGTCAAAATCAATCTTTCTGGAGTCCCTAATGAGTCTCTTATTTTGGGACCCCACAATCCTAATTAACATCTCGGTACCTTAGTTACCTCATCTATAATAGAGGGATTAAGACGGTGAGCCAGATGTCCTTGTCTTAAGTAGGGCTCACTGTCTTAATCCCCATTTTACAGAAGAGTTGAGGCACAGAGAAGTTGAGTGAATTGCCCAAGGTCACACAGCAGACAAGTGGCAGAGCCAGGATTAAAATTCAGGTCCTTATGACCCCCAGACCTGGCCTTTATCCACTAGGTCACACTGCTTCTCAGTCAATGAAATTTGTTCACCACTTACTGTTGGCAGAGCACTGTACTAAGCATTCGAGAAGTTCAGAGTCTAGTGGGGAGACATATTAAAAATCATTACAGATAGGGCTGACTCTGTGCTTGGCAGGTGGTAAGATAAATTAAGGTTTCATGATTCTAACTGGTGAACACCTGAGAGGGTTTCCATCAGATATGACTATTAGTTTAGGGGATTTGTCTTCCCTCCCATTCCTCCCTCCCCCCCCCCCCCTTTTAAGTGGCATTTGAAGGAGAGAGTAGATAATAATGGTGAAGTCTGAATATAAATAAAGAAGCCAAGGGGTTTGCCCTGAGGGCAATCAGTGTTGCCTTTCGAAACACTTTAGTCACCTTTCTGGGCTTTTGGGTGCCGTGGTTGGTTGAACCTTTGAGAGAGCAACAATGTGTGTGAATTATAAGTGAATGTCTGTCAATCAGTCATTTACTGTATGCAGAGCACTGTACTAAGTGCTTGGGAGAGTACAATATAAACAATACGATTGAATGAACAGTACAACAGACACATTCCCTGCTCTCAACCAGCTTAATGTAGAGGGGGAGACAGACATGATTATGAATCAGTAAATTATAGATATGCACATGTGTCAGAAAACCCTGGCCTTCTGCCAATTAATCCCAGCTCTGCCAATTTTCAGCTGTGTGACTTTGGGCAAGTCGCTGAACCTCTCTGGGCCTCAGTTACCTCATCTGTAAAATGGGGATTAAAGACTGTCAGCCCCCTGTGGGACAACCTGATCACCTTGTAACCTCTCCAGTGCTTAGAATAGTGTTTTGCACCTAGTAAGCACTTAATAAATGCCATTATTATTATTATTAAAACACTGGAGTCCCAGCTTCATAGAGGGGGTAGCTGGACTAACTGATTCTCTCTACTCCATTGGTGGTCTCTTCTTTCTTCTTTCACTTCTAAATGTTTATAGGAAATGTGGTCTTTGCCCTTCACAGGGACACAACACTCTACAGACACTTGACAAGAGACCCAACATAACCCAAGTTATGTTGCCAACTTGTACTTCCCAAGAGCTTAGTACAGTGCTCTGCACACAGTGAGCGCTCAATAAATACGATTGATTGATTGACCCTACAAGACTCATACCCTTCCTCCTGCCTAGAATGCTCTCCCCATCTTCAAAGTCCTCCTGAAATTCCACCTCCTCCTAGAAGCTTTCCCTGATTTTTTGTTCTTCACCCCAAGTCACATCCTCCCAGGAATTACCTCAGGATTTATGCACCACCTCAGCAATCAATCAACTGGGGAGTGTGTCTACCAACAATGTTGTATTGTACTCTCCCAAGAACTTAGCACAGTGTTCTGCACACAATAAGTGCTCAGTAAAGACCATTTATTGATTTATTAAGCACTCTTTTACTCTAACACCCATCCACAGCACATTTGTACACATCAATTTACACACTCTCCTATTTAAACACTTACCTCTGGACCTCTCCCTCCTTTCATCATTCTCTTTAACCCCCTATCTGTAAATCTCTCTCTCTTCTCCCATTAGAGAAGAGATTGTATCTCTTTTACCTCTATTGTAAACCCTTAGTTCAGTACTCTGCAGGCAGTGGGCATTCTATAAATACTATTAATTGGCTGAGTCTTGAAATTTGCTGCCACCTTCCTCCTCTTCTCCACCATCCATTTTCTTCCTCCCTCCCTCCTCAAGTAAACTGATCTCTCTCTTTCCTTCTGACATTGTTCTAGCATAATTTACACAGAACACATCATCTTCCATTTCCTTTTCTTCCCCTTGTATAAGGTCTTCCTCCTGCTCTGGCTCCTCAGATTAATTCACATTTCTGCCACCTAGTAACTATTTGACCTTTTTTCAATTTTTCGTTGTTGTTGCTGTTCTGAGCAACCATGACACACCCGGAACAGCAATTTATGGAAAAGAAAAACGTAAACCACCCACACAGCAAGAGTATTTGTTGAAGCACTTGTGTGTTAAGCAGGCTACTGAGCATGGGAGTAGATACAAAATAGATTGAAAAAGAAAAACGTAAACCATATAACTCTCTCAGGGTCAAGTTTGATATGCCAGCAGCCATCTGCCTTTCCAGGAGGCCTGCTGTTTCTTTCATGTGGGGAAGAATAGTTTGAACATTTATTCAATCGTATTTATTGAGGGCTTACTGTGTGCAGAGCACTGTACTAGAGAAGCAGCATGGCTCAGTGGAAAGAGCCCGGGCTTGGGAGTCAGAGGTTATGGGTTCTAATCCCAGCCCTGCCACTTGTCAGCTGTGTGACTTTGGGCAAGTCACTTCTCTGGGCCTCAGTTACCTCATCTGTAAGTGGGAAATAAGACTGTGAGCCCCACGTGGGACAACCTGATGACCTTGTATCTATCCCAGTGCTTAGAACAGTGCTCGGCACAAAGTAAGTGCTTAACAAATACCAACATTATCCAACACTTAGAACAATTTCGCACATAGTAAGCACTTAACAAATGCCATCATCCTCAACAATGCCAGCGCTTAGAACAGTGCTTCACACATAGTAAGCGCTTAACAAATGCCATCATCTTCATAAATGCCAGAGTTTAGAACAGTGTTTGGCATGTAGTAAGCACTTAACAAGTATCGTAATTTTTATTATAACAAACTTGTCTAACATGGAGCTGAAAGACAACAAATTTGGGCTTATTGACACTGTGACATTTTTGATGTCTTCCTAACTTGTAACATTAAAACAGTTAATCCAGATGAGGTTTCATATATTCCCATCCACAAACACAGGGCTTAAACTGTGTACAGTGTCCACTCCTGGGATCTGCAAGCTTCCTATGAAACCATGTTTTCCATTTATTCTCAGGCTGCTCACGAACAACCTTTAACCCTTTTGTAGTCCTTTGGAGCACAGGAAGATCTTAGATAAGTATGAACTAATTGACCTTGAATAGGTGAAGCCTTTTCATAATTTTACTAACATATTTGTATGTCTGCCTCTCCCATTAGAGTTGAGCTCCTTGTGGGAAAGGAACATGAAACTTGTCTGTTTCACTTTCTGTAGTTCTTAGGACTAGTGTGTTGAACCCAATGGCCATTCAATACATAACACCACCACTACTACTATTACTACTATGTGTTACTGAATACACAACCTGGGTTACAAATAGATGTTTTCTAGTAACATTTATTTGCTGATCCCCTGCTGCCCAGTTTTCATCTTGAGTGATACCGTGGCTAGGCAGAAGAGGGTGGAAAGGTCTTCTAGAGATGAGTTCCCTCCAGTTGGAGAAATCTAGGAACACCTAGATTTTAACCTCTTGTTTTTCTGATTCCTTTCCATTTCTCCCATCAACTTATTGACTTGCTTCTGAAGTTCCTTGTCAGAGTTTTTTTCTTTCTTTCTTTTCTCTTTCTAAGAAAAAAAAATCTCCCCAGCTTTACTCTGTTTCCTTGTTCAGTTTGGACCAAGGCGTAAGTGGTCTGAAACCAGTATGAAATTTAAATCACCCAGTCAGAGGTGGTTCTGGTCTGAATCCAGTGATTTCTCTCACCTTTAAACTTGATGTGCTTATAGCAAGACCTGCCCTAAGATAGTCCCCTTGTGTTGAGGGTGGATGACTTTTTCAGTGGTTCCATTACAAATCTTTCATGCTTGAGACTGACATGTTTACTGTAGCTCCACAGGTCTTAAGTGTTAGGGGTGTTTTGAAATTCATTCCACCGCCTTCCAGTGCTATTTTAAGTGGAACTACACCTAAAATATTTATCTTAAGAATCGTTTTCAAGGAAACCCTTCAAACTACTTTATTCCTCTCTGGGGACATATGGGGACATCTGGATTTTTGTTTATTATTTTTTTATTTCTGTTAAATATTGGACTTTGTTCTTGGCTCTTTCTTCTTTTGGCAGTTTTCTTCATTAGGACCTTTTCTCTTGAGCTTCATATTTCTTTCTTGGGTATTTATTTTGGGTTATGTCTTTTCACAGTGTTTTTATTAGATAATTCAATTTTTTTCTTATTGAATAGTCCCTTGTGATTAATTCCTTACCAAATTCAGCCTTGTTTGGAAAACTCTCACTAAATTTTTCATGAATAGGAAAAGCAGCAAGTGCCTTACCCCAGAAGGAAATTGAAAACATATCTTTTGAAACAAACAAAACAGACCCCCAAAACATAGGGCATATCTCTACTGCAACCCTGAGTAATTGATGCTTAATGCAGCTGGGGAGATGGAGTTGTCCAGTGTGATGAGCTTGGGCTGGGAATCAGGAGACCTGGGTTCGAGTCCCAGCTCTGTTCTTGGACTGCTGGATGACCAAGGTGTTTTTTTTTAATGTTCTGTGCCTCAGTTTTCTGTAAAATAGGAATAGTAATACCTTCTTCCTTCATCACATGGACGTTACTGAGATAAAAGGAAACAATTGAAGGAAAAATGGTTTAGAAAAGTAGGAGCTAAATGAAAAACAAGATATTTTAAATCATTATCATGAATGTTGCTATTATGAAAACTACTGAATTAACCCACTTAAGCATTTTTATGCCCAAATATGGTCTCTGATGCAAAGCCAGTAAGAAAGTTAGGTGTGCAGTGATGTGACGTTTAAACATTCCTTGTGCTTCTAACCTGTAAGCTTGTTGTGGTCAGGAAATGTCTGCTAACTGTTGTGCTTAGTGTCATGTTCTGCACCTAGCAAGTGCTCAATAAATACCATTGATTTAAGTCTGGTGGGCTGGAGATAAAAGTAAAGGAATATGGAGCGAACAGAAATAAATGAATAATCTGAATCACTGAAAAAAATCATCTTCTCTTCCCAGTGTTAAGGAAGCATGCTCTCTATTTTTTTACGCACATTTATTTATATCCCTCAACGCTTATATATATGTGTATATTCAATTGTAAATTTAACTCTTCTCTTCTTGCTGATAGTCACTCTCCTTCTGTAAATACTTACCAATGTGACATTTCATAGCCCAGAGGTTTTAATATTTCTGGACAAATATTTTTGAGCTAGGAGAAATCCTTTAGGGCAAAAGGAAGCTGGTAATGGGCATCACCTGACATTGGTATACAAAAGACAATTCTGCCATTATATAAAGCCTAGAATACTGTATGCAATTCTATTCATTTAATCCAAGAAAAGAGGTACTAGAAGTGGAGGAGACTGTAAGCTCCTTTTTGGCAGGAATGGTGACTATGCACACTTTTAGTCTTCCAAGTGCTTAGTACAGTGCTTTGCACAGACTAAGTACCTAATAAATACCATTGACCGATTGAATCAAGATGGTCTGGGAATAGAACAGTTCCCACAAATGGAAACGTGGAAAGTATAAGACCTCTTTGGTCTAGAAAAGTGAAAACTAGGAAGGGATAGTGCTGAATTTTGAATTCCTCCTGTTCACATAAGCAACAGAGACTGCATTTCTGCAGGACCAGGTGGGGAAAAAAGGGGGTACTTCGGTAAGTGACTGCTTTAGTGCTATTTAGTGGGGTATTCAATGCTATAAATATATTGATTTATGGATATCATTCCCACTTCCTCTATTCTGAATGGTTCAAGTAATAATAATGATTGTGGTATTTGTTAAGCACTTACTTTGAGCCAGGCACTGTACTAAGCGCTGGGGTGGATACAAGCAAATTGGGTTGGATACAGTCCTTGTCCCATGTGGTGCTCACAGTCTCAACCCCCATTTTACAGATGAGGGAACTGAGGCACAGAGAATAATAATTATGGTATTTAATAATAATGGCATTTATTAAGCACTTATGTGCAAAG